>NC_080024.1:135961435-136282138 GCF_030020395.1 Manis pentadactyla | reverse complement strand
TCCAAACTTCATCCAGTTGCAACTGCATTCCAAAACTCCTGAGGTAGATAAGAAGCTGTGGCACATCTGTATCCAGCAGTGGCTGTAGTACATGCATGGGTTTTGATTTAACAATTGGCTCCTGCTGTGTGGTCTGTAGTGCCTCCTCACCACTGCCACCACCATCCCCCTCCTTGGGCTGTGTGGATATGACCTGCTGAGGGTGATGTTGGAGTTCTCCTGAGCCTGATTTAAGGGCCAGGTTCCTGTCTTTGCTGTAATAGAGAATTCAGAGACAAAGGGCAATAAGCCAAGCAGCAAGGTTTTATTTAAAGTGAAAAGTACATACTCAGGAGTGCAGGCAATCTCAGAGGAGAGGTGTGTTTAAAGGTTTTAAGGTTTTTTTTATAGGGTCTTTTGAGTACAGGTCAGTATAAGGCAAGATTTATATTCATTTATATATTTGAAGTTTATATATTTATATACATTAATATTTGAAGTTTAGTATTAGTAGTCCAGGTGACCATGTTGATTACTGTCTTGGTGACCTTTATTCAATCAAAGTTGACACTCCAGAGATCTGTTCTTTATCCTGGATATAACATTAATTGGTTAATATGACAGGAAGAAGGAAAAACATTAAAGATCATGTTAACAAACTAGGCTTTTGTTCATAGGTCAAAAAATATTTTATAGTCAGCTGACGCTTGTCCCACATCCCTGCCTTTAACTCGACAGAAAGCCCAATAATTTACATTCTCAGCCTCATATTTTGAGACTGGGCATACAACCCGCACTCAGCATATGGCTGATACACCACTCCTGTGTGAGCATTAATCTCCAGAGCTGGAAAGATGTATTCAGTGTTGGACATAAGGCCCCCCTCTCCTCACAAGCCCCTCTTTTGGGACAGGAGCCCACTGAGTTAGTACCGGGAAACCCCAACCCGCCTTCCCTCAATGTCGGGTCCACTAGGCCCCCACGGCCTTTTCAGAAGTTCCCGCGGAAGGAGCTGGGCCAGCGCGCGGCATGACTTGTCTACGTGCGCTCCTGCCACTGTTCAGCAAGACGGAGAGCGGGACGTAATAGCTCTGGAGATATTCGGTAGAACAGCAGAGCACAGTCGGGATTTGGACAAGAAGTAGGACAAGAGTGCTCCGGCACAACTCCAGCCTTCCCTCCCCGCTACTCCTTGAGGAGACCGTCAAGAACATAGTACAGGACCAACCCCAACCCTCTACAGCCCCTTAGTCTGGGATTTGAGAGTGCCGGCGCAAACGAGGTGGGCGGAGTAGGGAGAACGCGTCGATTGGCGAAGCGAGGAGCTCTGGCGCTGCAGGTCTCCGGTTGAGCGTGAGCCGAAGTTGGATGTCAGCGCGCAAGCGCTGGTTCTCAACAAGGGGGGCGGGTAGCTGCGGTACTCAGCACGCAGGCGCGGGGTCCTCCCCACTAAGGGCAGGCGCCGGTGGGGTTTTAGCGCGCAGGCGTCTCTCGCCGGGGGCGGGGCCCGAGAGGCGGGCAGCGGATTTCCGATTCCGGGAGTAACGAACGGCCGCGGCGGCGACAGCTCTAGCTTCGGAGGAGCGGTTGCGGAGGAGGAAGAAGAGCAGGGAAAGGCGGGAGTCACAGGCGGGACCCCAGCCATGGGTCCGCGGATTTAGAGCAGCGGAAGCCACCGGCCCTGTGCCGAGCTGGTGAGACAGTCTTGGGGGTGGAAGTGAAGTGCGCTTAGACGGACTATGGGGAAGAATTGAGGCTCCGAACGCTGACGGAGAGGAATGAAGGGCCCTCAGGCCGATGAGTGGGAGGAATGGCGGCTTGGGAATATTGAAGGAGAGGAATGGGGAGGTTTAGGCGAAGGGCGGAGAGGAATGGGGCTCAGAACTCTGACAGGTGGAAGTGTCGGGATCCTGGACGTGGACGGAGAGGAATAGGGGAAGGTTCCAACGCCGAACGGAGACATCTTAGGCTAGAGAGAGAGTAACGGGGGTTCGGAAGGCCAAGGGGAAGACATGAGGGCCTTCAGGCTAACGACGGGGAGAAATGGGGGCGTTGGGGTGCTGGAAGGGAGGGGTGGGGAACTCACATGGAGGAGGAGAAATAGGGATGTCAGAACGGTGTTAAGTATGGCATGATACTGGGACGAGAACGGAGAGGAATGGGGGGTTCAGAATGCTGAGGGGAAAAATCAGGATCTCAGACTGCATAGAGGAATGCAAGATGAGGGTGCTGAAGGAAAGTAGTGAGGGAACTTTTAAGCTGCAGAGGAGAGGAATGGGGGAGTTTGGAGGCTGAGGTTGGTGAGGAATTATGGCTCAGAACACTGACAGGGAAAACAGGGGAAGGAGGCTTTCAGATTGAGGAATAGAATGAATGAGGGGCTGTTCAGGTCAAGGATATGAAGAGTTGAGGGTTCTTTGGGAAGAGGACACAGAAAATGGAGGCAGTAACACTGAGGTAGTAGGGTCCGAGGACATCAGACAAGGTAGGAATGAAAAAGTTGGACGACTGAAAGAAATTGGGGGGACTCCTGGGTCAAGGAAGGGAGTGAATGGGAGGTCAGAACTCTGAGGTAGAATACAGGGATCTTGGTCTGAGGATGAGTGGAATGGGGGCCTCTTGGGCTGATGGGAAGAATGAGGCCTCTCCAGCTGAGGCTGGGGAGTATAGAGGTCTCAGAGTGACAGGGGAGGAAAGGAGCCAACAGGTCAAAGACAGAGTGTCTCCTCCCCTCCTGAGGTGCAGAAGAATAGAAGAATAGAAGAGCGAGGACATGAGAATTCTTGGGTTGAGGATGGGGCTACCAGGTCAAAGAGGAGGAATTACAAGACTCTAGGCCCTGGACAAGGAAGAGTGGGGTGGGAATGGGGGTTTTTCTCTTCCTTATATCTGCCAGTTGCCTGTAGCTGGTCCCAGGTCTTGGATGAGCATTAATAGATAACAGTAGTTTGGGTGGCCTGGAGCACATGCCGACTCCTAGAGCTTCAGTTTCCCCCATTGTTTCTTCCCTGTGGCAGGCTGCTGTTCCTTCCTGTGGCCCCCATGGCTGAGGACTGGCTGGACTGCCCAGCCCTGGGCCCAGGCTGGAAGCGTCGTGAGGTCTTTCGAAAGTCAGGAGCCACCTGCGGACGCTCAGATACCTATTACCAAAGGTATTGCGTGGTTTATGGATAGAGTCAGGGATAGGGTTAAGCCGAGTTAGGCAGGGTGAAATCGGGGTGTGGTTAAATTTGTGGGTGGGGTTAAAATGCAGATACAGTTGACCTTCATTATAGATTCCATATTTGCAAATTCACCTACTCACTAAAATTTGTGCTACCAAAGTCATTACTCACTGTGCTTTCATTGTCAGTTGTGGACATATACAGAGCTGCAAAAAGTGTAAGTCACCTAATACACCCATTCCACCTGAGGTTGAATGAGACCTTCTTATTTCAGTTCTTGTATTATAAATAGTGTCCTTTTAGCAGTCTACTTAGTGTTTGGTGTTTTTTTTTGTATTTTTTGCAGATGTTTTTCACATTTTTGTACTTTCTATTGGTGATTTTGGTATTTACAGTGGCCTCCAAGCATTGTGCTGAAGTGCTGTCTAGCATTATAAGTGCAAGAAGTCTGTGGTGTGCCATATGGAGCAAATACATGTTAAATAAGCTTTGTTCAGGTGTGAGTTGCATTGTAGTTGGTTGTAATTTCAATGCTAATGAATCAAAAGTGCAGTACATCTAGAAAAATAAGAGGAAATTTGCCAATTTGTACATGAGGCTGCCCTGAAAAGTACTAAAGTAACATCTATAGTATGTGAGGAAACTAAGAAAAGGGTAGAAAAATGACTAAATTTGTGGGTTCGTGAAATGATGACCAATAAAGTGTAGTGGACAGCTTGTGAGGCTGAAAGCCAAGGACATTGATGGTTGTATTACCCAAAGTTAGGAAAAAGTTAAGCTTATCTCAACTAGTGCTGGCTGGCTCACACATTTCAAAAGGTGTTATATTGTGAAAAATGTTAAATTTGCATACAAGGCAGGTCATTCAGATAAAGAGTCTTCCAAGGGATCGTAAAGTATTTTCTAAGTGTTATATGGGAAAAAAGCTACATAGAAGAGTGGGTTTTCAATGTTGATGAGACTGGCTTATCTTTACAAGGACATTGACAAAGGAACCTATACACAGATGGCCTCCAAAGCTCCTGGCTTTGAACCATTCAAAGGCCATATACTTAATTACCTGTAAGAACAATATGTTAAGTAGGTTATCTTTAAAGAGAACCACCTGTAAAACAAGGTTGCATATTGATCATTTAACAAAAATGTCGTGACCAGAGGCTCTCAGGAACCTAATCTGTAGTTTCACTAGGAGCAGTAGTTCTGTATTTATTAGTTCAGTGTTCAGAGTAACTTTATAGAAAGTAACTACTGCAAATAACGAGAATCAACTCTAAATGTATAAATGTGTTTGTAAACAGCTTCCATTTAAAGCTTTAAGGTGTTATAGGGTATATTAGTGATACTACATTTTCTACACTCTTCCTGAATTTATCTTTTCCTAATTTGCTGTTTTTCTGGAGGCATATAGTAAAATTATAAATACAATGCATTTATTTATGTTTAGTTGTACACTTACATATTTACAACTTGTATAAAACTTCTAAAACTACTAGGGGTAATTATCAAGAACTCTAAAAGATCAGACTTTATCCTAATTAGGGAAGATAACAAGTGAGTATGTCACAGTTGTGAGGATGTTGTTAGGAGATATGAGACTCTTGGGTCAGAGATGAAAGACGGTTTATTACTCACAGCAGTAGCAGTATGGAGAATGTCATTTTTGTGCCAGCTCTCCCTGTGGCAATTCCCGCAGGGTGATGTGAAGAGGGTAAACTAGTACCCTCATATGCTCTTGGTTGTGTTGTAGGAAAGGAACCCAGAGCTTAAGGAATCCAATCTTTTATGTTAGGACAGTAAGGATGCCTTCCTTTTGCTCTGGAAGGAAACCCTATCTTTTATCTTCCAAGGCTGTTGGCTGTACAAACATCCTTGAAAAGATAGTTTATAACAAAGAACAATCAGTATGCCTCTTGCAAGACATGCAGAATTGCAAGAGATCTGTGGAGCATTGTCTTCCAACATTAGTTACTTTTATTTTATATGTAGTTGCATTTGCTAATTTACGCACATATTTGTACATGTTTGTATGTATATATGTACATTTTTAAATGTTTGGTTCTTATATAAGTTTTCTTTTTTGTGTATTTAGTATGTAATGGTAACACATTTATGTATTATTTAATGTATTTGTTTCTATTTGTGCTTATTTTCATTTCTATGGAATATCACTAGTAACATATAAATATGTGCATATCCCTTTATGTTTGGATTATTTACTAATGTTTGCATGCGTGCTGCTATTTATACACCTCTTATATTCTTACAACTCAGGGTTAGTTGGGCTAAGGCCTGATCAGGGCTCACAGGCCAGTCCCAGGGTGCCTCCTGTATCTCCCCAGCCCTGCAGGCCTGGTCACCAGCCCAGTAGGTGGATTCTGTGGGTGGAGTGGCAGTGGTTCCACCTGGGTACCAACCCATCCTGGCCCACCCTCAGCCCCACAGGAGATAGGATCCGAAGCAAAGTTGAACTGACCCGATACCTCGGCCCTGCGTGCGACCTCACCCTCTTCGACTTCAAACAAGGCATCTTGTGCTATCCAGCTCCCAAGGTACTACACAGTATGGGGTACCCAGGCAGGGATAGCTGAGCCACCTAACCCCCACCCACTGACCTATATTCTTCCTGCCATTACTCTCATCTTCAGACCAGTTCCTTGGCCATCCCCAGCAAGAAGCGTAAGAAGGCTTCAAGGCCAGCCAAGTCTCGGAAACGTCAGGTTGGATCCCCGAGGGATGAGATCAGGAAGGAGGCCCCAAAGGATGAAACCAAGGCTGATGCTGACACAGCCCCAGCTTCACTCCCTGCGCCTGGGTGAGTATTGTCCTAAAGTAAGCCAAGTGGTTGGGGGAGCACTCAGGGCCCCACACCCATGTTTCCCATCACAGGTGCTGTGAAAATTGTGGAATCAGCTTCTCAGGGGATGGTACCCAAAGGCAGCGGCTCAAGACACTCTGCAAGGACTGCCGAGGTCAGTGGCCTGTGGGGCACTGGGAGATAGTTGCTGGAGCAGGCCTGGAGTCAGGCTAGGACACTAGTGTTTGGCTGAAGGCTGAATGGTGGATGTCAGGGCAGAGGCAGTGAATGAGGTCCAGTATCTGATGCTCTCTTTCCACTTCTCTTTTTCTCTCTCTCCCTCCTCGCAGCACAGCGAATTGCTTTCAACCGGGAGCAGAGGATGTTTAAGGTAAGCATGACCTGCCTCCTCCACATAAGTGTGCGGTGGGAACAGGATGTGGTGGGGTCTGGTGGAAGGTCTAAAGAAATAGTGATGGATCCATAGGGTGTCAGTCGTCTTGTAGGGAGCCAGCTGTGGTCAGCAGACAGTAATGGGAGTTAATGGGGTATCAGGAGATACAGTGGTGAGGTTAACGGGGGCTAGTAGACATTTGTGATGGCCTCAGCGATGGTGGCTAATCAATAATTATCAGATATATTGATGAGGCAAATGAGGGACTAACAGACGTAGTGATGGGGACTAATGTGGGGTCAGCAGACGTGTGAGTGGCAGTACTCCTGGAGCCACTCTGCCTGGATCTCATCTTGCCCCATTCACTCCTGGCAGCGTGTGGGCTGCGGGGAGTGTACAGCCTGCCTGGTAACTGCGGACTGCGGAGCCTGTTCCACCTGCCTTCTGCAGCTGCCCCATGATGTGGCCTCGGGGCTGTTCTGCAAGTGTGAGAGGAGACGGTGCCTCCGGATTGTGGAAAGGGTGAGTCAGGCAGGTGGGGTGGTCCCAAGGCTCACTCTGGCCCCCTAATCCTCCTAGCCCTGTCTCCATGCGTCACACCTCCGGCTCCCCAACAGAGCCGAGGGTGTGGAGTATGCCGGGGCTGTCAGACCCGAGAGGACTGTGGCCGTTGCCGAGTCTGCCTTCGCCCTCCACGCCCTGGTCTCAGGCGCCAGTGGAAGTGTATCCAGCGGCGCTGCCTAAGGGTGAGTCAGGCTGAAGGGGCCAGTTCTGGCATAGCCAGGGCTGGGGCAGAGGTCATTCTGCTGTCAAAGTTGCTGTGGCTGCTGGTTCCTCCCAACCTGGCCTTGCCCAGCTCATGTCTTTTTTTCTCCCCCACACCATGCTCACCTTCCTGGCCTACGTACCTGCCCTGTCTGCCAGCACCTTGCCCACCGGCTTCGTCGCCACCATCAGCGATGTCAACGACACCCTCCCCTACCTGTGGCTCCCCCCGCTGTGAGTGCCCTATCCCACACTCTGCCTGCCTGTCTCATGCATGCTTTCTGCACTCTCTGGGAGTGACGGGGGAGCCTGCGTCTGTCTGATGCCACCAAGCATAAACTACCCTTTCGGCTGTCTCCCAGGGTAAACGTGGCCACCACAGGGGAGGCTGTGACACCAAGATGACTGCCAGGGAGCGTCCCCAAACCCAGCCCCCACCTCCAATTCCTCCATCGCAGCCTCCAGAGTCACCAGAGCTGGTGAGTCCCTGGTGGGCAGGGGGAAGGCACAACCCTAACCTTACCAGTACCTGCCCTGACCCCACCCCCATTTGCCTCTGCAGCACCCCAGAGCCCTGGCCCCCTCGCCACCTGCCGAGTTCATCTATTACTGTGTAGACGAGGACGAGCTAGTGAGTGGCCCTACCCTACCTGGATGATTATAGACTGTCCCAGAGCACTTGGTTGACCCCAAAGAAATAAATTCTGCAATGGGCCTAATAGGGGAACAGCAAGGCACAGTAATGAGTACTAGTATGAGATGAGCAGACAATGGGGGAAAGGCTAATATGGGATCAACAGGTGCAGTGGAAGTGCCTAAAGTCACATGAATGAACACTCTGGTGGGGCTAATAGAGGAAAAGCTGGCACAGTGACTGTAGTTCACATAGAATAAGGAGACATAGATGCAGTGATGGGAGGTAATAGAAGATTAGCAAAATCCTGCTAGAGGTGGGGGTCAAAGACATTGTCTTGGTAGCTAGTGGGAGACTAGCAGATAGGGTGGTGGATACTATGTTGGAGCAGCTACAATCCTAATGATATCCTAATGGTATACATCTGGTAAAATGATAGTGCCTGATGTTGGACTAGCAGACACTGAGGTGTGACTGGGGGCATTCAGGCTGACTGGTATGCAGCCAGTTCCCTGCAATGGGGCTAGTGGAGGAGCCAAAGGAAGAGCACTGTAATAGTTCCAGTGACCGCTCCCTATACCCCCTGTTGCCCAGCAGCCTTACACGAATCGCCGACAGAACCGCAAGTGTGGGGCCTGTGCAGCCTGCCTACGGCGGATGGACTGTGGCCACTGCGACTTCTGCTGTGACAAGCCCAAATTTGGGGGCAGCAACCAGAAGCGCCAGAAGTGTCGTTGGCGCCAGTGCCTGCAGTTTGCCATGGTGAGTGGGGCAGGAGGGGAATGTGAGTGGGATAAGTTGGGCCAGCCTCCCAGTGCCTGGAAGTGGTGGGCAGTCCTGATATGGGGTGGGTAGGGCATTGGGTTTGGCCACAGATTAACAGACATTGTACTGGGGTAAATGAAGAATTTGGGTGGCACTGGCATTGCTAACAGGAGACTGACAGACTCAGTGATGAGGGCCTCACATGTAAGTAGATTCTCTGCTAGGACTAATGGGGGATTTGTAGGCACATTGATCAGGGCAGTGTAGTGTGGTTGGTCATGGCACCAGGTGGCCATAAAACCCCGTCTTTTCTCACAGAAGCGGCTGCTGCCAAGTGTCCAGGCAGGGTCTGAGGAAGGGGCAGGGCCACCCCCACCTTGCCCTCATCGAAAGAGACCTGGCTCTACTCATCAGCTCCGTCTGGGCCAGACCCTGAAGCCCCCCTTGGCCACACCCACAGTCCTGCCAGACCATGCTCAGACTCCAGTGAAGCAGGAAACAGACAGTGGCTTTGTGCTGCCCCCACCTGGCACTGACCTTGTGTTTTTACGGGAAGGTGCAAGCAGTCCCGTGCAGGTGCCTGGCCCTGCCCCAGCTTCCACAGAAGCCCTGCTGCAGGTGAGGGCCCCATCTTATTCTGCCCCTCCCAACCCAGTCTCATGCCTAGAAGCTCGGACCAAGTCTGCTGCAATCCTCCTTCACACAGGAGGCGCAGTGCCCTGGCCTGACTTGGGTTGTGGCCTTACCTCAGGTGAAGCAAGAGAAGGCGGATGCCCAGGATGACTGGACACCGGGCACAGCCAGCCTGACTTCTCCTGTATTGCTGCCTGGCTGCCCCAGCAAGGTGGGGGTCAACGATGGGTGGTCTATGAGTGATGGTGAGCCATGACTGTGGTTCTTGAGCAGAACAGTAGGTGTGCTGATTGCAGCCTGTCCACAGAATTATGCTTCCTGTCTGTCAGATGCCTCACCTCCCAGGCAACTAGATTTACCTGCCTTGCTTGCAGCAGGGTTTACTTGCCCAACTAACAGAAAAAATGGAAATCTATGAGGAACAGGAAAGGTTTATAGGCAGAGAGATGGTTTTTCTGAGCTGACATGTGATAGAAGTGGGACTTGTCAGCACAGTGACAGGCTGGCTGATAGAGGCTCTTTTCTGGGCCAGCCATCCCTTCTGACTGCTGCCCATTTCCCACCTCTTCCAGGCAGTAAACCCAGGCCTGCCACCTGTGAAGCAAGAGCCACCTGACCCTGAGGAGGACAAGGAAGAGAGCAAGGATGACTCTGCCTCCGATTCAGCCCCAGAGGAGGAGGCAGGAGGGACTGGCACGCCTGTGGTCAGTGCTGGGGGACACCTCACCCTGCTCTGACCCTGCTTAGCCCCACAGGCCATGTTGATGCATGATGTTAATTCTTCTCCAGATCACGGAGATTTTCAGCCTGGGTGGAACCCGCCTCCGGGACACAGCAGTCTGGTTGCCAAGGTGGGCCCCGCACAGTGAGGGGTGGGGATGGGGTAGGTGCTGGTCAGAGTTTTGAAAGTACAACCAGCAAGTTGGCGTGGTGCAGTGGGAGGTAAAGACCCACACCACTGCGCTCATCATGATCAATGAGGGGGTGTGTATAGGACCCTAGAGATTTCTCCTGAGGTGCAGGTCAGGACCCCTCTCTCCTTGGGATGAGGTGGGGGGTAGGGTGCAGGGGGGAGGGGAAAGGACTTGGTGTCCTGTGTTGAGGTTTGAAAAAAAAAGGGTAGGAATGCCTGATCCCTATTCTAAGAAAATCCAGCAGGAGTCAGACATAAACTCTTACTTAGAGAAGCATCATTTGGGGTCTTGAAGGCCTTTGGTATCTCCAGGAGATGACCAGGTGGGCTGGGAAGTCGTGGGTGGGCAGGAAATCTCGGTGCTGAGATAGCGCTATGATCTGGGACTATACACAACTGTGATCCTGGGCTAGTGCTGCGCCTCCTGCATTATCCTTTGTGCAACGGGTTAGGGTGTGTTTCTTGAGCTTTTCCTGAGCCTTTTGAGGTTATTAACAGTTTCAGCTTTTGGACAGAATTGTCCCTGCAGGTCTGGCAGTAGGACAAAGGAGAGGTGCCCATAAGGACTCAGATATTGGGAGGAGAACAGAAATGCCATCTCCTGCAGAATGATGATGCGCTCTGCATAGAGCCTAAGGCATAGGCAACATTAACTATTAGCCTAAGCATCTGGATTCCTTTGTTCCTACAAACTAGTTTTCTGCAGGCCAGAAACTTGCATTTGCGTTTGGGCAATTACAGTGGTACTAATTGAGCCTCTACTGGGTACACTGCAGTGAGAGATTCAGTGGTTTGAATACAGTGAGCCTGGAAGGCTTCTGGAGACACAGGATTCCTACCTTCAGGGAACATGTCATCTAACTGGGGCAACAATTTTCCTATGTGTAAAATCATTACATATTAACTAAAAAGGTAATGATGTGCTTTGTTTTTTGTAATGGAACATTACAGGAGAGAGATAAGGGATAATTATGGGAAAGTGGATGGGGGACACAGAACAGTAGGAAATTGTTTTGTGATGCTCCATTTTGCACATAGTGAACCTCATTCAACATATAGACCTGCTCCCTCTTCTCTAGGTCCAAGGACCTTAAAAAACCTGGAGCTAGAAAGCAGTAGACTGGAGGCTTCTGCAGACTATAGGATTCAAGGTGATATTTACAGACCGGCTTTATGAGAGAACACTGATCTACTCAGAGGCTGGACCATAGATCCAGAGGCTTATGTAGGAGTCAGTAGGAACTGGGAAAACCTACCACCAAACCAGACAAGCAGTACTCTGATCAGTACTTTGAGCTTATAGAGGAAGTAAGCAGAAAAGGAAGAGAAAGAATAGAAATGTGGTGTATCTGCTCCAACTGGTCCAATCCCAAGGAGCTTGAGTGTGATAAGTGTGGACTTTAGGGGTGGGGGAGGGGACGTATTTAAAGCCCCAACAGAAGAGTCTAAACAAGCCATCTTCATAAATGATTTTAAATGGCTTCTGGATGAGACCTGGCAGTGTGTCTAGTCATTTTCTCAGGGAGACAGCAGTTGAAAATGTAATGTGAATAAATGAGGATCTGCTGTTTATTGAGTTCCTCCTATTGACTATTTAATCCTCAAAACAGTTTTTATAGGAGACATTGATTTTGCCCATTTTCACAGATGGGAAAACAGACTTAAAGACATTAAATAACTTGTCCATTGTCACACGGCTAGTATGGACAGAGCTTAGAATCAAACCCAAGTTGTAAAAACCTTTTCTTTAATCAGTCACTAAATTGTAAACTGTAATCTTGTATTCAATAATGTATAATAATATAGTAATAGAATTTTCCAGTGACCTTTTAAACAAGGTGGATTACTCTAAGCGATTCTTTACACTGCTGCCTATAGCATGGTTTAGGGAGGCCCAAGGATGGGGATGGGGTGGATGGGGTCACCTTATCAGAACACCTGTGCATCCAGAGAGTGGGTTCTTCCCAGACCTCTGGCCCTGTGTTAGGATTCCTCAAATCCTAAAGAGCATCCTTCTTTACTGGTTGCTGTCCATTTTGCTTGTTACCCTCCCTCCCTCCTCCTCAGCCAAAGTAGCCTGCAGAAGTAAAGCTGTTAGCCTAGCTCATCTTTGCTGACAACTTGTGTCCTCTGCCCCTTGATGACCCTTGTGCTTGGTTTCTGCTCTCAGCCCCTGTCTGCTAAGTCTGAGTTCTTGCTTCAGATCCTCCCAAAGGGCCGGTCATGGCCCAGCCCTCACATCCCAGTTCTTCTTAAAACGATTAAGACTTGTGATTCATTACTTAGCTATCTTTATAGGGCCTGGACTGAGTAGGTGCCTCCTTAAATCTTGTAGCCTATGTGCCTCCCTTGCCTTATGCTAGTCCTAGCTCTGCAGTTTTAGGTAATTCATATGTAGATTGGCCACTTCCTAACCATTAGTTCAATAGAGCCCTCTGCCACTTCCCCTGTCTTTTCTTTCGCCCTGTCCTACCTACTTCAGTTAAAGTCAAGACTGGTTAATTTTCTCATATTGTTTTGCTCCCCCCAGGATCCATCTACGCAACCCAAGTATTCTGTGATGTCCTAAGTGAAACTGATTGGCATTCTGATCCATGATAAGATCTGGTTCCTATGTGTATCAGGGTACAATCAGAAAAGCAGCATCACTATAAGATTATATATATATATATATGTATATGTATATGTATAGATGTGTGTATGTGTGTGTGTGTGTGTGTGTGTGTGTGTATTAAGGGATTTGTTATAGGGATTTGACTTAATGAAATTGTGGGAGCTGGTTAAACAGTCACTGTAAGGCTGTTGTCTTTGCATCTAATGCTGGAGCTTGAAGTCTGCAGGGCAGGCAATCGGGAAGGGAAGATGGATATAAAGTGTGGGAGACCGAGGATATGTTGGCGCCCAAGAGCACAAGCTGGAACCCACAAGGATGGCCTCGAACCCATGTCAGTCTCTCACCACCTTCAACTTCGATGATGTGGGTGTCCTGCAGAAGAAGCTGGTGCCCTTCATCACAGAGTTAAATATGCATCTGGCCCAGGAATTAGAGAAGATCCCGGGGAAGGTGGAGCAGCTGCAGGCCTGGCTGCAGGCCTGACTGCTGCCCCACACCAACGAGGTGAGCCAGCAGATAAGTGACAACATGTGTGACCTGCAACAGTGCCTGGTGCCCCTGCACCAATCTTCCAAGTGTAAAAACAATGTGCTGCTGCTTCACTTCTGCCCTCCAGTTATGACGCAGAATGTCTCTTGTGGCCCATTCCAGCCGGAATCATACGGGGAAGGGAGTTCTGGGAAACGTAGCCTAGTCAAGGGACACATAACAAAGCCACCCTGCCATGAATCAGCTCCCAAGGGTCTCACTACTCACCTGAGGATAACTTGATAAAGCTACGTTGCTGAAAATGCAAAGCTGAAGACCATGGATTTCATGGTGACCCCAGCAAGTACAGAAATTCTGACAAGCCTACCCAGAAAAAACTTGCTGGTCTCGGCTATTTTTGTGTCATTCATTCAAGTATTGAGAACCTGGCCCATGGTAGGCACTGTACTTAATACTGGGATACAGGAATGAAAAGAGATAGTCCATGCAATTTTATTAAATACATCAATATGTATTACAGATGGTGAATGGATTTCCAACTTTATCATGGAATTTAATGGTGAAAATAGAGAACTCAGGAACTATCGGGAGGACAGCCCTTGTGTGAGCCTTGTTGGGACACAATAGGAATTGGAAATAATATAAATAGTTTTTATCTCTAAGCTGTTCTATTTTAAAGTTATTTTAAAATGATTTTTATCGTCCCATTACTCATTCATATACTTAGTGTTTCTTTCGGGAGTGCCTTGATGGTGGTAACAATGTTGACCGTCTCCGAGAAAGTGAGGAAGTGGGTGGCAAGATCAAGGTCAGGTTCTGGACAAGGACCTTAGTCGAAATCACTTCTCTGTCGGGGGGCGGAAAGGGGCGGGGTGGGGAGGGGTGGCCGAAGGCGGGGGTTCACCGCGCTGGCGTCCTGGCATCGTCCCTCCAATACTCCGAGTAGGCCCGCCAGGGGGCGCCGAAACCGCGGTCATCCAACTGGGCTTGCGAGTCCCTGCACTTCGCCTTTGGCCTGGGCGGCCTGGGGCGTGGCCTCCGCCCGGCGGAGACGTCAGTCCGTGACTGGACGGGAGGAAAGCGTACTTTCTCCTTTGTGTAGTGGTAAAACAGGCAAAATGGAGCCGCAGTTAAATTACGGGGCTCGCCAGGGGTGAGGGCGAGGCACGACGAGCTCAGGACCGGCGCTGGGACGTTCGAGGGCAGCCGGGTGTCGCCAGGGGTCGGTTTACCCTGTCGTCAAACAGTTCAGCGGGACCCTACGGGCTGTACGACCTCCGGGGTCCCCGACGGGTGCTCCTGAATCTCAGAGGCTTTTCCCAAATCCCAAGCCTGACTGAGGGCTTTCTCATTGCCTCCCTTCTTCCCAAGGGGTGTGGTATGAGGGGTGGTTCCACCCGACCAACCGGCAGGCCAGGCACCCTTGGGACTCGAAGATCAAGGAACTGGCCCTCAGGACTGTCCAGGGAACTGGGACGACCATCTAATTTCTTTCTCTTTTGTTTGTTTCAGGCTACGTAAACTCTTAACAGTAAATGAAAATGAGTATTTTGCCGAACTGCAATTGAAAGAAGAAGCATTATAGGAGAAAAAAACAAAATAAGAGTTATTAAAAGAGATTATTAAAAGAGAAGAAAGAGACATTATTTTGTGGCTGAAAAGCTGAACCAGCAATTCAGGAAATGGAATCCAAATCTAGAAACTTAACACATACAAAACCCGAAGTGGGTGGATTACAAATGATTAAGGAATGCTACTTTACAGTAAATTGCGGCCTTAATGTGGTATACACAGTAGTTGTACTTTGGTTATTATTACAGTTTAGTTACTGACTAGGTACTGATTTTTTCCTTTGCTCTATATCGTGTTCTATGTTTGCCCCCCCACTTAAGGAGAGTACCAAAGTGTCATTATTAACTGGCTCTTATGTATTAACTACCACCTGGCTCTTGACTGGAAGTATAGCTGTGATCTACACCTGTGCTGAGGGCCCCTTCTAGGTTCCCTGATCTGTGTTGCCTGTTCCCTTGCCTGGGATCCAGATTCTCAGGGCCTTATCACCTACACTTATCTGTGTCCTGACCCTGGTCCACTGTGACCCTTGACTCAGACTCTTAGTCTTTATTTTGCCCAGCCAGATTGTGTCACTGCCCTACCAGCCCATCTGATCTGCCTCCACCCTAGGGTACCTCAAGTCAAAGCCCTAGTTTCTGCCCAGTGCAGTAGGAAGATTTTAACATTTATCATTCCTGGTTGGGTGGACTGACAAGGCACTTAGGCTGTCTGAGCCCTAATTGCCCCAGCTGTGAAACGAGGGTATTATCTGCCATTCTTCCACCTCTCTAATATATTTTGAGGTTCAAAGTTTTTATGTGATAGTATCTTGCAAACTATTGTAAAAGACTACACAGATACAAGGTCCTGTGATGATGATTACTGTCATTATCAAGATTAACCTAGAGATGGCCACAAAATTTAACTTTCCTTCAAAATGTCCACTAACCTTTCTCATTCTTTTAGACAAATTACAGGATATAAATGGCAAAGTCAGTTGGAATGTAATTAGATTCCCTTCACTTGTGGTTAAGGAGGCTTTTTTCTGCCATTGTGATGAACCCTAGAGGAAGGGAGTGAGGTCAGCTGGAGGCCTGAACAAGGGTGGGGTGAGGGCCGCGCAAGAGGAAGTCTCGAGTGCTGCGTCTACTGTCACCATGGTGACGGGACCAGCTTTGGCCCCACCCACCTGCCCCTTCGCACCATGGCAACCAGAACTCTGTAACGCACAAGCCTGTCTCACAGGTCGCCGCGGTTGAGCAACCGCGGTAGAGGCGTCCCCCGTCCCGAGGGGACTCGAAAATGTACAGCCAGCGGTTTGGCATCCTACAGCGGGAGGTTAAAGGCCCCACTCCCAAAGTGGTGATCGTGGTAAGCAAGGGATGTGTGTGCAGGCTCTACTGCTTTCGGTATTTCCCAGCACTGCAGGCCCAGTCGAGCCCATACTGGTACGCAACCTGTCCCCTGTTGGGGTTTTCTCAAAGGGAGCAGGTGCCTGATGCAGTGTGTTAAATTTTGAAAGAAGGAAGGATAGAGTTGCTCACCTAGCTCCCGTATTCTATTCCTCCAGCCCAGCCTTGCACAAGTTACAATACTTAGATTCTGTATTGGTGGGGAGGTGGGCAGGAAATCTGGGGTCTGGCCTGGCAGTGTTTCAGCTATGTGATCTTGGGCTGGTCCTGCAGTTTTAGAAAAATTGTATGTAGGCTGTGAGTGGTGCCAATTCAGTTTTAACAGAAAAGTTCCTGCAGGCCTGGAAATAGGACAGTTGGTTGCCTCTAAGCTGGGTTGGTGGTTTAGAATCCAGGGGAATGCTGTGTGCTGCAAAATTTGATGGGTCCTGCTCAGAACCCCAAGGCAGTTGGCCCATGTACTTCTACAGGCTAGAAAACCTCCCTGTGTCATTAGTGAATTACAGAGGTATTATGTGAACGTCTGCTGTGTGCACAGCACCATAGAAGATACAGGGATGAATACAATGACCCTGGGAGGTTTACTCTTCGTTAGAAGTCTGATCCCTACCTTCGAGTTGCTTATTATTTAACTGCAGAAGGATTTGCTTATGCATAAAACCATTAAAGATTAACGCAGTAGATAATTATGTGCTGTATTGTCTGTGATGCTACTTTATGGAAGAAAGATGAGGGGTAATGGGGGATCCAATTTTATTATGTTCAACGATGCACATAGCAATTCTTGGTCACCTTACAGACCAGCTCCCTCTTCTTTAGGATCTTCTGTAGGATCTGGGTCTGGAAATCAGTTGACTGGAGGCTTCTATACACTATAGGGTTCAAAGTGAATTACAGACATTTTTCATGAGGGACAGAAACCTGGGTATTTCGGGTTCTGTATCCAAACAGAGCTCAGGGGCTGGGATATTAGTTATGTGCCATTTCTTGTGTTGGGAACCAATAAGGAACAGGAGAAAAAAGTTACCACCAAGTCAGAGAGGCAGGCTTATTGAATAATTTGAGCTTCTAGAAGAATAAAGAGAAAAAGGGAAAGGTCAGAATTGGTGCATCTCAGATGTCAGAGTGTGATAAAAAGTGTGGATGTTAGAGGCTGCAGTATTGTGGTGGGGGAAGAATTAAAGCCACCAGAGATGAGACTTGTACTCTAAACAATTAGAAGGAAAAAATAAAAAATGTAATGTGCTAAGTAATGGAGAAGCAAAAGGAGCAGTTACTTGGTGAATGTTGCCTAGGGAACCAATTATATAATTCTCAAAATACTTTTTTTTAGGATATTTATTTTGCTCAGTTTGACAGGTGAGAAAACAGACTCAGAAGAGTCTGCTCAAGATCATATAGTTAGTAATGGGTAGAGGCCAGAATTAAACCTAGACTGTAAGACATTGTTCTTTAAGACATAAAAATTGTACAGTGTAGTTCTAGAAACTAATTTGAGACATTACAGTAACAAAAGCCTTCAGTGACCTTGAAAACACAAGGTAGTTATTAAATCCTGCATTCTCCTGCCTTTAGCATGGTTTAGAGTTGCGATGTCTAGTACGGTGACCACTAGCCACATATGGCTTTTGAGCACTTGAAATGTGCCTCGTCACATGTTGAAATGACAATATTTTGGATATATCAGCTAAATAAAATATATTATTAAAATTAATTCCCCCTGGTTCTTTTTACTTTGTAAAATGCAGCTACTAGAAAATGTTAAAATTACAGATCTGTTTTACATTCTATGTCTGTTAAATAGCCATTTTTGAGTAATGCTGTGACAGTGTGTGGATTGGCATCACCTTGTTAGAGAACTTCAGGTCAAGCCTTATTCATCCGGAGACTAGGTGCTTCCTGACAACAGAGTCCCACACAGGATGCTCTGTACCTTGAGGGGCTTCCTGACCCTCTGGCTACTGCTCAGGTTGTTCTCTTTACCCCATTCCCCTCTTCAGTCAAAACGTACCTCGGAGCCTGGTTCCTGCCCTGACAATACAAGACAATTGATTCTTGATGACCATGATGCTTGGCTTTTATTCTCAATCCATGTGTCTCCTAGGAGCCTATGTATCCTGCCTTCAGTGTAGTTTTGACTCTGTTCTGCTTCATTGCTGTTCATATTAAGAGAACAGTAGTTTGTTAATTAACTGGCTCTAGTCTCTAAATAATTCTGGCTTGGATTAGCTACTTCCCATGCTATAATCCCCAACGTCATCTATTTACAATCCACCTCAGCCCTGCCTTATCTTGTTCAACTAAATCTAGGTACCTGTATGTGTACACTGAACTCTGAATCTTTTCATCAAGCAATCTTTAAATATTGATTTTTCTTTACCCAGGAGACTCCTTTACCAAGAACCAACCCTAGTGTTCTGGTAATTGACTCAGTCACCTGAGTTAAGAGTTTTGTTACTGTGAATCAGCACCCTAGAGTCCCGCTCTTCACCTAAGGCTGACTTGATAAAAAACTGTCTGGAAATACAAAGGTCAAGACTATGGATTTCATGGCTGTTCCATGAGGAGCAGAAATTACATCAAGCCCACCCAAACACACTGTTTAATTTGTTAACTCATTCACTCATTAATACTGAGAAACTGACAGTGGTCAGCATTATGCTCAATATTAGGAATACAGAAATAAGATAGTCCATGTGATTTATTAAATGTATGAATATATATTCAAAATGGTGTATGCATTTCCACCTTTTTAGTGGAAGTTTGTATAAAAAGAATATGTTTACCAAAATTCAGGTTACCCTAAAATGTCAGGAGCACAGCCCTTGCCTTAAATTTCTGGGCACAATAGAGACAGGAATACAGTTTTACTATGAGTTTTCTTTCTCTTTTTTCCCTTTCTTTACCTCCATTCCATCCCTCCACCACCACTCTTCAACCCCCTCACCCCCCACCTTCTGTCTTCTTAGTAAAGGCTTTTTCATTGTCACAACTCATTATATATATCCTATACACTGAAATAGTAGCCTCTTTGAACTGAAAGTATTTTCCTGGGCATAACTATGCTAGTCTGCTCCTGAGAAACAATGTGGGATAGTGGGTGACAAGATAAAGGCCAGGAATTAGAATGCCTATAATTCTATCCAGGTCTCCCCTAAGTATTTCAAGCAGTTTGGACAAATCACTTAATATCTCCTGGTTTGATTGGGTAATCGCTATTGTTCCATTCATACTTTGAACTTTTATTCAAATGGCACAAGACAGATTTGGTAATATCTTGGTATAGGCTCAAAGAATCAACCTTAGGCACTAGACACCTAAAACATTTGCAGTTGTAACAGGATGTATTTGTTTCATATACCCAGTTTAATTAGCGTGAGTATTGGTGGAAGTCATGATTAATTGAAAATATGCAATTGATTCTGGGTCTATCATAAATGATAGTTACTTGTTTTCAGAGAGCCAAGACACCCAGAGGCCAAGGGGCTGAGCAACATCTGGAAAGAATCCAACACAGTGGTCAAAAACGTCATGCTATTTTGGCTTCCATTAAGTCAAAGGAGAGGGATTGCTTTAAGGTTGAGTGGGACCAGCACAATGACCGCAAGTTTATGGACAGTCTTGTGAAAGCAAGAATCAAGGATGCCATGCAAGGGTATATCATCAATACTGAAGAAAGACGAAATAAGTAAGACTCACAAACCTGAACTATGAAATATTACTAAAACCACAGCTTGAGAAATCAAGTGAACTCTTAATAGTAAGGATCATGGCTGAGATACTCATATTCCTATCAAATCAGTAGCTCTTGCTTGTTTATATTTGTACTTATGATAGCTCATGTTTGATAGAAAGCAAAAGAATATATTGGTTTGTATTTTGTTACTATAACTAAAATGTGTTCATTTTACTTCTTTTGTTGAAGAAATACATTATATATCTTATCTATATTTCATCAAATAAAATGTGGCACAGATCAGTTTATTGCTTTAAATGGTAACTAGACTTATTTTATAGAAGACTCTAATGATCTTTTTCTTGCAAAATTTATGATTAAACATGCTTCTGGAATTGAATATAACAAAATAAAAAATCACTTAGTAAAATGATGCATGTGGCATGACAAGTTTAATTATTTTTCATTTTGTTTTAGGCTACGTGAACTTCTAGCATCAGAGGAAAATGAGTATTTTACTGAAATGCAATTGAAAGAAGAAACAATTGAGGAGAAAATAGATAGAATGAGAGAGAAAACCAGATTATTAAAAGAGAAGAAAGAAAAAGAGAGACAGGATTTTGTGGCTGAAAAGCTAGAACAGCAATTCAGGTAATTATGTCAAAAACACACACAGAATCTGAAGTTGGGGTATGAAAAAAAGATTTAGGAATGCTAATTTACAGTAAAGTATAGCTTTAAAGGTATACACGGCAGTTGTAGCTTTAAGTCTTGTTCATTTTATATATATATATATATAATTGAATAATGTAGATAATGAGTTTTGTGGTAAGAATGCTGAAGGTCTACTATCTTAGCAAATTTCAAGTATACAATATAGTGTTATTGCTTATAGTTACCATACTGTACATTAGGCCTCCAGAACTTATTCATCTAAATAAAATTTTGTATCCTTTTATTAACATCTCTGTGTGAGGTCATATAGTATTTGTCTTTTTCTGGCTTACTTCATTTAGTATATTCCCCAGATTTATCCATATTATGGCAGTATTTCCTTCTTTTTTACACTGAATAATATTCCATTGTATATATGTATATAGCACATTTTCTTTAACCATTCATACATCACTGGAAACTAAGGTTGTTTCCATATCTTGGCTATTGTGAATAATGCTTCAGTGAACGTGGGAGTACAGATATCAAGATACTGAGTTCCTTTGGATGTATACCCAGAAATGGGATTGCTGGATTATATGGTAGTTCTATTTTTAACTTGTTGAGGAACCTCCATACTGTTTTAATGGCTACACCAATTCACATTCCCACCAATAGTGTACAGGGCTTCCTTTTCTCTGCATCTTTGCCATCTCTTGTCATTTGGATAATAACCATCCTAATAGGTAGTGATATCCCACTATAGTTTTGATTTGTATCTCTCTGATGATTAGTGATATTGAACACCTTTTCCTGTACTTGTTACCATTTGTATGTCTTCTTTGGAAAAATGTCTATTCAGGTCCTTTGTTCATTTTTTAATCGGATTATTTATTTTTTTGCTATTGAGCTGTATGAGTTCCTTATATATTTCAGATGTTAACTCTTCAATAGATATATGGTTTAAAAATATTCTGTAGGTTGTCTTTTCATTTTGTCAACTGTGTCCTTTGCTTTGCAGCAGTTTTTAAACATGATATTTTCCCACTTCTTTATTTTTGCTTTTGTTGCCTTTGTTTTTGATATCATATCCAAAAAGTCATCATCAAGACCAATGGCAAGGAGTTTTTCCCTATGTGTTTCTTCTATGTGTTTCACAGTTTCAGGTCTTATATTTAAGTCTTCAGTTCATCTTGAGTTAATTTTCATAAATGGTGTGTATAGACATCCAATTTCATTCTTTTTCAGGTGGATATCCAGTTTTCCTAAAACTATTGAAGAGACGATCCTCTCCCCATTGTGTGTCCTTGGCCTCCTTGTAAAAGATTAGTTGACCTTATATGTACAGGTTTACTTCTGGACCCTCTATTTCATTGCACTGGTCTATGCTTCTGTTTTCATGCCAGTATCATCTTTTTTGATTACTATAGCTTTGTAATATAGTTTGAAATCAAATCTGATGCTTCCAGCTTTGTTTTTCTTTCTCAAGATTGCTTTGGCTATTTGGAATCTTTTCTGGCTACATCTGAATTTTAGGATTGTTTTTCTATTTCTGTGAAAAATGCCATTGGAATTTTGAAGGGGATTGCATTGAATCTGTAGATCATTTCAGTTAGTATGGACATTTTAACAATATTAATTCCTTCAATTCAAGGACAAAGGATATCTTTCCACTTATTTGTCTTCAATTTCTTTCATTAGCATCTTATAGTTTTCAGTGTATGGACATTTAACCTCCCTGGTTAAGTTATTCCTATTTTATTGTTTTTGATGTTGTAAATAGGATTGTAAATAGGCTAAATTTAAACAGGATTGCTTTCTAATTTTTCTTTCAGATAGTTTTTAGTGTATAGAAATGCACCCGATTTCTGTGTGTGAATTTCATATCCTGCAATTTTACTGTATTTCTTGATTAGTTCTAACAGATTTTGGTAGAATCTTTAGGGTTTTCAGTATATAAGATCATGTCATGTGCAAGGACAGTTTTACTTCTTCTATTTTATCTTGGATGCCTTTTATTTCTTTTTCTTTCCTAACTACTCTGGCTAGAACTTCCAGTGCTATGTTGAATAAATGTGGTGAGAGTGGATGCCATTGTTTTGTTCCTGATTTTGGAGGAAAAGCCTTCAGCTTTCCACCATTAAGCATGATATGAGCTGTGGGCTTTTTCTATATGGCCTTTATTAAGGAGTTACGTTCCTTCTGTACCTAATTTGTTGAGATTTTTTACCATGAAAATGTGTTAAATTTTTGTCAAATGCTTTTTCTGCCTTTATCAAGATGATCATATAATTTGTATCATTCATTTTGTTAATGTGGTGTATCACATATATCCTTGTATCCCAGGAATAAATACCACTTGAATATGGTATAGGATCCTTTTAATGTGATGTTAAATTTGATTTGCTAATATTATTTGAGTATTTTTGCATCTGTGTTTATTAGGGATATAATTTTCTTGTACTGTCCTTGTCTGGCTTTGGTGTCAGGGTAATGCTAGCCTTGTAAAATAAGTTTGGAAGTGTTCTTTCTCCTTCAATTTTTTGTAAGCACTTGAGAAGGATTTGTATTATTTCTTCTTTTAATGTTTGGTAGAATTCACCAGTGAAGCAATCTAGTAATGGTAATTTCTTGTTGGGAGACTTTTTTATTGCTGATTCAACCTACTAACTCAAGATTGGTCTTTCTGATTTTGTATTTCTTTGTGATTCAGTCTTAGTAGGTTGTATGTGCCTAGGAATTTATCCATTTCTTCTAGGTTATCCAATATGTTGGCATATAATTGTTCATAGTAGTCTTTATGGTTCTTTGTATTTCTGCATATCAGTTGTAATGTCTCCCCTTTAATTTCTAATTTATTTAGTCTTCTCTCTTTTTTCCTTGTTAGTCCAGCTAAAGGTTTGCCAATTTCATCTTTTCAAGAAAGCAACTCTTAGTTTCATTGATCTGTGCTATTTTATTATGTTTCTTGTCTCTATTCATTTATTTCTGCCCTGACCTCTGTTATTTCCTTCCTTCTACCAAGTTTGGGCATGGTTTGTTCTTTTTCTAGTTCCTTGAGTTAAAGTTAGGTTGTTTGAAATCTTTCTTTTCTCTTAAAATGGGTGTTTTTTGCTGGGAAATTCCCTTTTAAAACTGCTTTTTTGCATCCCTTAAATCTGTATATGTTGTGTTTCCATTTTTATATGTTTCAATGTATTTTTTATTTCCTTTTTTATTTCTTTCTTGATCCATTAGTTGTTCAGGAGTGAGTTGTTTAATTTCTACATATTTGATAACTTTTCAGCTTTCTTTCTGTTATTGATTTCTAGTTCCATATCATTGTGGTTGGAAAAGATTCTTGATGTGATTTCAATCTTCTTAAATTTGTTAATCCTTCTTTTTTTTGTAACCTAACAGATGATCTGTCCTGGAGAATGTTTTTTGTGTGCTTGAGAAGAATATATATTCTGAGGCTATTGGATGGAATGTTCTGTGTATGTGTGTTAGGTACATTTGATCTAAAGTGTACTTCAAGTGCAGTGTTTCCTTATTGATTTTCTGTGTGGATTATCTGTGTACTCTTAAAAGTGGAGTATTGAAGTCCCTACTATTACTGCATTGCCATTTATTTATCCCTTCAGATATATTAATATTTGCTTAACATAGTTAGGTGCCCTGATGTTGGGTGCATATATTTTTGTAATTATTATATCCTCTCGATAACTTGTTCCCTTTATCATTAAATAAGGACCTTCTTTGTCTCTTATTACAGCTTTGGAGTTAGTCTGTTTTGTCTGATGGAAGTATATCTACCCCTGCTCTCTTTTGGTTTCCACTTGCATGGGGTATCTTTTTCTATCCCTTTACTTTCAGCCTATGTGTGTCCTTAAAGCCAAAGTGAATCTTTTGCAAGCAGCATATAGTTGGATACATATGGTTACTTGCAAATTTCCTATCTTTGAGTTCTAATATTTTTTCTTCCACTTCATCAACTCTGATGTTGATCCTCTCTCTTGTGCTTTTCATTTTCACTTAGTGTATTCTTTAGCTCCTGAATTTCTGTTTGGTTCTTTTAATGATTTCTAACTCTCTGTTGAATGTCTCATTTTGTTTATGGGTTGTTTTCCTTTTTTATTTAGTTATATATCTGTGTTCTCTTGTAGCTCACTGGCTTCATTAAAACAATTAATTTGGATTCTTTGTTAGGTAATTCATAGGTTTCCATTTCTTTAGGATCAGTAAATGGAAAATTACTGTATTCCTTTGGTGGTGTTATGTTTCTTTGATTTCTCATGTTCCTTGAAGTCTTACTTTACTTTCTTCCTATTCAAAGAAGCAATATCCTCCTCCAGTCTTTACTTCATGGCTTCAGGAAATAAATACCTCCACAAGTCAGCCCTCCTAGAAATTCTGAGGCTTTCTCAGACCTTTTTATGATGTGTCTCCCCACACTTCTTTTTTTCTTTTGAGGAGGGGATTCTTAAGATTGTATGCCTTCTCTTGGTCCTATAAAGCCAGACCAGATACTGAGAGCCTCCCATTCTTTTCCCTAGTGTGGTCCCTGAAATGTTCAAGTATGTGCCTTCTCCCAGTCACACAGTCAGGCCAGCTTTCCGTGCATTCTTGCTAGCCACCTGCAAAGGCTCACACACTCACTGTTCACTGGAGCACATGCAGGGAGCCAACCACAGGGCACATGATGTGGAGTGTTGGGCGTGCCTGTGTTCCAGCTGGCAGGTCTGCAGGCAAGGCATCCCCAGTGGCTCATGGGTGGGCTTTCTGATGGAGTCCATGCAGTTAGATGGATCCACAACCCTTGATGAGTACCAGTCCCTGGTTGCTGTGCTCCCAGCATCTTCCAACCCCTCAGCCACAAAGATCACCTCACTATTTTGGGTGGGGCAAGAAAGAAGTAGGCCACTTGGGAAGCTGGGGGAGCCCAATGCTCATTTATGTCACATTCTTTCACTTTCCTCCACGAAAGAGATCACAGGCCAAGGAAGTCTTTTTTGGCACTGAACTGTACCACTTTTGGGGCAGGATAAAGTGAAGCTGTTCTTACCCTCTTCAGTGTGTCTATTCTCAGATTTTTGCCTCCAATAATATACTGTAACTTCTTCACTGGACTCCTAGACCCCCACAAAGGTACTCTCATCCATGGGCAACTATCAAAATCAATGTTCCATGTCGGGGTAGATAATGGTAGAAAACTAGTCTGCCATATTGCTGATGTACACCCATGCAGGTACTGAGTTTGTGTGAATACTGTACTCTAATGTTCTGTGCTTGCCTCACAATTAGAATGCAAGTACCAAGTGAGATTCTGTTATGGAATTTTAGGTATTAACCTCAACCTTGCTGTGGAGAGCAAGTTCCTATCCCAAGACATCTTCGGTAGTGTTGGGTTCTGCCCTAGTGATACAGTCTCCACCTGGGCTCAGTGTGTGCTTGATTCTGTTCTTTATTTTTCCTCACCTGGTGTCCTGATCCTTGGATTCTGATCACCTGAACTTCTGATTCATTTCCCAGCCCAGAGCCATGGTGACTGTCAGTTTTCAGATTCCTGGTCTTTACTGTACTCAGTCCAGTCTTGGGGTTGCCTCCATCAGCACTTTTCATTTTATTTTTTCCATCTGGAGATATCCTGAGTCTGTGCTCTCACTTCAGTTCAATACGTGACTTACAAGAGAAAAGATTTGTATAGAAGTACCAAAGGGTGATCCTCTGTGATGATCTATAGGGTTACATCATCAAGAGTTTGGCAAATGTTTTTAATTTCACAAACTGTGAGGCATTTCTTACCTCTAAAGCAAAGGTATACTAAAGATTCTCGATGTGTTATATTCCTTCTTAGATCTATAATTCTTAAGAGCAAGAAAATATTTACATACTTATAATTTCATTATATATTTAATTCCTCAGTTACATTTTCAGTGTCTCTGTACTACTTTCTAAGAGTGTGAACATCAATAATGGCTATCATACATCTCAAGATAATTTGTTCCTTTTGCCCCTTTTTTTATTCATGTCTCTCAATGCAGTGATGGTCACATAATGTGACCCATGAAGTGCCCCAGATCATCTACCTTATCAGTCTCTTAGTTTTAGAGTACTGATTAAGATTTTTATCTTCAGAAGGGATTTTTAAAGTTAAAATATTACCTGGAAATGTTTAAAACATAGCCATTACATTTATTCATTCAATAAATATTGTTGAGCCCCGACTTGGTGCCAGACACTGTGACTGTTTAATAGATTGATTGGCTTAATAATAAAATGTCACTTAGGCTGTCAAGTCACCATGTGTGAGTGGGGTAGGTTGTCTAACGTGCCACTATGGATTCAAGAATATAATGGTCCAAGATAAAGTAAATGTAACCTCTGAGTTCAAGAGTACAGAAGGAATACAAGAGCTCATTTTTCAGTGTGTGAAATTTGAGTAGGTGAGAAATCCAAAGGTCAGCAGGTATGGGAAAGTGGTAAAACTGGACATGTGGAGGAAATAAGGCATGGTTCAGAGACAAAGCTTTTAACATCTCCTCTCTCTCTGCCATGAAGTTGCTATTCATCATATAGATTATCCTAGTAGAGACCCAAAGGAGAAGTATGCTAAAGAAGTTCATAAAGTAAGCAAAGTTTGTAAAGTTAACTAAAGAATTTTTCAGTGGGTAGTGCATACAAATTGTAGATACAGCTGCTACAAGAGTAAATTAAACTGCTAAAACTGGAGGGAATGGGAAGTTTCAGAGCTTGGGAGCTGCTGAAGGAGGACAGTAAAGAAAGCCAGTGTAGAATGCATATGGCCAGAAGGAACATGCCACTCTCCTCATCTTGCAGATGGGAAACTGGAGTTCCACAGATATTAATTTTCCTGGGTCTTCAAGCTTGTAGTAAGCAGGACAGGATTAGACTTGGATTTTTCTAGCCTATGTTAAGTAGAGCCTCACTCCTTTTCCCCATGAGGACTTGGACACTCCCTACTGGCTGCTAGTGAGAAGATGCTGTGAGGGGCAAAGGGGACACTAGCAAGTGAATTTCAATGGGCTGGTCATATATTTTCCACTCCATTTCCCAGTCAGCACAGTAAGAAATGTGAAGTTTAATAAGTGGTTTGTGCTCTTAAAATATTTAGTAACTTGGTAACATTTTACAGATTTCATAGATAAATTTCATATAACTGACTATCTTGTATAACTCATAGAGAAGTTGTAACTTGCTAGTTAGATGAATTGTTAGAAGCTTTGAAGAAACATATCTTACAGAAATATAATTAATCAGAACACAAATTGTTTTCAGTGTTTTTAATGCAATACTGCCAATTCTTCAATACAGAGCAGCAAACAGTTTTAATTCATTATGAAAGTCAAAGATTAGGGTTAAATACCAAGGATACTAAATCAGGCCCATTACTGAAAATACAGTTGAAGCTTTAATACATTTATAAAGCAGAATGAAATTATTTCTCCTCTTTCTCTTCCTCCCCCATTCCTTTTGGTATTCCATCGTATGTATATATCATAATGTATTTATTCTTTCTCCAGGTGATAGGCATTTCAGTTATCGCCAGTTTGGGATTCTTATGAATAAAACTGCTATGAATGTTCTCATACATGTCTTTTGGGGGACATATGCATTTACTTCTGTTAGGTATATACAGGATCACACCTAGAATATTTGATACCTGGAATTCATCATTTTTAGTGCTCCTAGTCCTCTAAAGAGCAAAATTACTTCCAGTAATGAAAATGAAGTGAAATGAATAATAATGACTGGATAGCCAGTGATTGCTATTTTTTCAATTTTTGATTTTTAGATAATTATATATTCACAGAAATTGCAAAAATAATAC
Organism: Manis pentadactyla; assembly: GCF_030020395.1. NCBI lineage: Eukaryota > Metazoa > Chordata > Mammalia > Pholidota > Manidae > Manis > Manis pentadactyla. The sequence continues at coordinate 136,253,867 of NC_080024.1, read as the reverse complement.
AGAGATCCCATGTACCCTTATCCAAGTTTCTTCCAATGGTTCTATTTCACATTAACTAGACTACAGTATTAAATAAGAAAGTTGACATTAGTACCATATGTATGGATAGTTCTGTGCCATTTTACCACATGTGTAGATCCATCTAACCCACCACGACAATCAAGATACAGAGTATTCCATCTCCACAAAGATTTCTCTCATGCTGCCCCTTATTTTCACAGCCACCACTCTCACCCCATCTTCTCTAACCTCTGGCAACCACTAATCTTTTCTCCATCTCCATAATTTCATCATTTCAAGAATGTTATGTAAATGGTGTCATACAGTATGGGATCTTGTGAGACTGGCTTTTTTCAGTCAGCCTGGTGCCTGTGAGGTCAATGCAAGTTGCTGCATACATCAGTCGTTTTTCCTTTGTATTGCATTGTATGGATGTACTTAAGTTTGTGAAAAGCGTTCACTCAATGAAGAACATACATGTCTAGTATTTAGCTATTACAAATGAATCTGATATGAACATTTGTGTATGGGTTTTTGTATGAACACAAATTTTCATTTCTCTACGGTAATTGTCATATGTTTGTGCTGGGTTTTGTATTTATGCTTCACTTTTATAGAAACTGCCAAATTGTTCTCCACTGTGGCTGTAATGTTTTATATTCCCACCAGTAATGCATAAGAAATCAGGTTTTTACTTATTCTTGCCAGACTTTGATATTGTCAGTATTAGCAGAGGTATGTAGTAGTATAATGGTCTTAATTGGCATTTCCCTAATGACTGGTGATGTTGAACATCTTTTCATGTGCTTTTTTGCCAGTTATATATCCTCTTTGGTGAAATGCCTCTTCTTGTCTTTTGCTTATTTTCTAATTGGATTAGCTGTTAAGTTTTAAGAGTTTTTTCAATATATTCTAGACATCAGTCCTTTGTGTAAGATACATGGTTTGGAAATAGTTTTTCCTAGTCTATAGCTTGTTTTCTTAAAATTCTTTTAACTGGCTTTTCACAGAGAAAAAATTTTTGAGTTTGATGATTCCAATTTATCAATACTTCTTTTATGGATCGTGCTTTGAAACATTGTGTAATTTCTTTTTAAGTGTCCTATATTTATACACAATTAATGATTTAATTCCAGATTAAGGTAGGCATTTTGGGACTTTATTTTGTTTTGGGGTGTTTTATTAAACAAATACCCTTGGATGTGTTGTCAGGACACTTGAGGGTAGTCTTGCCTCTGTCAATTTCTGGCAGAAGTGATACAATGAAGTACCAAAGAACCCAAACTCCAGGGCCAGACTTTGAGGTCTTCAATCCCAGCTCTACCACCTATGAGATATATGATCTTACCTAAGATGCTTAATGCTCTGTGCCTCCATTTTCTTATCTGAAAACTAGGAATAATGGTAAAAATGAACTTGCAATAATGCTCACTGCAACATCAGTTATTAAGAAGATTATAACATTTCATATATGTAAAGTGCTTAAATAGTGCCTGGCAAATAATAACCACTCAATAACTGTTGCTAATATTATTACTACTACTGGCTGTGTGTCTTGGGAAGACACTTAGGCCCCTTGAGTTTCAATCACTTTAATTTTAAAATGGGGATAATACTTGCTGCTCCATCCAAGTTATAAAATACTTGTGAGCATAAAATAAGATTTTATGTGTGAAAGTACCATGTAAAGTATTCACAAACAAGAAGCTTTTCTCTCATTAAAATTAATGTCAAATTATAAATCATTAAAATTAGATAGATGTTCTATCTATCTGTAGATAGAAAGGAGCACCCCTAAATTGAGAGTTCCTAAGGTCAAGTAATTAGGTGAATCATTAGGATATAGGGGGAAAATATTTGATATTTATTTTTTATCTCATCTTTAAAATTTTCACTTTTCCATATATTTAATAATTTACATGGTGTAGCAACATAGTAATAACTGCATACAATTTATAAATAATCATATTTGTTATTGGGTGCTGAGAACTTTTTGACTGAAAGGCATACATAATCAAAAAGTTTGAAGACTTACCAATGTAAAGAAATCTTGATGTGGGCACCCTCATGCTGTGTTAACTCAGGCCCTCTTGGCACCATGCATCATCATCTACCTTCACAACATTTCTGTATTCTGACTTTATATTAAGGAAGGGAATTATCTTAAGGAAATCATCAGAGATAAGTAGAAAAAGCTGTTTACTCATACTCATTGCAACATTATAATCAAAGTGAGAAGTAACCTATATGTTCATCAAGCAGGGAAATGTTTAAATAAACAGTGCTATATTTATAGGCTCTAGCCTCTATTACACAGATCAGTAAACTATAATAAAGTTTTGAAGTTAGGAATTATTTTTAAGAATATTCCACAAGGAAGAATTCCCAGTATGTTAGGTGGAAAAAATCAAGATATAAGGAGATATCTAAATAGATACATAGATATGAAAAATGACCCTAATTCTTATAAAAATGCACATGCACAGACTGAAAAGAAATACACTAATATTTCTGATAATTTCAGTTATCTCTTGCTAGTGGGAGTAAGCATATTTTCAGTGTCTTTATCCTTTTCTATATTTTCCAGTTTCTCTGCAATGAATATATATTAGTTTCATTATTAGGAAGAGTTTCTAATTTTTAAAGAAAAAAATGTCATAAGCCCTAATTGTTGTTATTTAGGTTTCAGACTTTCACTATTTGAAAAACTTTCCTAGAGTATAAACATAGTATTAGGAAAGACTTTAATAACTTTTCATGGCCAATTCTTGTAGAATTTCAGACAGATGAATTCATTTGTCAATGATAAAGTGTTTTGTTATGATAACCTAGAAATTTCAGTTTCTGTTATCTTTTTGAGCCTTCCACAGAATATGAGTAACTGCTGGTTGTTTATGTTGCTAATAAGCATGATTATAATAAATGAAAACAACATTATTTACTGGGCATTCTGTGGGTAGTATGGGGCAAATATTTCCGAGTCCCCACCCTCAAAGAGATTCCAGGTTAGGGAAATGAGACTAACCCTTGTCAAATGTTGAATAGTACTCAACAGTATTTGATAAATGTCAATTTGTGTGGTATTAACTACTCTTGAATAAGAGTTTAGACCTCACCCTTTCTTTCAGTTTCAACACCTAAAATTTCTTCAAATGTCCTCTTTTGAGCCCATTCTCAACATCAGCTTCTAGGTGCTGAATTTTATTTAGAAATCAAGAATACTTAATATTTATGAATATTGGCATCAGTTAGACGTTCTCAAATGTGACTGTATGCCACAATCTCCTGAGGAGCTCTGAAAAAATACAGTTGCCAGGGTCCTGCCCCCAGATATTCTGATTTAACTGGTCTGGTCTGGGAGTAGGGGAGGAAAGAAGTGGGAAATTGGAATTTGCAAATATCCCTAAGTAATTCAAAGTGCAGTCAGTGCTGACTATCAGAGCCCTGAAACTGAAAATGGGCTCAATGAAGAACTGTTGAAGAAATCTGAACTACTAAGACTTAGAAAGGATGAGGCCTAAACACTTACTGAAAGTGCACTTCTTTTTGAATGGTAACATAGGCCTGGGTGTGAAAAGGTAACAACAAGGGCTGTTTTCTCACCTCTGGCAGAAACACCTTCAGTGGACTTCTGCCCTGCCAGGAACCCAGGGGTAAAGGGAAGCTAGCTTTACCATGATTTGCTGACTCTACCCTTGGATCTTTCCTTGGATGTGCACGTAGGGTCCCTTCTTACCAAAGTCTTAATCCACTTTACTATCACAAGGACCTGTCTCTTGTCTATTTCCTTGTAACCATTTATTGAGCTCCTACTATCTGTCAGATATTTATATCCATTATCTCTAATCTTAACCAGAATCCTGAAAAATGGTTATTTTATAGATAAAGAAACAGGCTCAGATAGCCTGAGTTTTTGAATCCATGGTCACCCAGAAGTGTCAAAATCAAGATTCAAAGCCTGCTCGGACTGACTTCAGTGCCTTATCTTTTCTGTGACATCTTGGTGCTAGCCTCCCTGCTGCTCCCTCACATTTCCTTTGGCTCAGACAGCCTACATCCAAACCTTTTATTTTTCTCACTTCAGTGTCTGACTATGCAGATATGTGCCCAAATAGAGCAGTGTCTTATGAAAGGCTGGGTCTTGCCTTTTAAAAATTCTCCTTTTAGGGAATGCTGTGAGGAGCTCCGTGCTGAATTGTTCTGTATCCATCAGAAGAAAGTGTGCGAGGAGCGGAAAGCACAGATAGCATTTAATGAGGAGCTGAAAAGGCAAAAACTGGTGGAAGAGCAGATGTTCTCAAAGCTCTGGGAGGAAGACCGACTAGCCAAGGAAAAGCGAGAAGCCGAACAAGCAAAGAGACAGAAAGAGCTGGTGGAGAACACACGGCTGGGGCTGAATGCCCAGATCACCAGCATCTGGGCACAAAGGCAGGCCGCACAGCAGCTGAAGGAAGAGGAGGCGCGCTTTGTGGTAGGCTTTTTACAATGCTTGTCACAGGATGACCAACTCCATGGGTGTGGTGCACACTTTACAGGCTGGTTCCTGGGAAGTTTGCCTAATGGTCTGGCTGCTTCACACGTCAACAGAGCATGGTCAGAGCCTTGGATTTCAAGGCCCAGCTAACAGTGCTGTCCCATTGTATAGGGCAAATTATTTCACTACTGTGATTCAGTTTCTTCATCTGAAAAATGAGACAAAAGACACTTGTCTTTGTTGTGAAGATGGAATAGGATAACCATTGCCAGTGGCATGGAGGGCTAGTGACAGTTCGGCAACATCCCCCAATCTTTGATATGGAGAATTGACAGTTTCTACACCCTATGTAGAGTGCTAGACAACAGCTATAGTGGCCCCCCCTTCCTCTGCCCCAAGCCACCAACATCAGTAATTCTGTTCCAACAAGATCACTGTTCCTATTATGTAGAAATTATAGCTGTTGCTTGAAATGTGTGAAGGTACTCAAAACAGGAGCAATTTTATATGTATATAAAGATTTCAGCATCTGTTACTTTACTCCCACTAAATTTAGGAAAAAGGTATTGTTTTCCCAGGAAATCCCAAGTACTGAAACTTGGAGCCATAAGAAATGTTAAATGTAAGCTATTTCAGAACCCTAGAAACCCCTGGATTTATGACTGTTTTCTTGTGGGAAGTTTAGTAGAAGATATCTAAATATTTTGGCTCTTCTAAGAAAATAAAAATGGTGGCCTCTGCACTGCCTTATATATACCCATCCTCTGATGTAAGATACCTAATGAGCCATTTTTACTTAAACACAGCTGACACCAAGTGTGTGTGCTTTTTTCTCACATCGAACAATTCTCTGATTCTCTGTGGACACCCAACTTGATGAACAACAATTCAGTTCCAATCTGACACTAATTACCCAGAGATAGCCTCATTCTCCATGAGTTTAAAGCCTCCGTTTCACAGAACTGCCCAGACTTCAGATGCCAGTCAGTAACAGTGGGTCCCCAGGTTACCTACATTCTGTCCAACTTGGATGCCAAGTCAGAGGTTCACATGACCCCCCTCAGGTTCGATAATTCACTAAAACAACTTGTAGAACTCAGGAAAGTGCTTTACTTACTAATTTGTTGTAAAAGATGTGGTTCAGAACAGCCAAATGGAAGAGATGCATAGGGCAAGGTGTCGGGTGGCACCCAGAGCTTCCATGCCCTCTCTGGGTACATCATGTTCCCGGCACCTCAATGTGTTTACCATCCCTCAAGTTCTCCAAACCCTTAGGGTTTTTATGGCAGTTTCGTTATGTAGGCACGATTGATTAAATCTTGGGCATTACTGATTGAACTCAATCTCTGGCCCCTTTCCAGGGATAGAGCTGAAAGTTCCAACCCTTTAATCACATGGTTTGGTCTTTTTGGTTACCAACCCCATCCTGAAGCTACCTAGAGCAGCCAGCCACCAGTCGTCTCATTAGGATACAAAAGGTAGTCCTTTTACCTTGGATTCCAAGAGTTTTCAAAGCTCTGAACCAGGAGCTGAAGATAAAAACCGAATATGTATTTTATCATACCACACCTAGCCATCTCTGTTTCTACCTTCCTTTAAAAAAATATTTTGGAAATTAAAAAATAATGATTTTAGACTCACAAGAAGTTGCAAAAATAGTAGAGAGTTCCTGGTGCCCTTATATAACCAATATTATATATACTATAAAAACCAGGAAATTGACATTGGTGTTATACTTTCATCTAAACTTATTCCTTATGTAACTAAATTAACACCTCCTTTGGATTTCACCAGTTTTTATATGCACTCTTTTGGGGAAGGAGGGTATGATCTATGAAACTTTATCACATGTATAGATTTCTGTAACCAGTGCCAAAATCAGGATATAGAACTATTCCATCACCCAAAGAAACTCCTTCCAGCTATAATGTATAGTTATATTCTCCCTCAACCCTAGCCCCTGGTGGCCACTGGTATATTCTTTATCACTACTGTTTTGTAATTTTGAGAATGTTATGTAAATTCCACCCTTTTAAATGTTTTATTATGAACACTTTCAAATGCACAGAACTGGAGAGTACAGTGAACCTGTGTACCCATCCCCCGGTTTCAGCAGCTGTTACATTTTGCCATATTTATTTCCTCCATCCTCCCCCACTTCACTTCATTTTTATGTTTTAAAACAAATCCCAAAAATGTCATTTGCCCCTTAAATATATCTCAAGTATTCGTCTCAACAACATAATTGACATTTTCTTTCAAATGCCACTATCTAACCTAAAAAAATTAATGGTAATTCCTTTTTATCATAAAAAATCAGCATCTAATTTTCCATCACTGTCTAAATTATTTGATAGTTAAATCAGAATCCAAACATGATTATGAGTCTCTTAAATATGACTGTTTATTATCAAACCAGGGCACATTTGAGATTGAAAGGTATACAATAAATTCATTACATTAGCATAATAGGTATAAAATCAGAACTGTCTTGGTGAAACCAAGACATGGTAAGCTACTTTTAGGTCTCTTAATTTTGTACAGTTCTCCCCTGTACCATCTCTACTTATCTCACAGTCTGGATTTGGCTGATGTCTACCTTCTGGTGTAGTCAACCTTCCTTTTAAAGTATGACCTGATCTTTCACTAACTTTCATGTTTGATACCCATTGCTTTTCCTTAGATACTGCAGAGCATTTTCAACTTACACTATCTCATTTGACCCTCACAATTCAGGATTTACTGCTCATGACATTAATGGAAAAATCTAACACATAACTACCCTCTCACAAATCAGTAATCATGGTAATAATCATGGCTGATGTGAGTCTCGTTTAAATCAAGTCAATGGGGATTTATTCTGTGCTCACTATTGGCTATGTCATCTCCTGTTCCAGATGGGCAAGTACTTATCTCTCCAGGAGAGTTCAGCTGCCTCTAGCAGGAGAACTAATGCCCCAGTTTATACCATACCCAGATTTTCTACCAAACCCACAATGCCCAACAGCATTGGTGCCCCAGGAAAAACTGCTTAGTTGGCCACACGATTAAACTCAGCCAGGAGGGTCAGGAAGACAAGAAAATGAGAGGAATCAAGAATGCTTTTAAAGGAAAAAATGCTCAAAACGTTATTTTGTATATGTAGCTGATGTGCACATTTCTGCTTTGGGACTTAGTTGCTGCTTAACAATGTATCCAAATCTAGATGTGCAGCTGTGCATGAAGAGTGAAGTCTAGGAGGCCAATACACTGAAATGTTCTCAGTAGTAGGGGGTGATGGGTACTAGGAGTAAAGGTGATTTCTCTTTATACTTTTCTGCATTTTGAACTCCACAACTACTTATTTTATAGATACACACACACACACACACACACACACAAACAGCAATTTCACAAAGCCTTATTGCTGACTCAGGAATGAAAAGGCAAGTTTATTTCTTATAGTTCCTCTCAATTCAGGTCTGTGTATTCCCAAGAAATCCTTTATTCTCATCTCTTAAATGAAATGCATTAACTTGTTTTGTCTACCTATACTGGTGTTTTTTCTTTACAATTGTTTTTCCATAGGAAAATGAGAAAGCACAGGTGAAACTTGAGAATGAACAGGATAAGCTAAAGAAACAGAAAACAAAACAGGATATTAGGACCACTTTGCAAAAAGCCCTCCAAGAGAAGATAGAGCATATTCAGCAGGAATACAGAGAAGAGCAGGACTTAAACATGAAGCTTGTACAAAGGGCCCTTCAAGACTTACAGGAAGAGGCTGATAAAAAGAAGAAAAAAAGAGTAAGATGGTTATTCATTGCTTACTATGTGCTGAATGAGAACCTTTGTTGAGCTCTCAGTTTTTTTTTATTGAAGTATCATTGATGTACAATCTTATATTGGTTTCAAGTATACAACAGAGTGGTTCAACAATTACCCATATTATTAAATCCTCAACCCCACTAGTGCAGCTACTATCTGTGAACATAGCAAGATGTTACAGAATCATTGGCTATATTCTCCATACTGTACTACAATTCCAATGGCCAACTTACATTATAATTGAGAATTTTTGTGCCTTTTATTCCCCTCACCTTCCCCACCCACCCAACCTAACCTCTCCTCCATGGTAACTACCAACCACTTCTCAGTGTCTATGAATCTACTGCTGTTTTCTTCATTTTGGTTTTATATTCTACAAATAAGTAAATCATATGATACTTCTCTTTCTCTGCCTGGCCTATTTCACATAGCATAAGGCACTAGGTCCATCAATGTTGTTACAAATGTCAGGGTTTCTTTTTTATGGCTGAATAATATTCCACTGTGTATTTATCAATTCATCTATTGGTGGACACTTTGGTTGTTTCCATGTCTTGGCTATTGTAAATAATGTGATGATAAACATAGGTATGTGTATATCTTTTTGAGTCAGGGATTTTGTTTTCTTTGGATAAAGTCCTAAAAGTGGAATTACTGGGTCTTATGGTATTTCTATTTTTAGTTTTTTGAGTAAGCTCCATACAGCTTTCCATAGTGGCTGCACCAATTGACATTCCCATCAACAGTGAAGGAAGATTCCCTTTTCTCTACATTCTTGCCAACACTTGTTATTTCTTGTCTTTGGATAGTAGTCATTTTAACTGGTGTGAGGTGATATTTCATTATGGTTTTTATTTGCATTTCCCTGATTGTTAGCAATGTGGAGCATCTTTCCATATGCCTATTGGCCATCTGTATTCATTCCTTTTTTGGAGAAATATCTGTTCAGGTCCTCCACCTATTTTGTAATCATGTTATTTGTTTCTTTGGTGTTGAAGTGGATGAGGCCTTTATATATTTTGGATGTTAACTCCTTTTTGGATGAATTGTTTATGAATATATTCTCCCATACTATAGGTTGCCTTTTTGTGCTGCTGATTGCTGTACAGAAGCTTTTTGATTTGATGTAGTCCCACTTGTTGCTTTTTGATTTTGTTTCCCTTGCCTGAGATACATCCAGGAGAAAATTACTCATGCTTGTTATGTTCAAGAGATTTTTGTCTATGTCTTCTAAGAGTTTTATGGTTTCATATCTTGCATTTAGGTCTTTGATCCATTTTGAGTTTACTTTTGTGTATGGAGTTAGTAATCCAGTTTCATTCTCTTGCATGCAGCTGTCCAGATTCCCAACACCAGTTATTGAAGAGACTCTTTTACCCATTGTATATTCAGGGCTTCTTTATTGTATATAAATTGACCATATATACATGGGTTTACATCCAGGCTCTCTACTCTGTTTCATTGATCTATAGACCTGTTCTTGTGCCAGTACCATACTGTTTTGAGTACTGTACTTTTGTAATATACCTTGAGGTCAGGGAGCATGATACCCCCAGCTTTATTGTTCTTTCTCAGGATTGCTTTGGCTATTTGGGGTCTTTTGTAGTTCCATATGAATTTTAGGATTATTTTCTGTAGTTCATTGAAAAATGCCATTGGTATTTTGATAGAGATTACATTGACTCTCTAAATTGCTCTGGGCAGCATGGCCATTTTGACAGTATTTATTCCTTATTTATTCTCTGTCTGGCAGATTTATTGATGTAAGTGATGTGTTAAAGTCTTCTAATATATGAATGAGTTCCAGCCTATTTTTCTCTTTAATTCTGCTAGGATTTTACATATTTACATGCTCCTATGTTGGGTGCATAGATATTTATAATGGTTATATCCCCTTGTTGGACTGATCCCTTTTTCAATATGAAATGGCCTTCTTTGTCTCTTCTTTGTTTTGAAATCTATTTTGTCTGATATAAGTACTGCTACTCCTGCTTATTTCTCCTTATTGTTTGCATGAAATATCTTTTTCCATGCTTTCACTTTTAGTCTGTGTATGTATTTGGGTCTGAAATGAGTCTCGTATAGGCAGCATATAGATGAGTGTTGTTTTTTTATCCATTCTGCCACTCTATATCTCTTGATTGATGCATTCACATCAGTTACATTTAAGGTAATTATTGATAAGTAGTTAATACCATTTTTTATTAAGGTATTGCTGATATACAATCTTATGCTCAGGTTTCACATGAGCAACATTGTGGTTACTACATTCCCCCTGTTATCAAGTCCCCGCCACATACCCCATTACAGTCACTGTCCATCAGCATAGTAAGATGCTATAGAGTCACTACTTGTCTTCTCTGTGCTATACTTCCTTCCACTTGCCCCTCCTAAATTACATGTGCTAATCATAATAACCCTTAATCTCTTATCCCTCCCTTCCCACCCACCCTCCCCAGTCCATTTTCCTTTAGTAACTGTTAGTCCTTTCTTGGATCCTGTGAGTCTGCTGCCATTCTGTTCCTTCAGTTTTTGTTTTGTGGTTATACTCCATAAATGAGTGAATCATTTGGTATTTGTCTTTCTCCACCTGACTTATTTCATTGAGCATAATACCCTCTAGCTCCATCCATGTTGTTGCAAATGTTAGGATTTGTTTTCTTCTTATGGCTGAATAATATTCCATTGTGTATATGTACTACATCTTCTTTATCCATTCATTTACTAATTGACACTTAGGTTGCTTCCATATCTTGGCTGCTGTAAATAGTGCTGCTATAAACATAGGGGTGCATATGCCTTTTTGAATCTGGGATCCTGCATTCTTAGGGTAAATTCCTAGGAGTGGAATTGCTGGGTCAAACGGTATTTTTATTTTGAGTTTTTTGAGGAACATCCATTCTACTTTCCACAATGGTTGAACTAATTTACATTCCCACCAGCAGTGTAGGAGGGTTCCCCTTTCTCCACATCCTCGCCAACATTTGTTGTTGTCTGTCTTTTGGATGTTGGCCATCCTAACTGGTGTGAGGTGACATCTCATTGTGGTTTTAATTTGCATTTCCCTGATAGGTAGTGATGTGTAGTATCTTTTCATGTGCCTTCTGGCCATCTGACTTTCTTCTTTGGAGAAGTGTCTGTTCAGATCCTCTGCCCATTTTTTAATTGGATTATTTCCTTTTTGGTTGTTGAGGCATGTGAGCTCTTTATATATTTTGGATGTCAACCACTTATCAGATATGTCATTTATGAATATATTCCCCCATATGGTAGGATGCCTTTTTGTTCTACTTATGGTGTCTTTTGCCATACAGAAGCTTTTTAGTTTGATATAGTCACTCGTGTTCATTTTTGGTTTTGTTTCCCGTGCCTGAGGAGATATATTCATGAAAAAGTTGCTCATGTTTATGTTCAAGAGATTTTTGCCTATGTTTTCTTATAAGAATTTTATAGTTTCATGACTTACATTCAGGTCTTTGATACATTTTGAGTTTACTTTTGTGTATGGAGTTAGACAATAATCCAGGTTTATTCTCTTTAGTTTTGCCAACACCTGCTGGTGAAGAGGCTGTCATTTCTCCATTGTATGTCCATGGCTCCTTTATCATATATTAATTGGCCATATATGTGTGAGTTTATATCTGGGTTCTCTATTCTGTTCCATTGGTCTAGGAGTCTGTTCTTGTACCAGTACCAAATTGTGTTGATTACTGTGGCTTTGTAGTAGAGCTTGAAGTTGGGGAGCATAATCTCCCCTGCTTTATTCTCCCTTTTCAGGATTGCTTTGGCTATTCAGGTTCTATGGTTCCATATGAACTTTAGAACTATTTGTTCCAGTTCATTGAAGAATGCTTTAGGTATTTTGATATGGATTGCATTGAATCTGTAAATTGCTTTAGGCAGGATGGCCATTTTTACAATTCTTCCTACCCAAGAGCATGGGATGAATTTCCTACCCAAGAGCATGGGATGAATTTCCATTTATTAGTGTGCTCTTTAATTTCTTGTAGTTTTCAGGGTATAGGTCTTTCACTTCCTTGGTTAGGTTTATTCCTAGGTATTTTATTCCTTTTGATGCAATTGTGAATGGAATTGTTTTCCTGATTTCTCTGTCTGCTAGTTCATTGTTAATCTATAGGAAAGCAACAGATTTCTGTGTATTAATTTTGTATCCTGAAACTTTGCTGAATTCAGATATTAGTTCTAGTAGTTTTGGAGTGGAGTCTTTAGGGTTTTTTATGTATAATATCATGTCATCTGTAAATAGTGACAGTTTGACTTCTTTACCAATCTGGATGCCTTGTATATCTTTGTTTTGTCTGATTGCTGTGGCTAGGACCTCCAGTACTATGTTGAATAGCAGTGGGGAGAGTGGGCATCCCTGTCTTGTTCCTGATCTTAGAGGAAAAGCTTTCGGCTTCTCACTGTTAAGTATGATGTTGGCTGTGGGTTTGTCATATACAGCCTTTATTAGGTTGAGGTACATTCCCTCTATACCCATTTTGTTGAGAGTTTTTATCATGAATGGATGTTGAATTTTGTCAAGTGCTTTTTCAGCATTTATGGAGATGATCATGTGGTTTTTGTTCTTCTTTTTGTTGATGTGTTGGATGATGTTGATGTATTTTCAAATGTTGTACCATCCTTGCATCCCTGGAATAAATCCTACTTGATCATGATGGATGATCTTTTTGATGTATTTTTGAATTTGGTTTGCTAATATTTTGTTAAGTATTTTTGCATCTATTTTCATGAGGGATATTGGTCTGTAATTTTCTTTTTTTGTGGTGTCTTCACCTGATTTTGGTATTAGAGTGATGCTGGCTTCATAGAAGGAGTTTGGGAGTATTCCCACCACTTGTATTTTTTTGGAAATCTTTAAGGAGAATGGGTATTATGTCTTCACTAAATGTCTGATAAAATTCAGCAGTGAAGCTGTCTGTTCTGGGAGTTTTGTTCCTGTAGATTTTTGATTACCTATTCAATTTCATTCCTGGTAATTGGTCTGTTCAGATTTCCTGTTTCTTCCAGGGTCAGTCTTGGAAGGTTGTATTTTTCTAAAAAGTTGTCCATTTCTTCTAGGTTATTCAGTTTGTTAGCATATAATTTTTCATAGTATTCTGTAATAATTCTTTGTATTTCAGTGGTATCCGTAGTGATTTTTCCTTTCACATTTCTGATTCTGTTTATATGTGTAAATTCTCTTTTTTTCTTGATAAGTCTGGCTAGCAGTTTATCTATTTTGTTTATTTTCTCACAAAACCAGCTCTTGGTTTCATTAATTTTTTCTATTGTTTTATTCTACTTAGTTTTATTTATTTCTTCTCTGATCTTTATTATGTCCCTCCTTCTACTGACTTTGGGCCTCATTTGTTCTTCTTTCTCCAGTTTCTATAATTGTGAAGTTATACTGTTCATTTGGGATTTTTCTTCCTTCTCTCAAAAAGCCTGGATTGGTATATACTTTCCTCTTAGAAGTGCCTTCACTGCACCCACAGAAGTCGGGGCATTGAGGTGTTGTTTTAATTTGTCTCCATATATTGTTTGATCTTTGTTTTAATTTTGGTCATTGATCCATTGATTATTTAGGAGTATGTTGTTAAGCCTCCATGTGTTTGTGAGCCTTTTTGTTTTCTTTGTACAATTTATTTCTGGTTTCATACCTTTATGATCTGAGAAGTTGGTTGGTACAGTTTCAATCTTTTTGAATTTGCTGAGGCTCTTTTTGTGGCCTAGTATGTGTCTATTCTGGAAAATGTTCCATGTGCACTTGAGAAGAATGTGTATCCTGCTGCTTTTGGGTGAAGTGTTCTATAGATGTCTGTTAGGACCATCTTTTCTAATATGTTGTTCAGTGCCTCTGTCTCCTTACTTATTTTTTGTCTGGTTGATCTCTCGTTTAGAGTGAGCAGTGTATTGAAGTCTCCTAAAATGAATGCGTTGCATTCTATTTCCCTCTTTATTTCTGTTAGTATTTGTTTTACATATGTAGGTGCTCTTGTGTTGTGTGCATAGATATTTATAATGGTTATGTCCTCTTGTTGGAATGACCCCTTTATCATTATGTAATGTCCTTGTTTGTCTCTTGTTACTTTCTTTGTTTTGAGGTCTATTTTCTCCAATACAAGTACTTCAACTCCGGTTTTTTCTCCCTATTGTTTGCATGAAATATATTTTTCCATCCCTTTACTTTTAGTCCATGTATGTCTTTGGGTTTGAAGTGAGTGTCTTTTAGGGAGCATATAGGTGGCAGATGGGTCTTGCTTTTTTATCCATTCTGTAACTCTGTGTCTTTTGATTGACGCATGCAGTCCATTTACATTTAGGGTGATTATTGATAGGTATGTACTTATTGCCATTGCAGCCTTTCTATTCGTGGTCACTAAAGGTTCAAAGGAAGCTTCTTTACTAACAGTCTACCTTAACTCACTTATTATGCTATTATAAACAGTCTGAAGATTCTTTTTTCTCTCCCTTCTGTTTCTTCCCCCTCCACTCTTTATATGTTAGGTGTCATATTCTGTACTCTTTGTGTATCCCTTGACTGACCTGGTGGGTAGCTGATTTAATTTTGCATTTGGTTAGTATTTAGTTGGTCTACTTTCTTTGCTGTTGTTTTATTTTCTCTGATGACAGCTATTTAGCCTCAGGCATACTTCCATCTAGAGTAGTCCCTTTAAAATACACTGTAGAGATAGTTTGTGGGAGGTAAATTCCCTCAACTTTTGCTTATCTGGGAATTGTTTAATCCCTCCCTCAAATTTAAATGATTATCTTGCTGGGTAGATTATTCTTGCTTCAAGACCCTTCTGTTTCATTGCATTGACTATATCATGCCACTGCCTTCTGGCCTGGAAGGTTTCTGCTGAGAAATCTGATGATAGCTTGATAGGTTTTCCTT
The DNA here is from genome assembly GCF_030020395.1 of Manis pentadactyla. NCBI lineage: Eukaryota > Metazoa > Chordata > Mammalia > Pholidota > Manidae > Manis > Manis pentadactyla. Next base: position 136,238,685 of record NC_080024.1, on the reverse strand, counting down.
CATAGGGGATCTTTTTTTTCTCTGGCTGCCTTTAATGCTCTGTCATTGTCCTTGATCTTTGCCATTTAAATTATTGTATGTCTTAGTGTTGTCCTCTTTGGGTCCCTTGTGTTGGGAGATCTGTGGACTTCCATGGCCTGAGAGACTACTTCCTTTCCCAGATTGGGGAAGTTTTCAGCAATTATTTCTTCAAAGACATTTTACATCCCTTTTTCTCTCTTCTTCTTCTTCTGTTACCCCTATAATGAGAATATTGTTCTGTTTGGATTGGTCACACAGTTCTCTTAATATTCTTTCATTCCTAGAGATCCTTTTTTCTCTTTCTCAGCTTCTCTGTATTCCTGTTTTCTCATTTCAATTCTATTCACTCTCTCTTCTACCTTACCTAGTTTGGTTTTAAATTTCTCCATTGTTTGTTTCTTTTCAGTTATCTCTCCCTTAGCTCTTGAATATTTTTCTGTAGCTCCATGAGCATGCTTATGACTTTTATTTTGAATTCCTTTTCAGGAAAATTGGTGATTTCACTTTCACCATGCTCTCTTTCTCATGTTTGAGGGATTTTGGATTGAACAGGTTCTTCTGCCGTTTCATAGTCCTGGAGCAATGGGAGTGGTCACAGGAAAGTTGTGTGGGCATCAGCTGGGAGTGATGCTGGGGTTCTTGTTCATAGAATCAAAGAATCAACTTTGTAAAGACTCAAGATAGGAGAGCAAGTGACAGGCTTTTATTTAGGGATAAAGCAAGAGGACAGAGCCCCTGGCTTATGCCAGGAAGGGACAAGAGAGCCTCCAGGTGGTACATTGTCTAGGGGTTTTATAGATGGTTGAGAGACAACGCACTAGGAATGCAGACCTCGTAAGTGGTCCCAAAATGTTTATCTTTGAAGAGACATTAAGTTTCCTATTAGTCTTCCTGATTATTTACAAGAAATTTACTGCTCTATTTTCCTCCCAGGATAGCACCTTCCTAGTCTGGGAGCATATCACTCAAGACTGCCTGCTTTGCTCCCAAGGTGGGCTGAGTTATTGTTTGTGTGTTAAAGAGTACGTGAAGAAAGTTAGTTTTTAACAAATTGGGCTTTAAAATGCAATCTTATTTTCAAGATGGAATCCTTCATGTTTGTTTTGGGCTTGCTTGTTAAATTGCTCAGGTGGCAAATCAGTTGACTAGGGCTGGAGGAAGAAAAGCAACACTGGGTAAATTCAGAAAAATAAGCTGAGCCCTCCAGCAGGCCAAAGCAAATCCCACAATGGATTATCTTGCTTTGTTTTTCCCAGAGGCCCTCACCGTACTCTGTCTAAGCCCATGGTCTGTGTCTCAGGAGGAGAAAGTTCCTTCCCGCTTCCCGGTCACAGTGCCTGTCTCTGCTGTCTGTGCCAGTTAACCACACAGGGAATGGCCTCTGGGTTAATCTCCTAAACTTCTGTGGGTGGGGTGGCCCTAACGATGGCCTAGGTTGATGGCACGGGTCGCAGGCAAGCGGTGCGGGTTCTGCCTTGCGGACAAAGCCCTTTTGTGCTTCCCAGTTGCAGTGCCTGTCTCCACTGTCTGAGCTGGTTAGCCATGCTGCAGGGAGTGGCCTCTGCGTTAATCCTCTAAACTGCCATGGGCAGGGCTGCCCTCCTGCTGTCCTAGGAGATGGTGGCCATCCATCTAGCAATGCAGGTATTTGCAGGGAGGACAAAGCCCTTTCATGCTTCCTGGTTGCCATGCCTGTCTCTGCTGCCTGGGCCGGTTAGCTGCTTGAAGGGAGAAGCCTTTGCATTAAGTTGTGTAGTTGCTGTAGGTGGGGCTGCTCTCTGGCTGGTCTGCAGCTATGGCAGGGACAGTGGGTTTGTGCACAGGTACCGGCGGGGAGGAAGGCATGGTAGGGGGGAAGGAGCGGCAGGCTGCTTATTGTGGTGAGGGACCCTGGAGCTGCATTGCCAACCAGGCAAATAGGGTGCCTGAAGCTCCTGAAAGGTCCCAACCTGCTGGGCTGAGTGTGCCAGGACAATTTTGTCAACATGTTCTGTAAGAATGAGAATAAATTAGCATAAGAGTAGCCATCTTAAGGGCCTAGAAGCAGTTTTCTGAAGTTGTGACTTAAAAGAGAAAAAAAAAACTGGAACTGAGTAAGGCCTTGGAAAACAAGTTAATCATGAACACCGGGATGGGGGCAGCTGTGGCCTTCGGTCAGCTAACCTTGGTCAGTTAATCTTACATACTAAGCTTATCGTGCAGAACTTCTTTAACAATTGAAGAGTGGTCTTATCTTGCTCTCGCTTAACCCCAGGATGTATGTCTTGCAAAGATAATGTGCAGCTGTGGAAAATTACTAAGAGTTAAGTGTTTTGAAAATGCCATATAAACTCTTGGTTTTGAGTGCTCGGGGTCCTTGTTGAGACCCGCTGCGTCGGGCTAACTTGGACCCCAGCTAGCTGGTTCCTGAATAAATTCCTCTTGCTTGTTGCATCAAGAGACACTTTTCGTGAGTGATTTGGGGCGGCGTCCTCCTCTGGGAGAATCCAACATTTGGGGGCTCGTCCGGGATCTGCGCTCACCCCGCTTCACTCCCGAAGTCGCTCTTGGAGGAAGAGGTAAGATTAGTAGCGCCTTGGGTTGTCTGTGTTCTGTTTTCTGTTTTTCAGTGAGACCGGTCAGAATTCTGAAAGGGTACCCGTGGTCTGGCAGCTGTCTCGATCCCGTAAAGGGGTCGAGACTGCGGTCGGTAGACGTACTAGGAGCACCGCAGGCTGCAACCCTGGGGGATGCCTCGGGGAGGTTGGGGGTCCAGGAACGCCTGGTAGCCTCCCATCTGTTTTTCCGGCAAAGTGAACCTGATGAGATAGAATTGATTTTTGGGCGCCGAGAGTATCAACCCTCTGATTCCTTTTGGTTTCTGTTTGAGACTCTGAGGAGAACTAAACGCGGCCGCTGTGTGTCTAATTTGTGTGTGTCTTTGTTTTTTGTGTCTTTTACGTGTCTAATTATTGTTATACTGACAATGGGACAGGCAGTGACGACCCCCCTTAGCCTGACGTTAGATCATTGGACGGAAGTCAGAGCGAGGGCACATAACTTGTCAGTAGAAGTGAAAAAGGGACCTTGGCAGACTTTCTGTACCTCCGAATGGCCCACCTTCAATGTTGGGTGGCCCTCGGAGGGGACTTTTGATCTCCCCACTTTATTAGCAGTAAAAGCTGTTGTCTTCCAAGATTTGTCTCAAGGACACCCGCCCGGATCAGCAACCCTACATTGTAGTCTGGCAAGAGTTGGTAGAGAACCTCCCACCCTGAGTAAATCCCTGAGTACAAAAGAAAATGGGTCCTCGAGTTTTAACTGCCCAGACTCAACCTCAGAAAAAAGAAAAAGAAACTACCAAAGTTTACCCCGATACTCAAGATTTGCTTATAGTTGATGATCCCCCTCCCCCTCCTTACCCTCCCGCCCCTACAGCACCCCCGGCGCCCCCAGCCCTGGCACTCCCAGCACCGCCAGCCCTGGCACCCTCAGTCCCTGATGCTGAGGCAGTGGGGCCAGCTCCAGGACCTGCCCAGAGAACTCGGCGCCGCCGAGGGGCCACCTTAGACCCACCGGGTATTTTTCCTCTCCGGTCTTATAGAGTTCCCATCCTTGGGGAAGAAGGGGACCCGCCTTTCCAACCTCTGCAATATTAGCCCTTCTCCTCTGCTGATTTGTATAATTAGAAAGCTAACCACCCGCCCTTTTCAGAGGAACCGCAGAAACTAACTAGTCTGGTAGAGTCCCTGATGTTTTACCACCAGCCCACCTGGGATGACTGTCAGCAGCTTTTGCAGGTGCTCTTCACCATGGAAGAGAGAGAGAAGATTCTCCTGGAGGCACGAAGGAATGTGCCTGGAACCGACGGGCGACCTTCGCAACTCCCTCATGACATAGAGAGGGGGTTCCCGTTGACTAGACCCAACTGGGACTTTAATTCTCCAGAAAGTAGGGAGCAACTAACCATCTATCGTCAGGCTCTAGTGGCAGGTCTCCGTGGGGCTGCAAGACGCCCCACCAATTTAGCCAAAGTAAGAGAAGTCAGCCAGGGAGCCACTGAAGCACCTGCAGTATTCTTAGAGCGCCTGATAGAAGCCTTCAGGTGGTATACTCCCTTTGATCCCACTTCTGAGGGGCATAGTGCTTCAGTGGCCCTTGCTTTTATCGGACAGTCGGCACCCAACATTAGAAAAAAACTTCAGAGATTAGAAGGCTTACAAGATTTGTCGCTGAGAAATTTAGTGAAAGAAGCAGAGAAAGTTTATCATAAGAGAGAGACTGAGGAAGAAAAGGAGTTAAGGAAGGAAAAGGAAAGGGAAAGTAAAGAAGAAAAGAGGGATAGGAAGTATGAGAGAAATTTAACAAAAATCTTGGCCGCAGTAGTAAAAAGTAAAAGACGCCCGCCCTCTAGTAGTAAAACTAGTAAGGCAGGGTTCCTGGGCAACAGACCTCCTTTAGATAAAGATCAGTGTGCGTACTGCAAGGAGAAGGGGCATTGAGTGAAAGAATGCCCTAAGAAACCACCGCGGGGACCTCCAAAGAAGGTGTTGTCTCTGCTAGAAGATGAGGATTAGAGAAGACGGGGCTCGGAGCCCCTCCCCGAGCCTAGGGTAACTCTGAAAGTAGAGGGGCAACCCGTTGAGTTTCTGGTAGATACCGGTGCTCAACATTCAGTACTGACCCAAGCTAGAGGCCCCCTTTCTAGCAAGAAGTCTTGGGTGTTCGGGGCCACGGGTCAGAGACAATATGCATGGACTACCCAAAGAACAGTGGACTTAGGAGTGGGACAAGTAAACCACTCATTCCTTGTTATACCAGAATGCCCTACACCCTTGTTAAGAAGAGACATCTTGACCAAAGTCGAGGCCCAAATATCCTTTCAGGCTGAAGATACCCGAGTGACTGATAGAGAGAAGAAACCTTTGAGCCTAAGTATTCTGTCCATAAGATTAGAAGACGAGTACCGCCTTTTTAAAGAACCAGAACCCTCCCGAGTTAATCAAAGGTAGCTCAACCAGTTTTCAGGGGCCTGGGCGGAGACGGCAAGTATAGAGCTTGCTGTAAATCAGCCCCTGGTGGTCATAGAATTGAAAGCCTCAGCCTCACCAGTAACTGTGAGACAATATCCAATGAGTAAAGAAGCCAGAGATAGAATTAAGCCCCATATCCAGAGGCTCATAGAGCAGGGAATATTAGTAAAATGTAAATCCCCATAGAACACTCCCTTGCTGCCTGTAAAGAAAGCGGGAACAAGAGATTATCAACCAGTGCAAGATTTAAGAGAAGTTAATAAGAAAACACAGGACATTCATCCCACTGTGCCGAATCCTTATAACCTGCTAAGCTCTCTAGCCCCAGAAAACACTTGGTATACAGTCTTAGATTTAAAAGACGCCTTCTTTTGTTTGCGCCTGCACCAGAGTAGCCAACCGCTGTTTGCTTTTGAGTAGAAAGACCCCTCCACAAGAACTACTAGACAATTGACCTAGACTCGCTTGCCACAAAGATTCAAGAATTCACCTACCCTCTTCGACGAGGCTTTACACCAGGACTTGGCCTTTTACCGAGCCTCCAACCCACAGGTAACCTTGTTACAATATGTTGATGACTTGCTGATAGCCGCCCCTACACAAGAAGTCTGCCAAGAAGCCACTGAAGCCCTTTTGACTGAACTTGCTAAGCTGGGGTATAGAGCATCTGCCAAAAAAGCACAGATCTGCCAACAACAAGTGACTTATTTAGGGTATTCCCTGAGAGAAGAGAAAAAGTGGCTTACTGAAGCCCGGAAGCAGACTGTGACGCAGATCCCGGTCCCTACTACTCCGCGCCAAGTCCGCGAATTTCTGGGAACAGCAGGGTTCTGTAGATTATAGATACCCGGATATGCCACCTTAGCCGCCCCCCTGTACCCCCTAACCAAAGGGGCAGCCCCGTTTGTTTAGAGACCTGAACAGCAACAGGCCTTTGATGAGATCAAGAAAGCCCTCCTGTCGGCACCCGCTCTGGCCTTGCCAGCCATGACTAAGCCGTTCGTCCTTTTTGTAGATGAACGGAGTAGAGTGGCTCGGAGAGTGTTGACCCAGCAATGGAGACCTTAGAAGAGACCTGTCGCCTATTTGTCAAAAAAATTAGACCCAGTAAGTAGCGGATAGCCTGCCTGTTTGAGAGTAGTGGTGGCCGTGGCCCTCCTAGTTAAAGATTCTGACAAACTGACACTGGGACAGAAACTTACTGTAGTTGCTCCGCATGCATTGGAGAGTGTAATTTGGCAGCCACCCGAGAGATAGATGTCGAATGCCAGAATGACTCACTACCAAACCTTACTCCTGAATCGTGATCGTGTAGAGTTTGCCCCCCCTGCCATTCTAAACCCGGCCACTCTGCTTCCCGATTTGGGGAAGGAAGTGCTTCATACCTGCCAGAAAATCCTGGCTGAAGAGACAGGCACCCGCCAAGACTTGCAAGATCAGCCCTTAGAAAGACCGGGACTCCTGACTTAGTATACGGACGAGAGCAGTTACATCATAGATAGTAAGAGAATGACTAGAGCTGCAGTAGTAGATGATAACCGGATTATATGGGCCAGTAGACTCCCAACGGGCACCTCTGCACAGCGAGCAGAACTCATCGCCCTGACTCAGGCCCTAAAGATGGCAGAAAGTAAGAGACTTAACGTCTACACTGACAGCAGATACGCCTTTGCCACTGCTCATATACACGGGGCTATTTATAGCAGAGAGGGCTGTTAACTTCTGCCGAGAAAGATGTTAAAAACAAACAAGAGATTTTAGATTTGCTAGAAGCCATCCATAGGCCTAAAAAAGTAGCAATAATACATTGCCCTGGACATCAGAAAGATGACTCTCCAATAGCTCGAGGAAACCGGAGGGCAGACCAAGCCGCAAAGCAAGCGGCTCAGGGAATGAACATTTTGCCCCTCCAAGTGTGTCCGGAAGCCACCCACATTAAGAGCTTCCAGTATACACCTGAAGATCTCGTTTGTATAAACAAATTAGAGTTCAAAAATTTCTTGCCCCAAGAGATATACAAGTCTGAAGAAGGGAAAGTTGTCCTGCCCCAGAGAGAGGCAGAAGAATACTTAAGGCAATTACATCAATTGACACATCTGAGAGCAAAAAATCTAAAAACCTTAGTTCGAGACTCCCCTTATCATGTTATTAGATTTAAAAAATTGGCTGACGAGGTTGTAAAAAATTGTGTACCCTGTCAATTAGTAAACGTGAGCAAAAATCAAGCAATATCTAGAAAAAGACTTCGAAGAGATCGCCCAGGAGCTTATTGAGAAGTTGACTTCACTGAAATTAAGCCTGCTAAGTATAGATATAAGTACCTTCTAGTTTTCCTAGACACATTTTCAGGATGGACAGAGGCGTTCCCCACAAAAACTGAGACAGCCCAGACAGTGTCTAAAAAGATCCTTGAAAAGATATTTCCCAGATTTAAGATCCCAAAAGTAATCGGCTCCGACAACGGCCCTGCCTTTGTTGCCCAGGTAAGTCAGAGATTAGCCAAGATCCTAGGGACGGATTAGAAATTGCATTGTGCATACAGGCCCCAGAGCTCAAGACAGGTAGAAAAAATAAACAGAACTCTAAAAGAGACCTTGACTAAATTGTCCATAGAGACTGGCTTATGTAATTAGTTAGTCCTCCTTCCCTTTGCCCTGTTTAGAGTCAAGAACACTCCCGGCTGCTTTAAACTAACGCCTTTTGAAATAATGTTTAGGGCCCCGGCCCCGCTTCAGTCAGCACATCTTCATACATTCACTGAGTGTGCAACTAATAAGTTTTTGCTTGAAAAGTTACGAGCCTTAGAGGCTGTGCAGAAAGAGGTGTGGGCCTCCATCAAGGAAGCCTATCAGCCAGAAGACCTCTCAGTGCCTCACCAGTTCCAGGTGGGAGACCCCGTCTACGTGAGAAGACACCGGACAGGAAACCTCGAGCCACGGTAGAAGGGACCTTTCATCGTCCTCCTGACTACTCCCACAGCTGTGAAAGTAGACGGCGTCTCTTCCTGGATACACGCTTCACATCTAAAGAAGGCACCCCCGTCGGACTCGGACTGGCGAGTAACTCGGACTGATAATCCTCTTAAGCTTCGCTTGTGTAAAAAAAACTATGTTGTTAGTAATTCTAATGCTCCTGCTGTTTCCAACCCCCCAGAGCCTTAATCCTCATGTCCCTTATCTGCTTACCTAGAAAGTAAGAAATAGGCAGACCCAAGAAAAGTATAATCACACCACCCATATTGCCCCTTTGGGCACTTAGTTCCCGGACTTATATTTTAATTTAGATAAAGTAGCTGACATAGATGGGATAGAAGGAGGAGACTGGCAGAAAAAGCAATGCCGAGTCTCTGTAAGTAGGAATGGATTTTATGCATGCCCAGGGTTTCGGACGGGAGCAGAAAGACAGAAGTGTAGAGGAATTGAGTCCCTCTACTGTGCACAATAGAGCTGTGTCACTTCCAATGACGGAGAAAAAAAATGGGATGTGAGCCCGCAGCTTATCCACCTTTCCTTTGTTAGACCATGCACTCGAGTGAAGTACAGCCCCAATTGTAACTTACTTAGACTCAAATTTACAGAACAGGGAAAGAAAGACCCCCGATGGGGAACAGGAGAGTTGACTTGAGGACTGTATCTCCACCAGACACCCCCGAGTGGAATCCTTCTACGAGTGCGACTCAGCGTCCAGGCCCTCCCAGCCGCTCCGATAGGACCTAATACTGTCCTACGAGATCAGCTGCGTCTTCCAACCCCTACTCCAAAGCAGTATCCCATCATTACGACTACTCACTCCCAGCCCTCTGTATCCCCTCCTAACCAGGTGGTTCCTTTTATTGGTACCGGACAGCGCCTCCTCAACCTCGTCGAGGGGGCGTTCTTAGTTCTTAATGTCTCCAACCCTAAAGTTGCCGACTCCTGTTAGTTATGTTTTTCTTCTGGACCTCCTTATTATGAAGGGTTGGGACTGTCAGGAAGTTTCAATAATACAACTAGCCATGAAGTCTGTAGTTGGGGAAGCCACAAGAAGTTAACCCTAACTGAAGTAACTGGGAAAGGTAAATGTTTAGGAACAGTTCCCTCAACCCATAAGAGTTTGTGTAATGAAACCATACCCATAGTTTCCTCAGGTGAAAACAGATATCTAGTCCCTCCCCGTCAGGGATGGTGGGCTTGTAACACTGGACTAACCCCATGTGTTTCCACCTCTGCTTTTGATTCCTCCCATGATTTCTGTATTATGGTCCAACTAGTGCCTAGACTAATGTATCATGATGATCTCTCATTTGTAACCGAGTTCGACCCTAGACATAGGTATAAAAGAGAATTAGTCTCGTTGACTCTAGCCATGTTATTAGGAATAAGAGTTGCAGCAGGAGTAGGAACAGGGACAGCTGCCATCATCCAAGGGAACCAACACTATGAAGGACTGAGGGCAGCTATTGATGACGATTTAAGAACCATAGAACAATCCATTACCAAACTTGAAGAATCTCTGACTTCCCTTTCTGAAGTCGTCTTGCAGAATAGATGGGGGCTAGATCTGCTGTTCCTAAAAGAAGGAGGACTGTGTGCAGCTTTAAGAGAAGAATGCTGCTTTTATGCAGACCACTCCGGAATAGTAAGAGATTCAATGTCAAAGCTTAGGGAAAGGCTAGACCAGAGAAAGAGAGAGCGAGAGGCTGGCCAGGGTCTATTTGAGTCCTGGTTCACTAAGTCCCCATGGCTCACAGCTCTGATATCCACTTTAGCCGGACCCTTGCTCATTCTTGTTCTGCTTCTTACTTTTGGTCCCTGTGTTTTGAACCGGCTAATATCTTTTGTTAGAGAGAGAGTAAGTGCTGTTCAAGTACTAATGCTAAGACAACAGTATCACTCGCTCACACATCGAGAAAAAACAAACATTCCATGATTGGAATGCCCCAAAAAGAGAAGTGGGGAATGTAAGAATGAGAATAAGTTAGCATAAGAGTAGCCATCTTAAGGGCCTAGAAGCAGTTTTCTGAAGTTGTGACTTAAAAGAGAAAAAAAAAAACTGGAACTGAGTAAGGCCTTGGAAAACAAGTTAATCATGAACACCGGGATGGGGGCAGCTGTGGCCTTCGGTCAGCTAACCTTGGTCAGTTAATCCTACATACCAAGCTTATCGTGCAGAACCTCCCTAACAATTGAAGAGTGGTCTTATCTTGCTCTCGCTTAACCCCAGGATGTATGTCTTGCAAAGATAATGTGCAGCTGTGGAAAATTACTAAGAGTTAAGTGTTTTGAAAATGCCATATAAACCCTTGGTTTTGAGTGCTCGGGGTCCTTGTTGAGACCTGCTGCGTCAGGCTAACTTGGACCCCAGCTAGCTGGTTCCTGAATAAATTCCTCTTGCTTGTTGCATCAAGAGACGCCTTTCGTGAGTGATTTGGGGCGGCGTCCTCCTCTGGGAGAATCCAACAGTTCCTTCTCCTAAACTCTTGCTCTTTTAGCAGCCTTGTGACTGTTGAGAAGTCTTTTTAAATGCCTGCTGTTTTTTTGTCCCAGGGCAGCCGGTTGTGGGAACCTGTTCACAGTCTTAGTCTCTGACTTTGGTTTTCAGCCCCTCAAATCTCCAGAGCACCATGCAATGTGGGTCTGTGCTCCCGGGGTAGATTTTTAGGGCTGGGTATTTAGCAGTCCTATGCTTCTGCTCCCTCCCCACTCTGATTCTCTTCCTCCTGCCAGTGAGCTGAGGTGGGGGGAGTGCTCGAGTCCCACTGGGTCGTGGCTTTTCACTTTACCCTTTTCCGTGAGATGTTCACTTCTCTCAGATGTAGACTGGCTGGTGTACTCTTACTTCTGGTCACTCTTTTAGAAATAGTTGTATTTGCTGTATTTTCAAAACATATGTGGTTTTGGGAGATTTCCACCACACTTCTCATGCTGCTATCTTTTCCCTTCTCAGGTAATTATTGCCATTGTATTGTTTCCTGGTTGTTTTGTAGTTCCTCTCTGTTTCTTTCTTCCTCTCTTATGCTCTTCTTTTGTTATTTGATGTTTTTTTAAGTGTTGTGATTGGATTTCTCTCTTTCAATTTTTTGTGTATGTACTATAGGCTTTAGCTTTGTGGTCACCATAAGGTTCATAGATAGCTTCCTGACTATTTAACAGTCTATATTAAGTTGATGATTGCTCTGTTTCAAACACAATCTAAAATTACTTCCTATTTATTCTTCTTCCTCCTTCATAATTTATGTATTAGATGTCATAATCTGCATTTTGTATATAGTTGCCTTATCTGATTTTGTATATAGTTGGTTTTACTACTTTTGTTTTAATTTCATACTTGGTAAGTAATTGGTCTACATTTACTGTGGGTTTATTTTCACTGTTGAAAACTATTTAGGCTTAAGAACATTTCTATCTACAGAAGTCCTTTTTACATACCTGTAATGCCAGTTTAGTGGTTAAAAATTCCATCAGCCTTCGTTTATCTGGGAAACTTTTAATCCTTTCTTCAAATTGAAATGATAATCCTGCTGGGCAGAGGATTCTTGGTTGAAGGTCCTTCTTTTTCAATACATTAAATACTTCATGCCACTCCCTCTGGCTTGTAAAGTTTCTGCTGAGAAGTCTGCTGATAGCCTGAGGGTTTCCCTTATAAGTAATGTTTTGTCTCTCTCTGGCTGCTTTCAGTACCCTCCCTTACCCTTAGTCTTTGTCATTTTGGTGTTTGTAAGTCCGGGGAGAGGAAATCCCAGGGCAAAATACCTCTAAAAACCAAAATCAGTCAAAGGGAGAAATAATGTTTAAAACCCGTTTATTGCTCACAAACTGCAGTCCAGAGCCATCTCTCTCCTCTGCTCCTGAAAAAGCCCACAAGCCGGCCAGCCCCCTCCCCTTAACCTCTCAGGCTCAGATATGCCCTCAGTTGCCCAGGTAATTATCCATTGATATGGAGATGAACTTCTCTTCACCCCTGAGGATATGCAAATGCACTGAAGCCAGGCGAGATATTCTGGAAATGTTACAATTTTACCCACAGTGTCATCTTCCTGGGGTTCCTTTTGGTAGGGGTTCTCTGTACTTCCATGACCTGGCTGTCTATTTCCTTCCCCAAATTGGGGAAATTTTCAACCATTATTTCTTAAAAGAGACTTTCTATCCCTTTGTTTCTTCTTCTGGTACCCCCATCATGTGAATATTGTTTCATTTGGATTGGTCACACAGCTCTATTATCATTCTTTCATTCCTAGAAATTCTTTTTTCTCTCTGTTCCTCAGCTTCACTGTTTTCCTGTTCTCTAATTTCCATCTCATTGTCTCCAATCTATTGTTCATTCCCTCCATTGTATATTTCATTTCAGTTACTGTATTCTTCACCTCTGAGTGTCTCTTTTTCAACTTTTCTCTTTGTTGAAGTCATATCTGAGATTGTCAATACTTTTCCACAATGAGTGAGCATATTTATGACTGTTACTTTGAAATCTTTATCAAGAAGATTGGTGATCTCTATTTTTTGTTAGGAAACTCATCTGGGGAGGTCTGTCCCTGTACACTAGGTGAAACATCAACCTTGGACAGGGGAGGGTTCATGACTCTGATTGAGATAGAATTCTCAAACAGTTGAACAAGTGTATGTAAGGAAGGAATTCATTAAAGTGAGAGCATTAGTGAGCAGCAGCTGTGTAGGCTGCAGAGAGCAAGGAAGAACAGAGTGAGGAAAGGGAAGCTCATTGATCTCTGCTTGGCATAGGACAAATCTCTTGCCAACTCCTGAAGCCAGAGTCACCTGGAATCCAGTGTCCACTTGAATCTGCATGGCAGGGAACTAAGCCCCTACCACCCCAGGATTTGGGGGAACCATGGAACACTGAATGGAGTGAGACTATGTTCTGAGAATTTCCCAAAGCAAAGAAAGATTTTTGGGCAGGTTATTAAAGAGCATGATTGTACAGCTGCAGTCCTGTCTGGGTCACCCAGGTGTCAGGAACTTGCAAGCCCAAATCAGAGATCTCAGTAGCTCTTGACTAAAGTAGAACACACAGAGAGAAGACTAGTGCTTAAGTCTAGAAAATTGAATGGCATAGCAAACAAAGACACCACTGGAAGAATGCAGAGACAAAATGCAGTAAGTTGAGCAGTGAGAAGGCTTTATTTAAGGCAAAGTGGGCACTTGATGAAAGGGGAGTGTGGGCAAAGAGGAAGCATGCTTAAAGGCTTAGGATTCTGTTTTTGAAGAATTTCAGGGATGGGGCAAAGGGCCACAGATGGGGCATAGGCTTAACATGTGGTCTCATGATGTCTATCTCTGGTGACTGATGTTATGTCACCATCCATAGTCTTCTAGATATTCTATAAGATGAACTCAACACAATAAATTTCTTAATCCTGTTCTTCTCCAAGATAGTGGTTACCCTCAAGCAGTGGGAACATATTTAGGACTGCTTGCCCTGCCTTAAGACAGGGTCAGTTGTTGGCTTATTACCACAAAATATGTTAGGAACCTTACATCCTAACTCCTTGGTTTTTAAAATGAATCTTAGCCTTAAGATGGAGTCCCTCCTGTTCTTACTGTACTATTTATATCTTGGCATTTTTCATCATAGGCAGGAAAAGTTAATCATGATGCTTGTCCCATGTCCCTGCTCCACCTCAGTTTCATTTAGTCCTCTTTCTGGTGTCTTATACTATAGTTTTGTTTGGAACATATTCCTCTGACTCTTCATTTTGTTAGGATTTCTGTGTTTCTTCCTTTGTATTAGATGGATCTACTATGCTTCCTGGTCTAGAGAGTAATGACTTTACAAAGAAGGTGTCCTATAGTGTCCAGAAGCTCAGGACTCTGTATTCTCCAATTCCTGGTTCTCCCTTTCAGTGGAGCCCTAGTTGCTGTTGGTGGGCTATGGGTGGAGCTGCTTTTCCGTCTGTCTGCCAGCAATGGTCTATCACAGTCCACTATGGTCGGCAGTTTGCCTCAGCTGGTGTAGGCATAGCAGTGGCATGGCTCTGGGGAAGTTGCACAGCGGTGGAGGCATGTGTGGCACCAGGCTGGGTGGCTTGCAAGGAGGAAGGAGCACTTGGAGCTAGCTCCCTCAGGTGTCTCCTAAGTTGGGCTGAGACATGGCCAAGAAAGCTGGGAATACCTACCTCTGCCTACCAGACAGCAAAGTCTCCTTCTGGCTGCCAGGCAGTAAAGTCTGATATGCTGGGCTGAGCAGGCTTGGCGGGTACACAGGGAAGTGCCTCTAGGCTGAGCTTCCAGCAAAGGGAGATGGAGTGTTTGGGGCACCCATGAGTGCCCTACCTTTTGGGCTAAGATAGGGCTTGGGAAGTGTCATTCACCTGACCTTTCTCCTGTGGAGAACACTCCATCCATCCTTCACCTGCTGGCAAATCTTTCAAACTGCCCCTTCCGTTTTGGGTCTTAGTGGGCTAGGCAGAGCGTTGCCTGTCATCCACAAGTAGCTGGAGTCTCAGCCTCCCAGAGTGATCCAACTCTCTCTTGTGTCTAGCCCCACTAATCACCAAAACCCAGTGACCCCAGAGCAGATTCCCAGGGCCAGGTGTGCAAGAGTTCTGAGTGCCTATCCCCTCCTCCCTCCATTCTTCTTCTAACTGCCTGTGGACTGGGACTTGGAAAGGCTGGGGTCTTGACTGATCATGACTCTGCCACTTTACCCTTCTCTGTGTGGTCTTCTCTTCTTCACCAGGTGTAGGTGGTCTGTTTTTTATTCTTCAGGTCATTGTCAGGTCTAGTTGTATTTGCTGTAGTTGCTACCTTGGTGTGTGTGGGAGGAGGTTTCTTCCTTGCCTTCCTACTCTGCCATCTCTCCCCACCCAGCTCTCAGTCTGGGGCCAGCCGTATGTATAATAAATTGTAACAGTGTTATACTCTAAGTGTGGTCCACCAACCAGCAGCAGCAGCAGCATCTGGGAGGTTGTTAGAAAGTCTTAAGCTCCAAAACAGAATTTCCAAGTCTAGATCTTGGCACACACAAGAAATGTATGTTTTAGCATGCTCTCCCAGGTGATTCTGATGCTCGCTGAATTTTTAGAAATCTTATTCTATAACATTGTGTTAGTACTGTGATAGTAGGATGGGATCTCAGGAAATAGTGATAAACTATGCCTGGAAGTTGGTATAGGTACAATGTTTTTTTAAAAAAAAACACTTTATTTTTTAGAGTAGTTTTAGTTTCACAGAAAAACAGAGCAGAAGATACAGAAATTTCCTATATGCTTTCTGCCTCCCAGTGCATAGACTACCCCATTACCAATATCCCTACTAGAGTGGTATATTTATTACAGTTGATGAACCTACTTGACATATCATTATCCCCCAAAGTCCATAGTTTATATTAAGGCTCACTTTTGGTGATGTACATTCTATGGGCTTGCACAAATGTATAATGACATGTGTTTCCCATAAGAGTATCATACAGAGTAATTTTACCAGCCTAAAAGTCCACTGTACTCCACCTGGTCATTCCTGTCCCCCAACTCTAAACCCCTAGAAACCACTGATCTTTTTTACTGTCTCTATAGTTTTGTCATACAGTTGGAATCACATAGTATGTAGCCTTTCCAGATTGACTTATTTCGCTGATTCATATTCATTTAAGTTTCTTCCATATCTTTTCATGACTTGGTAGCTCATTTTCTATTAGTGCTGAATAATATTCCACTGTATGGCTATACCACAGTTTATTTATCCATTCACCTACTAAAGGACATCCTTGGTTGCTTCTGAGTTTTGGCAATTATGAATAAAGTTGCTGTACACATTCATGTGCAGGTTTTAGTGTGGCATAAGTTTTCAACTCATTTGGGTAAATACCAAGGAGTGTGACTGATAGATCATATGGTAAGAGTATATTTAGTTTTGTAAGAAATTGCCAAACTATCTTCCAAGGTGGCTATACCATTTTGCATTCCCACCAGTATGAATAAGAGTTCCTGTTGATCCATATCCTTGTCAGCATTTGGTGGTGTCAGTGTTTTGCTATTCTAGATGTAGTAATATCTTATTGTTTAAATTTTCATTTCCATGATGACATATGATGTGGAGCAGTAAGGGTTCTGAACCCAATTCCAGTGTGTGGAAGGGGAGTTTTCCCCTCACACCAGCAAGCAATGCTCAGGACACCCACCAGCTGGGCCTCCCACAATTCAACTCAATTCTGACACTTATCTATCCAGAGATAGCATCAGATTCCACAAGTAAAGGGCTCAGTCCCACAAGACTTCCCTGCATTTCAGACTCCAGTCATAAGCCCAGGTTGTTACCTGGGCTTCTGACCAAACCCCTACAAACTGGAGCTTCCAACAACACCCTCCAACTTGGGATGCCAATTACAAGTACAGGTTTTTACCTGCATTTTTGACCAACTGGTTATAAATCAGAGGTTCCCATGATTCTCTCCTTGGGTTCACTTAATTTGCTAGAGCAGCTTACAGTACTCAGGAAACCCAATTACTGGGTTACCAGTTTATTACAAAGGATATTAAAAGGTATGGATCCACAGCCAGATGAAGAGCTACATAGGTTAAAGGCCTTGAAAAAAGGAACTTTTGTCCTTGTGGAGTTTGGGACCTGGCACAGTAACAGAAAATTGTTCTGGTTCCCCAAACTGGAAGCTCTCCAAACCCTTTCCTTTTGGACTTTTACAGAGGCTTCATTACATAGATAATTGATTAAATAATTGGCCACTGGCGATTTATTCACCCTCCAGCCCCTCTCAGCTCCCCGAAAGTCAGGTGGATGGGACTAAAAGTACCAGCCTTCTAATCATACAGTTAGTTCTCCCTGTCAACCAGCCCCCAATTATACGTGCTGCCCAAAAGTCATCCATTAACATAACAAAAGAAACCATTGTCATTATTAGCATTTGGGAAAGTCTAAGGATTTTAGGAGCTCTGTGCCAGAAGTAGATAAAGACCAAGTCACAATATCACAGGCATTTTTTTCATGTGTTTATTTGCTGTCTTATCTGGTGAGGTTTTTGGCTCATTAAAAAAAATAATCAGGTTGTTTGTTTTCTTATTATCGAATATTAAGAGTTCTTTGTATGTTTTAGGTAACGATCCTTTATTAGGTATGTCTTAAAAATGTTTTCTCCTAATCTGTGGCTTGTCTTTTCATTCTCCTGATAATATCTTTTACAGAGCAAAATTTTTTAATTTTAATGAAGACCAGCTTATCAATTTCTTTTATGGATTATGCCTTTGGTGTTGTATCTAAAAACTCATCTCCAAACCCAAGGGCGTATAGATTTTCTCCTGTTATATTCCAAGAGTTTTTAATTTTGTGCTTTACATTTAGGTCTATGATCCAAGTTAATTTTTGTGAAGGATGTAAGGTCTATTCCTAGATTCATTTTTTTTTTCATGTTGATATAGAGCTGTGCCATCACCATTTGTTGAAGAGACCCTCTTAACTCCATTTGTTGTCTTTGCTTCTCTGTCAAAGATCAGTTGACTATATTTGTGTAGGTCTATTTCTGGGCTCTCTATTCTTTTCTATTGATCTATTATTTGTCTGTTTTTTTTACCAACACTATACTGTCTTGATTAATTTAGCTTTAAAGTAAGTCTTGGAGTTGGGTATGTCAGTCTTCTGACTTTGTTCTTGTCCTTCAATATTGAGTTGGCAATTCTGGGTCTTTTGCCTCTCCATATAAACTTTGGAATCATTTTGTCCACAAAATAACTTGCTGGGATTTTGTTTATAACCACAAAATAACTTGCTGGGATTTTAATTGTTATTGTACTTAATCTATAGATCAAGTTGGGAAGAACTGACATATTGACAATATTGAGTCTTCCTATCCATGAACATGGAACATCTCCCTATTCTGTAGTTCTTCAATTTTTTAAATCAGTTTTGTACTTCTCCTTATATAGCTCTAATATTATATAAATATAAAATTCATATAAATTTATAAACATAAATATTATATAAATCATAAATATTATATAAAATATATAAATATTATTTAAATCTAATATTTTATTAGATTTTCATGTATGTATTTCACTTTTGAGGGTACTAATGTAAATGGTACTGTGTTTTTAATTTCAAATGCCACTTTTTCATTGCTGGCATACAGAAGGGCAATAGACTTATATATTAACCTTGTATCCTGCAATCTTACTATAATTAGTAGTTCCAGGAGTTTCAGATTTTCTACATAGATAATTGTATTATTTTTTTAACAAAGATAATTGTATTTCTTTCTTCACAATAAATGTACCTTTTATTTCCTTTTCTTCTCTTATTGCATTAGTTATGACTTCCAGTACAATGTTAAAAAGGACTACTGAGAGGGGTCTTCCTTGCCTTATTCCTGATTTTAGTTGAAAAAGCTGCCAATTTCTTACCAGTAAGTATGATGTTAGTTGTAGGATTTTTGTAGCTATTTTTTGTCAAGTTGAGGAAGTTCCCCTCTTTTCCTAGTTCACTGAAAGTTTTTAACATGAATAGATGTTGGATTTTGTCAAATTTTTTTCTCCATCTATTGATATGACCTTATGATTTTTCTTCTTTAGCTGAATGTGATAGATTACATTAATTGATTTTTGAACGTTGAATCAGTCTTGCATATATAGATTAAATCCTACTTGGTTGTAATATATAATTCTTTGTATACATTGCTGGATTTGACTTACTATTTTGTTGAGGATTTTTGCATCTATGTTCACAAGAGATATTAGTATATCATTTTCTTGTAATGTCTTTGTCTTCTTTGGGTATTAAGATCATTTTGGCTTCCTAGAATGAGTTAGGATGTATTCCTTCTGCTTCTATCTTGGGAAAGAGATTACAGAGAATTGGAATAATTTCTTCCTTAAATGTTTTGTAGAATTCATCAGTGAACTCATCTGGACCTGTTTTTTTTTCCTGCTTGAGAAGATTATTAATTAATAATTAAGTTTATTTAATAATAAATATAAGCCTATTCAGATTATACTCTCCTTCTGGTGTGAATGTTGGCAGATTCTGTCTTTCAAAGAATTGGTCCATTTTCTCTGGGTTATTATTCTTATGAACATAATGTTGTTCACAGTATTTCTTCCTTATCCTTTTAATGTCAGTTGGATCTATAAGGGTGTCTCCTCTCTCATTTCTGATATTAGTGATTTTTGTCCCTCTCCCCTTCTTTTAGTCTAGTTAGAGGTTTACTGATATTTTTAAATAACTAACTTTTGTTTCCATTGATTTTCTCTTGATTTCCTGTTTTCAATTTCAGTGACTTCTGCTGCTATTTTAATTAATTAATTAATTTTTTGCTTGCTTTGGATTTAATTTGATCTTCTTTTTAAATTTCCCAAGCTGGAATTTTAGGTTATTTTATATCTTTGTTCTTTCCTTATATATGTTAGGAAATATACATATATTACATATATATTCACTGCTATAAATTTCCTTCTAAACATTGCTTTTGTTGTATATGGTATAAATTTGTCAAGTTAACACTTATTAAGTGTAGCACAGGGTGCTGAATGGTAAGCCTGTGGTTCAACAACACACCATAAGATAAATTGAAATAGAACAGTTTATTACTCAC
The DNA here is from genome assembly GCF_030020395.1 of Manis pentadactyla. Lineage (NCBI taxonomy): Eukaryota > Metazoa > Chordata > Mammalia > Pholidota > Manidae > Manis > Manis pentadactyla. The sequence continues at coordinate 136,219,123 of NC_080024.1, read as the reverse complement.
AGGCCCTGGGGGAGTATACGGTATGTCTCCAAGGGCCACACAGGGAAGTCAAGACAGAGTACAGACAAAGAGAGGCAGGACCTGGGCACATGCCTTTAATAGGATTCATGGATGAAGCTCTTTGGTTTCCCAGGCTAAGGCCAGATTTGTCAGTCTAAACCAAAAGAGCAGGGTTTTAGTAAGCTTCACGGGGGTTTTATCTAAGAAGCACATAAGGGGAAGGCATTGGGAGGTAGGGAAAACTATTGATCACAGGGGCTATTGGGGAAGTCATATCAGGAACTTATATTTGCTTATGACTGTGGTTGCTCTCTAGGGCATGAATGTGCATGAGAGGCCAGTGTCAATTTCAGGTCACTTCAGGCTCCTTGACCAAACCAAATGGATGCCAAGACAGCAACACTGTACAGTAGTTTAGCTAAACTCTTGACAATCTATCCTGTGATTCATCAGCATCAGGAATAGCAATCACTTGTATAGGGAATATGTTAAAGGCATAGGTATATTTACATATTAAATATATAGTTATTTACAAAGCTATTGTAAAGTGTATTTAACCAAAGCAATAATGATGAAGCCTGTAATGAATAGACTTACTATTGTTTGGAATCCAGTTCTTAGCCATTGCCCTCAAGTGCATGCCGAGAGTCAGGAAAAGAAAAGGTCAGATACCTTGGAGTGTGAGAATTTGTTGAAATACTTTAATTACAATTTGTGTGGTCTGTATCTCTTGAGATATCTTCTGGAGTTTGGACTGTGCCTGTCCTGAGTGTTAATGTACATGAAGTGAGAAGTGCCCTGTATAGAACAGATTGTACCCTGTTCAGTCAGTAGGAAATCTAACACCAGTCGACTATCCATTGCCATTTGTGCTAGTGAGTCATGCTGTTATTGTACCAGTTATGTGCTCTGGTGTGTTTCAGAGTGGTTCCTTTCCCCGTCTACCTTCTGGAACCATGAGCAGATTGTTCTCTGATACTCACTGTGGGAACCTGGTAGAGCTCCAGGAGGTAGAACTCATAGAAATGTGCCTCACTACCACCACCCCATGACTGGGCCTTTTTAGAGTTTTTGACTCTTAAGAGTTGTCCACACTGAACTTCCATCAATTTATTAATTTAAGTTCAGATTTTCCTGTACAGCACTGGTTCCCAATAAGTTTCTGCTCATGGGTTTCTACTATGGTAAATTGTGATTCTCTATATTCACCTGTCTGGCTCTACAACTCTGGGGTCTGTGGTTTGCCCTAAGACCTCACCTCTGTGGATCGAAGATAGTTGTTACTTTTTCAGATTGTTCATCTTCTTACTTATTATGACAGAGTAACAACTTCTAAGCCCCTTTCATGCCAGACTGGAAATCATAAGTCTGCTACTATGTTCTTTAATTAAATATTTTATTTTAGAATAACTGTAGATTCACATACAGTTGTAAGAAATAATACAGAGAGATCCCATGTGCCCTTCACTCAGCATCTCTCAATGACACCACCTTGCAAAATGATCATATAAATCAGAGCCAGGATGTTGACACTGATGCAGCCATGATACAGAACATATCCATCACTACAAGGATCCTTCATATTTCCCTTTTATAGACACACCAACTTTCCTCTTGTCCCTACCCTCTTCTTAACCCTTGGCAACAACTAATCTGTTCTCCATTTCTAAAATTGAGAACTGCCTTGAGAAACACTTTGGGAAAGTGGATTAACTTATTCAAAACTATACTATGAAACATTTCAACAGATCCAAAGAGTACATGAGTTCCCATGTGTCCATCACCTTGCCTCAATAGCCATCAACTAGTAACCATTTTTGTTTCATCTATACTCCCATTCATTCCATACCACCATACCTGAATATTTTGAAGTAAACTCTAGACATAGTATTTCATATGTAAAAGTTTCTGTATGTAGTTCTTAAAGACTGGGATTATAGCTCTAAAAGATTGTTTTTAAACCTCTCCATATCATTATCACACCTAGAAGTTATAACAATGTGAGGTAATTTTTATGTTATGTAGGAAGATTTGATAAGAGAACAGAAGATATATCGTCAGTATTTGGCACAACAATGGGAGGAAGAAAAAGCTCAGGAGAAAGAATTGGACAGAATATTAGAGGAAGAGAAGGAAAAGAAGTTGGCTGAGAAGGACAAGGAGCTGAGACTTGAAAAGGAGGCAAGGAAACAACTTGTGAATGAGGTCATGTGTACAAGAAAACTTCAAGTTCAAGAAAAGTGTAAGGAAATGCATTATAATTATATTATAGTTGGATCGTAATTCAACAAGTAGCAAACAAAATATTTATTAAGTTTATAATATTATGTGTGAAATAATGAGAGATATAAAAAAGATTAAGGCAAGATCCCCACTTGGCAGAACTTACATAATTGAGTATGAGACATATAAGCTTGAAGAGTTTTATATCCCAGCAGATTTGGTGCAGTCATGCAGGAGATGTTCTCAAGGTTAAAGGAACAGTATGTCCTTTGAACCATCTGTGAGCATTAGTGATTATAAAGGAGAGTGAGAAGATGTGACAGACACACATTTCCCCCCTCGTCCCTTTTATCTGTCCCTCTTTTCTTTCCGCAGGTATCTCTACACCTGCATACCTTTGCTAGGGTAGAACCTATGATGCTTTTGATCTTGAGAAATTCTGGACATCCTTTAAGCTAGCTCACATGTCTCCTTTCTTGTTCCCCTGTTCATAATAAATCTTCTTTCTGAGGCTTTCACTGTGGCTTGCTCACATATCTGTTAGCACACCATTGTATTCCCTCAGCTTCAAACAGTGTTTGGTCATAAAAGGAAATATTTGTTGAGGGGATGAACTGCCACCTCCAAGATTTCCACCATTCTATGTGTGGTCCAGTGAACTGAAGAGGCAATTGATTTATTATTAGGATACGGTTAGACTTCACACTAGTTGTCTTTGCAAGAGAAAGCTTAACTTGGTTCTATTGATTGATTCTCCACTCCAGGAATTATAACAGTAGTTGAAAATTGTCAAGTCATTATTAGATGAAGTTTTAAGAAAATGAGAAGAAAACTTACAAGCTAAAAAGATTTCTGTGTTAACCCACACAGATAAATATTTTAGAATATATTAAGAAAACATGGAAAATTTAAGTTTTGGAACTATTTGTAAACAAAGAAACTAAATGAACCATAATTCTAACCCCCAGGAATAGCTACTATTCACAACTTCATATATATCCTTCCAGTATTTTACTATGTACATAATTTCCCCTCACAAATTAGGATCATATTGTATACATTGTTTTACAGCCTGCATTTTCCACTTATCATAAACATTTTCCAGGTCATTTTTCTTCAGTTATAGGATTTGTAATGCTGTCTAAATGTCCATTATAAAAATGGACCATAATTTATTTCATCTAAACACAAGTAATGGAGTTTCAGATTGTTTTGAATATTTTTACTACTATTTTAGCATTGCAGATTACTATCTCTATAGCTATTATTTGGCTCATATATAATTGTTTAAATAAGTTCCTATAAATGGATTTTGGGACCAAAGATATGTACATTTCAGATGTATATTTCCCAGTTGTATTTATTCTTTTGTGAACTTAATTTTCTTTGTTATTTTTTTCTACTAGAATGCTTAAGTTCTCCTTATATAATTTATAAATACCTTCTATACTAATGCTTTTTCCAGTGTTTATTTTTTAATAAATAAACTCTTACTAACATAAAGTGTCAATAGAACTGTCCTCAAAAAGAGGAAGGTGAGAAGTGTTTTAATAGTGGTAATTTGGCTTGAAAACGGCCAATGATACATTGTCAATGCAAAATGACAAAGAGAAAATCTATGTCAATCACAGCACATAAGAACCTACAGCTTATTCTTTTCTGAATGGAGACGACTATATGACTAGTAAAAATAGCTTTTGTCTTTCTTAGTGCAGCGAAAAGCCAAAGAACAGGAAGAATGCTCTATGGAAAAGGAACGCATAAATGAAGGTCTTAAAGAGCTTAACCGTGAAGAGGAGGAGAATTTTGCAAGGTATGATATTGTTTTCTTTATTATTATTTACTAACTTAAAAAAAAAGAGATTTTTAACATTGAGAATAAGGTGTCATAATACATGCATTATTGAGATTATTTTATATCAGTACTACATTTGTCCTAAAAGCTCAAGTCAGTTTATAGAATTTCATATAAAAATGAGCACCAACCATCTTGGCAACATTAAATTCTATTGCTATTGTGTACGTTATGATTATACACAATAGGTATTAAACTGGACGAATGTCTTAGGAAATAAAACAAATTGGAAACAATTAAAAAAGATAGAGACCAACCCCACACCTTAATGAAATAACAAGACACTTTTATCCCTCATGAAATAAACTCTGAAATACAGTGTGGCCTGATTAGTTAGATTAGCAGGAACAGCTTAGGGGGATAGGAATTCTTGCAAGTGTCCTCTGGAGGATTTTTGCAGCTTCACTGGCCTGGAAAACTGAAATGCTCCGGGTGCTTTGGGAAATACCACCGCCTCTGTTGACAAGTGTTGCTCTGCTACCAGTCAGGCTTAGGCGGAGGAAATAGGCAGAACCCCTTTGCAGCCTTTCTCAGACCACAGCAGTCCCTTCTCACTTTCAGCCTTGATACCCAATTCAGGCAACTAGTGTGGTGGAGGAAGAGGATCTGGCTCCTCTAATTGCTGGTCACCCTCCCTGTCCCTGGTGCTTGTCCTTGACTCAGCCATACATTGTGCATAGAAATAAGTTCTTTTGTTTCTAGAAAGAGTATAGTTTAAGTGCCTGAGCCTAATGTCAGTTTGGGGTACTGACAACAGTAACTGGCCTACCCTACTGACTTCCTGCTACTGCTTCTTCTCTAGAGGTTTTTCCTTCCTACTTTTGAAAAGTCTGTTGTTGGAGATGTGAGTGGGATTTAATGAATAGCAACTCTCTTCCCTGCACTACTTCTAAATCAACTGAGAGATAAGCAAAACAAGTATGGGCAGCAGGTATTACAGTTACTTATTGATGCATAACAGAACATCAAGAATTTGTGATTTGAAGTGAGTTATGATGATTTCTCATGAGTCTATGGTTGACAAGGCTCAGCTGGATGGTTTTTGCTTGGGGTCTGTCACATGGTGCAAGTTGAATGTTGGCTGGGGCTACGTACATTCATCAGAAGGCTCAACTGGAGTGGGCACTTAAGATACCTGCTCATATATCTGGCAGTGTATGCTGACTGTAGCTGGGAACCTCATCTGATGCTATCACCTAGAACACCTACATGTGGCCTCACCATGTGGCTTGGGCTTCTCCCAATATGGTGGCTGGTCTGATCAGGGAAAGCTGCAATAGCAAACATTCCAAGGGACAGGAAAAGAAAGCTGCCAGGCAAGTTAAGGGCTATACCTACGACTGGCATAGCATCACTTTTGTCATACTCAGTTGATTATAATAGTCATCACCAGGCACATTCCAGATTCAAGGGGATGGAGAAATAAGTTCTACTTTTTGATAAGAGGAGTAGAGGTTCACATTGTAGAAAAGCATATGGGAGAGACAATATCACCATGGCCATCTTTGGAAAATAAAATCTGCCATAGAGGCACGTGCATGTTATAATCTTTCTTTCTAATAAAAGCTGATGTTGAGAATGTGGCCTATAGATTGTAAAGTGGTGCAACCACTATGGAAACCAGTAAGGAGTTTCTTCAAAAAATTGGGATCCAGCAGCCCCACTTCTGGGTATATGTCCAAAATGATTGAGAAGAGGACCTCAAAGAGATATTTGCACAGCTGTGCTCACAGCAGCACTATTCACAGGAGACAAGTGGGGGGAATGACCCAAATGTCCATCAGCAGATAAATGGATAAACAGAATGTGGTCTGTGCCTAGGATAGAATATTACTCAGCCTTAAAAAGGAAGGAAATCCTGTCAGTCGCCATGGCATGGATAAACTCTGAGCACATTATGCTAAATGAAATAAGCCAGTCATAGAATGACACTACTTAGATGAGGTACCTGGAATAGTCAGATGGGGTGGCAGGGAGCCAGAAAAGAGGTTTGCTGTTTAGCAGGTAATAGAGTTTCATATTTGCAAGATGACGAAGGCCTGGGGGTCTGTTTCACAACAGTGTGAATGTGCTTAACAGTCCTGAGCTGTACACTTAAAAATAGTTAAGATGGTAGATTGTACATTGTGTTTTTTACCACAGTAAAAACAATCACACTATAAATTTTAAAATGTGAGGAGTTATATATGGAGGAAATTGTCTGGTTAATACTGAGCAGAATGAGGCAAACTCACCTACCCAGCCACCAGCAGTGCTGGACCAGCGCAGGCCTCCCCTGCAGGGGCATGGCCCTTTGAAAGGGAGCAGAGTGGAAAACAGGCCGACTAGTCTGTTCCCGATGTTACAGAAAGATAAGTCACTTCCTCCTTGCACAGGAGTGAGAGAGGGGGATGGCGAGAGGCCAAGGATTGGCTCCACATCGCAGTAAATATTTAGAGTGGGGAGGAAGCATCCCTCTCTAAAAATCAATGTTTGTTTCTAAGATTATCTTAATTGTTTTTGTGTAATAAACACATTATTGAATTTTTCATCTGTTTCTTCCCCACTCACCCTGATTTTAATGGGCATTTTAATTTGACTTCAGAAATTACATTCTAACTGTAATTCACTAAATAAATCCAAATGCTCACTTTTATAATTTTATACTTTGACGTTTCTAATACTTCAGACGCTCAGGTTTAGCCCAGGAGTACAGGAAGCAACTACAGATGCAAATGTCCCACCAGCAGCAGGCCCGGGAAGCGGAGAAAAAAGAGGAACGCCGAGAATTTGAAGCAGGAATGGCAGCAAACAAGATTTGCCAGGACAAGATTCGGGAGATCCTGTCCACGCATCAAGTGCCACTCCGAAACATTCATCCCATGCGGAGGGCATGCTCTAATAAGCCTCCACCATAGTTCCATAAACTGCAATGCATACTTTTTCTTAGTCTTTTAATATTTTTAGCTATAGTATGCATCTAACTCATGGTTAAACTGTTTTGTTCTCTGAGTTTGTATAATTACACATAAATTTCTTCCTTCAAATTAAACTGTCCCTTTTTTAGACTTCATATACTTACAAATATGAATGACGTACTTCATCTAACAGTTATTTTCCTAACTTATCCCATTCCTCCTTTTCTTATTCACTTATTAATAGCTACACTACACTTTATTCCATTTCTTCTTGCCTCCTTTCTCTTCTATCATATATAATTCATAATATTAACAGGGCATTTTTGCAGATAGAGCTGGGACTATCATCCACTTTCATTAACTCACATATTCAGTCATTAAACAGATATTTACTGAGTGCCTCCCATTTGTTAGGTGCTAGTCTAGATCCTGAGACTTCAGCAACAACAAAATAAACCCCTGCTTTTGCAACACTTGATTACCTCCTGGTGGAATCAAGTGATAAGTGTTAAGTGCTATAAAGCAGGAAATGACTGGAGTGCTAGTTTATTTTTTATGTGATGGTCAGAAGAGAGTTCTTTGAGCAGACGATACTTGAATGAACTAGCCCTTCTACTAGTTATCTGGTTATCTGGAGGGAAAACTTCCTAGACAGAGGAAAGAGCCAGTACAATGGCCCTGGGGCAGAAATTTGCTTAGTGCATTTCAGAAATAGCATTTATGCTGGAGTGGAGTGAATAGGGAGAGATTAATCAGAAAGGCAGTGGGGGCCAGATGATGTAAGGCCTTGGAGTCATGGTAAAGACTGGCTTTCACTTGGCTGTAGGAAGCTGTTACAGAGTTTTGAGCAGAGGAGTAACATGATATGATATAATTGTTAGGATCGTCTTGTCTGTTTCTATAAAAATGTCTGCTGAGATTTTGATAGAGATTGTATTGAATCTACAGGTGCATTTGGGAGAACTGCCATCTTAACATTAGAATAATGAGTCCTCTAATCCATGAAAAGGGTCTATCTCTCCATTCACTTAGGTTGTCTTTAATTTTTCTCAGCAATGTTTTGTAGTTTTCAGTGTGCAGGACTTTTGCTTCTTTTGTTTAATTTCTTCTTAAGTATTTCTTTTTGGTGCTATCATGAATGTAATTGTTTTCTTAATTTCATTTTTGGATTATTCATTATTAATGTACAACAATATAATTATTTTTGCATATGGACCTTGTATCTTGTGTGGGACCTTACTAAACTTGCTTATTCTAGTAGGTTTTTTGTTTTTTGAGATTATGTAGGGTTTTCTGTATTCAGGATCATGTTGTTTGCAAATAAAGACAGTTTTAGTTCTTTCCAATCTGAATGCCTTTTCTTTCTTTTCTTGCCTTAATGCACTGGTCAGTGAAATATCCAATATGATATTGAAGAGAAGTGGTGAGAATAGACATTCATTAAGTGGAAACATTCATTCTTTAACCATTGATATTATCTATGCGTTTTCACATCTGCCCATTATCAATGTGAGGATGTCCCTTCTATCCCTAGTTTGTATAGGAAGAGGTGTTGGATATTATCAAATGCTTTTTCTGTACCTATTGAAATGTGGTTTCTGTTCTTTATTCTATCAATATAGTATGTTAAGTTACTGTAAGATACAAACTAACCTTGCATATATAGGATAAACACCACTTGGTCATGGTTTATATATATATATATTTTAATATGTTGCTGCATTCATTTGCTTTTTTTCCCCCACTATGTTGATCTTGGTCTATTGTGTATCTTGGATCTAGGTCTATTGTGATGTCTTTGTCTGGTAGCAGGATATTATTGGTCACATAAAATGAGTTAGAAGGTGTTTCTCCTCCGTTATTTTCTGGAAGAGTTTGTAAAAGATTGGTATTATTTCTTGCTTAAATGTTTGATAGACTTCATCAGAGATGCTGCCTGGGCTTTCTTTGTGGAAAGATTATTTTTTATTGATTATTTGATATTGTTATTGGCATAGATCTGTTCAGGTGTTCTGTTTCTTCTTGAGTTAGTTTTGGTACTTTGTGCCTTTCTAGGAATTTGTCCATTTCATCTGAGTTGTCTAATTTAAACACAGAAAATATTCATAAAATTTCCTTTCAATTATTTTAACTTATAAGGGGTCCATAGTAATGTACCTCTTTCATTCTTTTTGGAATTTGGGTGTTATTTTGGTATTCAATGTCTACAGAAGAACTGGAAATTGTGGCCTCTCCATCCAGTGTTCTTCCATGACCCCAGACATAAATAGCTCCCTACCAAGAATATGGTACTTGGAAGATTAAAGCAATTCTTAAAAACAAAAAGTAAAAACCACCTTATTGTTAAATTATACTATTCATCTTTTTCTTACTTATTTGTATGCAAAAGAAAGTAGCCTTTCATCATATGAATGCAAACATTTTTCATAGGTTTTCTGCCCTATTGATGACAGAGAAGGAAACTATAAAGGGCTTGGATTCCTGACATCTTATTATCTGATAGGGCTGATTTCACCTCTTTGGTCTTCTTTAAAAATTTTTTTTCATAGCTATATAACTATCATAAATTTTTCTCCAAATCAATATTAGCATAATTTGGTTATCTCACTAGTATTTTCATTCAGATGACATTATAGACTAGTTCAGGGATGCTGTCATCTTTATATTTATTTTGCCTATCCATAAAGCACAATGTGGCCTTATTCAGACTATTCATTGCCTACCAAATTCTCTGTTTTCTCTTCTCTCTCAAATTAACAGGACCTTGGTTTCTGTTGTGTGTAATGCGTATGTGTGCACAAATGTGTATAACTATGAACGAATGTGAGTTTGACTGAGCATGCTGCTGTATAAATAAAGATTACATCTCTTACATTCGCTTGCAAACAGTGTTTGTCCAGGTGCCTAAATTCTGGCCAAAGATATGTAAGTAGAAGGGTTATATGGGTTTTCTGGGAAGTATCCTTAAAGCAGGGAGGGAATTTGGGGAATGGTTGAGTAAGGAGCTCTGCAAATCTTCTTCCTGAAACACAATGATAAAATGGGAAACATTGCCCCAAACAGCCTTTAAGGACTCTGAAAAGGTATGTAACAAATTGAGAAGCATTTATTCAAGAAAATCTACTAAACTTTGGTAAGAATGGTGGAGTCTGTGGTATTTTGACCTGCGCTGCTTGCATATCCCATTCAGCTGCACGGAGCAGTAGTTCTACCAGGGAAACCTGCAGCCTCATTGCTAGAGGAAGCAGAATTGGAAAGTTGGGGCATTGTCAAGATGATAGTATTCTCAGTGGCAAGTGAGAAAGGCCAACATCACAGCTGAGGTTGTGATACTGGTTGGGGCAGACAGATCACATCTGAGTTGATGCCAAGTATTTATGCCAAGACACTGATGTATTTCCACTAATTTAACAGGAAGATTTGGGGAACATGAAAGCTATAATGGGCTTTGATAAACTCCAACATATTCTTCATGGTCTGGAAGTCTACATAGACATAAAGCTACATGCATGCTCATGAGAGACCTGAGCAGGCACTAGCAGTCTACCTCGGCCACATGTGAAGCCATGCACATGTAGAAGGTAAAGGCTGGGGCAGGTTTGCAAGTGACCTAAACTTTGAATGTGTTCCCTAATCCTCACACAGATCCATCAGCAAATGGTAGAAGCTTACTAGCTCAACCACTGACTGACCACTAAATTATGTTGACCTAGCCTAACTCCTAGGAAGCCAAGCTTAAACATTTTTAAATTAAGCAGGAATTTAAAAAATGGGCAAAGACATCAGTGTTATCTTGCTAGGTTCTAAAAGGGTCAAATGAAGTCAAGTATGTACAAATAATTTGATTAACAGTACATTTTCTATGTTTTTTTTATTGTTATTATCTAGTCCATCTACCCAGTGCAAGTATTCTCTTCAGCATCCCTAATTTGTGGCCACTTTTTCTCTCTGAACTTTTCCAGAGATAGGGAGATTCTTTATATCATACTGAAATCTATCTCTTCGAGAAGACGTTTGCAAAACATACATTTAGCAAAGGACTCATTTCCAGAATATATAAACAACTGCTACAATCAATAAGAAAAAGATAACCCAGTAGAAAAATGGACAAGAGATTTGTGCTGACACTTCACAAAAGAGAAAAGGAAAGTGGCCAATTGATAATCAGGTGAAGAGATTCTCAACATTTTTATTCATCATAGAAATGAAATTAAAACTACCATGCAATAACCCTGCACACTCACCAAATGGGTAAAGTAAAAAAGACAGGCAAACAAGTACTGGTGAGGATGTTGAGCAATTGGAACTCTCATAAACTGAAGGTAAGAATATGAATTTCAACAGTCACTCTGGGATACTATTAGGCAGTATCTACTAAAGTTGAAAATATGTATACCCTGTGATCCAGAAATTCCACTCCTAGGTATTTACACAACAGAAATATATATATATATGCAGTAAATGACATGGATAAGATTGTTCATTGCAGCACTATTCATAATAGTTCTAAATTAGATATAGTCCAAAGGCCCATGCAAAGTAGAATGGAAAATACTATATACAATGAGAATGAACTTTGCTACATGCAGTAGCATGGATGGGCCTCGAGGACATAATGATGAGAAAAATAAGTCATGAAACAATGTGTGCTATGAACTTCCACTTATGAAAAGCTCAAAAGCAGGTAAAACTACTTTTTGGTGTTAGCAGTCAGGTGATTATCCTTTTGTGGAGAGGGATGGGGCAGGGGGGACTTACTTTTGGGTGTTAATGTTCTATTTGGTTAGGTGGTGGTTATTCAGTGTATTGTTCACCTGGAGAAAATTATTTAAGCTGTACATTAGGATTTGTGTAATTTTCTGTATTTCTGTACGTGTGATGTATTTCCATTAAGAGCTTTTTTTTTTTTTTTTTAAATCAACCTTCTTGAAACAGCCACCATTGGACATGGTGTTGGGTTTCTGGGGCTTTACAGACTAAATCTGATATTTGAAGGCTACTGTGATGTCTCTAGCCATTTATTCTTCACATAACACCTCTAATTTCCATCTGCTCCACACCCTTCATCATCAGTTTGCCCTCTAGTGGTCATACCTCATTTTTCCAGGTTTGTGATAGAATGAGACAAAAGCAGTCCGGAAGAGGTCTGCAGAGTAGAATACCATGGGACCATCACCTCCTTTCATCAGTGCATTATACCTCATTTAATGCAACCCACAATTGAGTTCCCACTCTCCAATAACAGTTAAAAAAAATGTAGGCACAATTGTCCTGTCCTTGGCAGGCCCTACCTGCCTGTTGTAAACAAGACAAGGAAAAGCTAATACTGAAATGAACAAAGTAGTAACTAACTTTATCACCTCCTATTTGTATATAAGTTACTAGTGTGCTTATTACTGGTGACTCTACCTCATTATTAATGAAAACCTGGCAAGGTCTCTATCTGGCAACACTTTGTTAATTGGAATTAATTTTTATGCTTATAAACAGCACTGTTTCCGAAGTTATTCTGACTTTGCCCTGTTTTATGTTGACCTTTCCCTCTATTTTTCAGTCTAATGAAAAAGACCAACAATGGCAGCAAAACTTTATACAGGTACTTCATATAGTACTTAACAAGCACTAGCTACCACCCTGCTGCTTTTACTGTGTTTACTCATCTAATCCTCATGGCATCTCTTTGAGGGAAGTACTACTATCATACCCATTTTACAGCAGAGGAAGCCAAAGCATGACAGGTTAAGAAACTTGCCAAGGCACATGGTTAGCATGGTATAATAAATAGTTGGTTTGTGTTCTCAGTTACTGGCACAGAGCCTCTAAAATCCTTGGAATTTCCTGAGTGATGGGAGTGTCTTCTGTACCCCATAAGTATCCCCTTTTGAGCACACCTGAGTTTATGCTAATGAGGGGACTTGGGATGCGACTCCTTGATAGCTTCAAGATGGACCTGGTCCCCCAAAAGACCTAGTGATTTGAGGATTGGAACTTTCAGCATCACCCAGAAATGGCTGATGAAAGGGGCTCCAGAAAGGGGAGAGGCTGGAGATTAAGGTGTGTAACACTGCTTGAATAACAATGTTCAGAGAGCTCTGGCTGGTGAGTGCATAGAGGAGCTGGAAGGATGGTACCAGAGAGGGCATGGAAGCCCTGCCTCCCAAACTGTGCCCTAGGTACTGCTTCTGTTTGGCTGTTCCTTGCAACTTGTGGCTGACATTTGAAGTTGGGGGGCAGTCCTGTGGGACTGAGCCTTTAATCTGTATGGTCTGAGCTAGCTCCGGGTAGTGTCAGAACTGAATTGAATTGTTGAATGTTGGTATCTGTAATCACAGAATTGGTAGTTGGTGTTGGAAAACACCCCAGTTGATAAATGATGGTGCTGGCATTTGAACCGAGCCTGGCTATAGAGTTCATGCTTTTAGTCTCTCTGCTTTACTGCCTACATATAACAGGTAGTATGGGCAAAATCAATGAATTATAGATACTTAGAGCTGAAAGACCCATCACAAATATTTTCATTAGTTTGCTTTATTTTGAAGAAGAAACAGAAGCCCAAAGAAATATCCTGTCTCTTTGTTTAGCACATTCTCCATTACATAACATCATGATTTCTTAACCAAAATCCAATTTGTTATCAAAGCACACTCTTAACCAACCAATATGCCCTTTAAGGTTTGCTGTTCAGGAATATATAGCATGAGGCTATTTTCACTCCATTTCCATCACTTTGTGGTCTCTAGCCACACTTTTATGTTTGCTAACAGCATTTTGGTACAAATCCATCAAGTACACTTATTGGTACACATTCTATAAATTACACATGGGCGTGAATATTTTTCCTTCTATAAACCATCCTTCTGATGTTTTGAATAACTTATATAAACTGGGCGAACAGCCTTTCAGAATATAGATGAGAGTTTCATCTAATAAAAAAAATAGCTTCCTATATAGAGAAGCCCCTGAAATAACTGGAAAAGAGATTTTATCACATCTAGTGCAGGTCACGATAAAAAAATGTGGTTCTGTCTCCTGTGAAGCTGTTGGCTGGATGAGGGCTCTGGGAACCAAAATTGCCTTCAGATGTCAATTCTTTTCTGTAAAGTTATAAGATGGGTGTTTTGGATCAAGGCTGAGGGTTATTAGCCTAGTGCTTCCAAGCATCATGATAGGGGGCTTTTATTAGAAATGGCTTTGTTGATACAGTTCTGGGAAAGCTGACATAACAAGATAGTTTCACACGAGGCTCTTGCCCTGTGTGCCATTAACCAGCTGTGTGACCTTGAGCAGGACTTTCTGGGATTTACTTTTCTTGTCTAAAAACTCAGGTGTTTCTAGAGCTAGAGGGGACCAAGAAGGTTGCCTAGCCCAAATTCTGCACGTTAAGTCACTGGACAGGTGACTCGGAAGCAGAAGGGCAGGGTGGGCAGAGTTGAAGGGGAGGAGCCAGTACAAGAATGCCTTTAAGATGGTCACTGCTTTCCCCTCCGGGGGCCTAATGAGGAGCTGCATAGAAAGCTCACAGGTGTGTACCGCCCAAGGTGGGGGTGGGGTATTCATCACCCACTCCTGCCCACTTTGGTGGAGGGGTGCTTGTTGGGGCACTGGCTCCCCCACCATAGGTGAGAGGCTAAGGGGGCTGTGAGAAAGCCCTGGGCAGGGAAGCAGAGTGGTGCAGGGCATGTGCCTGAGGTGGACCCTGGTGCAATGGATAGAATCGTCCCTGGAATATGGGGGGCAGAGGGGAGCAATTTAACAGGGCCCTGCAAGGCCAGACAAACTCTGAGCACTTATGATTTGACCTGTGCTTGCTTTCTTCAGCATATTTTGTGTGTATGTGTGTGCTCTCCGACTAGGCACTGAGCTGATTAAAGCAGGTACCAAGTCTCAGACACTCTGACAATCTCAAGCTTCCAACACAAGGCCTTGCCAAGAGCAAGTCCACAGAAAATACCTCCCCATTTTTTTCTGGGGGAAACAAGAAAGAATCCATGGCCAGAGTGAAAGGGCAACCGTAGAGACTTCTTTCTGATTCGTTAGCACCCAGACTTAAGAGCGCCGAGCAAGGCTGAAATGAGGTAAGGCCAAGGTGAGAGACACAGGCTCAGAGTAGACCTGCAATGGCCAGCAGCAGGCTGGAGCTGGCCGTCAGGAGGCAGAGACCCCTAACAGTGAAGAGGCTGCATACGAAGGTCGCAGGCAGCTGGGCCAGGAGACGAGTCACCAGAGGCAGGGATCGTCACAGTTCCCAGTTCTGAGCAGGAAGTGTCTTGTAGCTCCAGTAGCCACAGGCGTTGGCAAAGAGCAAGTACAGGGCTCCCTATGGCAGTGTGATGTGTTTGCACTCTCTCCCCCTGCTGGGGAAGCTAGGATTTTCAGATTCTCATCACGACCGCACACCCACGGCACATGTCTGCTCTTGCTGCCCCTCTGGGTGCAGAAACCTAGAGTTCCAGGGCTTTCAGGTGAGAGACCACCCAGAGCTGGCAGCAGGTTAGGTTGGTGTGGAGAGCATGGGGTAAAGTGAAAGGCAATTTGCCCCTGTGTGTCTCTGGTCACCGAGTAAAGGCCCCTCCTTCAATGTCAGGTTTCCCTCTGCGTCTCTGCAGAGGTTCAGTGGATTTGGGGCTGATCAAGGAAGAATGAGATGGCCAGAGGTGGCAGGAGCTCACATGAGCTCCAACTGGTGATGCTTTCCAGGGTTGCAGGAGACTGAGACCTTTCAGAGGTTTGCTGGAGACGAAGGGTCTCTGGCAGGGGAGGAGGACAGGGGACCTCCTGGGGGAGGTGATGTTGCTCAACAGCATGGCAGGAAGTCTCTGGGTTAGAGAACTTAGCCTTATCACTGCAAGGCCTTAGCTTATAGATAGGTAACAGCTGTTGGGTGAGGTGTCCTAAGGTGTGGAGAGCTGGCAGCCTCTAAATGGCTAAACATTGGCATGTTTGACTATTTTAAAAATAACTGGATTTCAACAATTCGTCAGCTGCACAGAACTGACAGTCACCGCTTCCTTAACGGACACCTGTCCTTCCACACACACACGTTTCCGGCTGCTACACCTTCCTCAGCATTGCTCCAGAGTGTCCTGTGCCTGCTCCCACCTGCCCTGTGGAATTCCAGCCTTGCCTTACTGAGAGCTCTCCTCAAATGTCACCTCACCATCCGCACTCTTCCCAGACTCCTGAAGGGGCCCTGCCTCCCTGCTCACTCCCAGCCCTTTGTGTGTCTTTTCTATCACACACAGCAATTGAGCTGTGATCTGGCCTGTGTTGGCTGCTAGACTTTGAACTAATTGAGGGAAATAGCCTGCTATGAACAGGGTTGTGTCCCTCAAATTGTTAAAATATGTTAAATCCTTAACCCGCAATGTGACTATTTGGAGATAGGGCCTTTATGAGGTAATTAGGTTTAATGAGGCAGTAAGGGTGGTACCCTAACTGGATAGGGCTGGTATGCTTATAAGAAGAGGAAGGAACACCACAGACTGCTCTCTGCATGCACAGAGAAGAAGCCATGTGAGGGTGCAGTGAGAAGGTAATGACTGTCAAGCTAAAAAGGGAGGCCTCACCAGAAACCAACTGGTTCATTAGCACCTGGATCTCAGACTTGCAGCCTCCAGACTGAGAAAATGTCACCTGTTTAAGGCCCCCAGCCTGTGGTCTCTTGTTAACGGCAACCCGAGCCGACTAAGACAGAGCCCCATCTTATTCCCCTTACAATCTCTCACAGTACCTAGAACAGTGCTTCGCACATAGGTATCCCTCAACAAATGCTGAATTGAATTGTACTGCCTCAGAGAAGGACAGAGGCACCAGCGGTGCTGGGGGCACCCAGGGTCTAGATCTCTGAGAAGCTCGGAGGCCAGCCCTCCTCCATGTACACTGCAGAAGACAGACCAGCCCACCAACCTCATCTATAACTGCAAAATCCAGAAAGCTCCAAAACCAGAAATGTTGATGCTAAACCTTATTTAGCAGCAAAATCTGACCTAAACAAACATTAAAACTACTTAAAATTATCTCACTAGGTATTATTATAGAAAGATTATGTTTTTAATTACTGGGCACCGCCCCAGCTCTCCCTGAGGGTATTATCACATCTTTGGCTTAAGCATCTACTGTCTTTCTTTTTTAAAAATGTATTTTAATTAATTTTTTATTTTTTTATTAAGGTATCATTGATATACACTCTTATGAAGGTTTCACAAGAAAAACAATGTGGTTATTACATTCACCCTTATGATTGAGTCCCCACCACCACCCAATTACAGTCACTGTCCATCAGTGTAGTAAGATGCCACAGAGTCCCTATTTGTCTTCTCTGAGCTACACTGTCTTCCCCATGACCCCCACACACCATGTGCAGCAATCATGATCCCCTTCTCCCTCCCTCCCCACCCACCTTCCCTTACCCCTCCCCTTTAGTAACTGCTAGTGCCTTCTTGGAGTCTGTGAGTCTGCTGCTATTTTGTTCCTTCAGTTTTGCTTCCTTGTTAAACTCCACAAATAAGGGAAATCATTTGGTATTTGTCTTTCTCTGCCTGACTTATTTCACTGAACATAATACCTCTAGCTCCATCCATGTTGTTGCAAATTGTAGGATTTGTTTCTCTCTTGTGGCTGAATAGTATTCCATTGTGTATATGTACCACTTCTTCTTTATCCATTCATCTACTGATGGACACTTAGGTTGCTTCCATATCTTGGCTATTGTAAATAGTGCTGCAATAAACATAGGGTGCATATGTCTTTTTGAATCTGAGAAGTTGTTTTCTTTGGGTAAATTCCTAGGAGTGGAATTCCTGGGTCAAAACTAAAAATTTCTATTTTTAGCTTTTTGAGGAACCTCTGTATTGCTTTCCACAATGGTTGAACTATTTTACATTCCCACCAGCAGTGTAGGAGGGTTCCCCTTTCTCTGCATCCTTGCCAGCATTTGTTGCTGCTTGTCTTTTCTCTGTTGGCCATCCTAACTGGTCTGAGGTGATATCTCATTGTGGCTTTAATTTGCATTTCCCTGATAATTAACAATGTATAGCATCTTTTCATGTGCCTGTTGGTCATCTGAACTTCTTCTTTGGAGAAGTGTCTATTCATATCCTCTGCCTGTTTTTTAATAGGGTTATTTGCTTTTTGGGTGTTGACGCATGTGAGTTCTTTACATATTTTGGATGTTAACCCCTTGTTGGATATGTCATTTACAAATATATTTTCCCATACTGTAGGATGCCTTTTTGTTCTGCTGATGGTGTCCTTTGCTGTACAGAAGCTTTTCAGTTTGATGCAGTCCCATTTGCTCATTTTTTATTTTGTTTTCCTGGCCTGAGGAGATGTATTCAGGAAAAAGTTGCTCAAGTTTATATTCAAGAGATTTTTGCCTATGTTTTCTTCTAAGAGTTTTATGGTTTCATGACCTACACTCAGGTCTTTGATCCATTTTGAGTTTACTTTTGTGTATGGGGTTAAACAATAATCTAGTTTCATTCTTCTGCATTTAACTGTCCGGTTTTGCCAACACCAGCTGCTGAAGAGGCTGTCATTTCCCCATTGTATATCCATGGCTCCTTTATTTTGTATTAATTGACCATGTATGCTTGGGTTTATATCTGGGCTTTCTAGTCTGTTCCATTGGTACCAAATTGTCTTGATTACTGTGGCTTTATAATAGAGCTTGAAGTCGGGGAGCATAATCCCCCCTGCTTTATTCTTCCTTCTCAGGATTGCTTTGGCTATTCGGGGGTCTTTTGTGGTTCCACATGAATTTTATAACTTTTTGTTCCAGTTTGCTGAAGAATGCTGCCTGTATTTTAATAGGGATTGCACTGATACTGTAGATTGCTTTAGGCAGGATGTCCATTTTTACAACGTTAATTCTTCCTACCCAAGAGCATGGGATGAATTTCCATTTATTAGTGTTCTCTTTAATTTCTCTCATGAGTGCCTTGTAGTTTTCAGAGTATAGGCCTTTTACTTCCTTTGTTAGGTTTATTCCTAGGTATTTTATTCTTTTTGATGCAGTTGTGGATGGAATTGTTTTCCTGATTTCTCTTTTTGCTAGTTCATCTTTAGTGTATAGGAATGCAACAGATTTTATTAATTTTGTATCATGCAACTTTGCTGAATTCAGATATTAGATCTACTAGTTCCAGAGTCAATTCTTTAGGGTTTTTTATGTACAATATCATGTCATCTGCAAACAAGGACAGTTTAACTTCTTCCTTGCCAATCTGGATGCCTTATATTTTTTGTGTTGTCTGATTGCTGTGGCTAGGACCTCCAGTATTATGTTGAATAAAACTGGGGAGAGTGGGCATCCTTCTCTTGTTCCTGATCTTAGAGGAAAAGCTTTCAGCTTCTCACTGTTAAGTATGATGATGGCTGTGGGTTTGTCATATATGGCCTTTATTAGGTTGAGGTACTTTCCCTCTACACCCATTTTGTTGAGCGTTTTTATCATGAATGGATGTTGAATTTTGTCAAGTGCCTTTTCAGCATCTATGGAGATGATCATGTGGTCTTTGTTCTTCTTTTTGTTGATGTGGTGGATGATGTTGATGTATTTTCAAATGTTGTACCATCCTTGCATCCCTGGAATAAATCCTACTTGATCATGATGGATGATCTTTTTGATGTATTTTTGAATTTGGTTTGCTAATATTTTGTTAAGTATTTTTGCATCTATTTTCATGAGGGATATTGGTCTGTAATTTTCTTTTTTTGTGGTGTCTTTGCCTGTTTTTGGTATTAGAGTGATGCTGGCCTCGTAGAATGAGTTTGGGAGTACGCCCTCCTCTTCTACTTTTTGGAAAACTTTAAGGAGGATGAGTATAGGTCTTTACTAAATGTTTGATAAAATTCAGCAGTGAAACCATCCCATGCAGGGGTGTTGTTCTTAGGTAATTTTTTGATTACCATTTCAATTTCGTTGCTGGTAAATCGTCTATTCAGATTTTCTGTTTCACAGAAAAGCCTTGGAAGGTTGTATTTTTCTAGAAAGCTATCCATTTCTTCTAGTTTATCCAATTTGTTAGCACATAATTTTTTATAGTATTCTCTCATAATTCTTTGTATTTCTGTGGTGTCTGTAGTGATTTTTCCTTTCTCATTTCTGATTCTGTTTATGTGCGTAGACTCTCTTTTTTTCTTGATAAGTCTGGCTAGGGGTTTATCTATTTTGTTTATTTTCTCGAAGAACCAGTTCCTGCTTTCATTGATTCTTTCTATTGTTTTATTCTTATCGGTTTTATTTATTTATGCTCTGATCTTTATTATGTCCCTCCTTCTACTGACTTTGGGACTCACTTTTTCTTCTTTTTCGAGTTTTGTTAGTTGTGAGTTTAGACTGTTCATATGGGATTGTTCTTCTTTCCTTAGGTAGGCCTGTTATTACAATATACTTCCCTCGTAGCACAGCCTTCACTGTCTACCACAGAATTTGTGTTGTTGAATTACTGTTGTCATTTGTCTCCATATATTGCTTGATCTCTGTTTTTATTTGGTTATTGATCCATTGATTGTTTAGGAGAATGTTATTAAGCCTCCATGTGTTTTTGGGCTTTTTCATTTTCTTTGTGTAATTTATTTCTAGTTTCATACCTTTGTAGTCTGAGAAGCTGTTTTGTACAATTTCAATCCTTTTGAATTTACTGAGGTTCTTTTTGTGGCCTTGTATATGATCTATTCTTGAAAATGTTGCATGTGCACTTGAGAAGAATGTGTATCCTGTTGCTTTTGGATGGAGTGTTCTGTAGATGCCTATTAGGTCCATCTGTTCTAATATGTTGTTCAGTGCCTCTGTCTCCTTACTTATTTTCTGTCTGGTTGATCTGTCCTTTGGAGTGAGTGGTGTGTTGGAGTCTCCTAAAATGAATTCATTGCATTCTATTTTCCCCTTTAATTCTGTTAGTATTTGTTTCACATATGTAGGTGATCCTGTGTTGGGTGCATATATTTTTTATAATAGTTAAATCCTCTTGTTGGACTGACCCCTTTATCATTATATAATTTCCTTCTTTGTCTCTTGTGACTTTCTTTGTTTTGAAGTCCATTTTGTCTGATACATGTACTGCAACTCCTGCTTTTCTCTCCCTATTAGTTGCATGAAATATCTTTTTCCATCCCTTTACTTTCAGTCTGTGTATGTCTTTGGGTTTGAAGTGAGTCTCTTGTAGGCAGCATATAGATGGGTCTTGTTTTTTTATCCATTCAGTGACTCTATGTCTTTTGATTGGTGCATTCAGACCATTTGCATTTAGGGTGGTTATCAATAGGTATGTACTTATTGCCATTGCAGGCTTTAGATTCATGGTTACCAAAGGTTCAAGGGTAATTCCCTTACTATCTTACAGTCTTATTTAACTCACTTAGTATGCTATTACAAACACAACCTAAAAGTTCTTTTTTTCCTTCCTTTTTCTTCCTCCTCCATTCTTTATATATTAGGTTTCATATTCTGTACTCTTTGTCTATCCCTTGATTGACTTTGGGGGTAGTTGATTTGATTTCGCATCTGCTTAGTAATTAATTGTTTTACTTTCTTTACTGTGGTTTTATTTCCTCTGGTGACAGCTATTTAGCATTAGGAACACTTCCTTCTATAGCAGTCCCTCCACAATACACTGTAGAGGTGGTTTATGGGAGGTAAATTCCCTGTTTTTGCTTATCTGAAAATTGTGAATCCCTCCTTCAAGTTTAAATGATAATCTTGCTGGGTGGAGTATTCTTGGTTCAAGGCCCTTCTGCTTCATTGCATTAAATATATCATGCCAGTCCCTTTTGGCCTGTAAGGTTTCTGCTGAGAAGTCTGATGATAGCCTGATGGGTTTTCCTTTGTATGTGATCTTTTTTTCTCTCTGTAGCTGCTTTTAAAACTCTGTCCTTATCCTTGATCTTTGCCATTTTAATTATTATATGTCTTGATGTTGTCTTCCTTGGGTCCCTTGTGTTTGGAGATCTGTGCACCTCCATGGCCTGAGAAACTATCTCCTTCCCCAGATTGGGGAATTTTTCAGCAATTACCTCCACAAAGACACTTTCTATCCCTTTTTCTCCCTCTTCTTTTCTGGTACCCCTATAATGCAAATATTGTTTGGATTGATCACACACTTCTCTGAATATTCTTTCATTCCTAGAGATCCTTTTTTCTCTCTGTGCCTCTGCTTCTTTGTATTCCTCTTTTCTAATTTCTATTCCATTTACTGTCTCTTCTACTACATCTAATCTGCTTTTAAATCCCTCTGTTGTATGTTTCATTTCAGATATGGAATTTCTTAACAGTTGAATCTCCATCTTAAATTTGTCCCTGAGTTCTTGAATATTTTTCTGTACCTCCATGAGCATGTTTTTGATTTTTATTTTGAACTCTCTTTTGGGAAGATTGATGAGTTCAGTTTCACTTGGTCCTTTTTCTTTCATTTGTGAGATTTTGGTTTGAACCAGGCTCCTTTGACTTTTCATATTTGTATGTGTCCCCCTTTAGTGCCCAGAAGCTCTAGTCTCTGGAGTTGCTCAGCCCCCTGGAGTGATGTTGGGAGTCACAGGGGAGCAGTGCTGGTGCCGTTTTGTGAGGTCTGCTCTGTTCTCCAGGTGTATGCAGTCTGGTGCAGCCTTCTTTCCTGTTGCTCTTTTTGGATTAGTTGTATTAACTATATTTTCATACTGTATGTAGTTTTGGGTGCAGTTCTCTGTCTTACCTTTCATGCTGCCATCTTTAATTTTACCTTTCTAAAATCCAAAAAAATTCGGAATTTCAAGACATATCTGGTTCCAAGGGGTTTGGATAAAGCATTGTGGACTGTGCCACATAAGGGGTTAATACCAATCCCACAGCTATCAAACTTGAGGCAGACCTTTGGAAACATGAATTCGCTGGTAAGTAGATAAACTGCAATTGCTATCTGAACAGAATGAGAAATAATCCTAAACTGGGGAGATGCATGATTGGAATTAAAACATGTTTATTGACATACACACTACAGACCTCAGTATTGTCTTGAGCAGTTTATTTCATCAGTCTATAAACTGCTGAGAACAGTTTTTAAAGCTGTAATGAAAAAGTACAATATTACCTTGGAAAATAGCAGCAGTGCACTTTAAAGTCAAATTGGCTCTTTATAAATTGTGTTTAACAACTGGAGAAATCAATGAAAAATGCAATTATAAGAAGACTTACAATTATTTATTATGACTACCAGTGTTACTACTATAAATAATATGAAAAGAATTGGTTGAGTTTACAAAGTATAGTATGTTTTTAGCAGAACATCTCAAGATCTTTAGTAACTAGAGCTCTCTTGGCTATGTTAACCCTCTGCTAGACCCCACCAAGCAGACAAAATCAGACTGACACAACTTCTTTGAGCAGTTTACCGTCTGGTCAAAGATCAAGACCCAGAGACAAGAAATAATTGTGAACAATATGATGCAATATAAAATCAAGTGCTGTGTTAAATATAACCAAGTTATGCAGAACCAATTTACTATTGAGCCTTCTTTAAAGGCTCCAAAATTTCTACATAGCTATTGCTGAAAGGAGGCACATGACTGGAAGACAGGTGTAAAGAGCATGTCATGAAGGTGTATTGAAATAGCAGAACACAGTTTTTGTTTAGGCCTTAGGTTTATTTGGAGTAGCTTGGAGAAGGAGCTAGGTGACTAGGAGTAGGGCAGGGCTATTCAGGTCATTCTTTGGAGCCACAACCCTGCTGTTCAGAGTTTTTGGAAAAGGGAGAATTTATTATGGCTGCAGCTACCAATGAAGTCTTCTGGGGGCAAAGGTGGCACTTGAGCCAGACTTCAGATGGTCTCGAGAAGGAGAGTGAATTTGTTGGGGGCAGGTCGTAGAGAGAAGTGGACTCAATTGGAAAAATCTATCTTGGGAGCAGGAGGTGAGAACATTCTGGGACAGACCCAGAAATCCCATTTTCCCAATGAGAAAAAGGAAAATCTCCTAAGCCCTATCAGGTTTCAAGAGAAATTGCCTGCAGGATTTCAGTAACTGAAATCCCATCTCAGGCATGCTTCATGAGCAGACACCTTATCTCCTTTCTCACGAAGAGCACAGTTGTGATCCTTTGGTCAATGCTACTGGGTGGAATCATTTGGACTATTATCTCCAGGAAGAGGAAGGGGCACATTTGGTGACAGGCAACGGGGTACCTGCAAACCCTAGTAGCTCTGAGAGTTGGGGCCTGGGTGCTGGGCTGACTTTCCAGGCCAGTTGAGAGGTTGAAGAACTGAGGGCAGCAGGGGACAACCCCACTTTAACTGTTGGGTAATTGGGTAATTAAATGAGATGACACAGGCACAGGGGTAGCACTTAACAAATTCTGAGTGCTATAACTCAACATCAGAAACGTTAGACCATAATACGTATTGTCTCCTTCCAGTGAAACCAGGTAACTTCCCAGAAGCACTCAGTTTCTATTCCTAGTCAAGTTAGTTCTACTCTGGAACTACCTGGCTTTCTTTCTCAAGGAGCTAACATCTTTCTAACAAGTTACTGTTCCTTAACAATACAGTTCATAATATGTTTGATATTTTCCAAACATGTCTAGTTTCATTGGTCCTCACCATAGCCATCACTTGACAAGGATTTTTTTTCTTTTTGTAATTGAAGCATAATGTTCCAACAGTACAATGTGTAAAGGGCACAGTGCGATTAGTTTTCATGTTTGGTCCCTTCCACCCCAGATCAAGATTAGAATTTTTCCAGCTTCCTGGAGTTTTCTCATGCCCCTGCCCAGTCAATGCCCTCTCAGAAATAACCACTATTCTGACTTCTACCACCACCCATTACTTTTGCCTGATCTTGAACTTCATCCACATGGAATCTCATACAAAATATAGTCTTCTGTGTCTGGTTTCTTTCACTCAGCAATGTCTGTATGATCCATCCATGTGGCTGCATGTATCTAGTTTATCCTCATTATCGCTGGGTGGTATTTCATATACCAGAATTTAGTAATCCATTCTCTTGTAAGCAGAGATTATTAAACAAAATGTACAAATGAAGAAATCCAGGGCCATAGCTCTTTTTCTAAAGGACAAACTGCAGTCTTGCTGCAGCCTGGGTAAACAGCCAGGGTCTGGTACCTGATGGGGGGAGAGAAACTGGAGGGAGCTTAGAGTGATTTGTGGAAAACTGGGGCAGAGAAAATGGACCCAGAGAAGGATTTAGGGCAATTACACAAAACAACCAATCATTTCATTGTAAATGCCATAAATCAAATTCCAAGTCTGGAGGCAAGAACTGGAGAAATTTATGTGCAGCAAAAAGGCAAAGGAGGAAATCACTCAGGTTGAATGTGCTTTCTCAACAATGTGTGCTAAATACAGGCATCTGCACTGTCAAGAAGAGAGGAGGTGCTTCCATTACTTAGCAGAGAAATTGCATTGCATGCAAGAGGAGTCATATAAGCCACTCAGGTTACAATGGTAAAATGTACAAAAATCAAGTTTTATCTCTGGCAGTTCCTGTGTCTGCTTTCATAACCCCCCTTCCCTCCATTCCTTTGCCCTGCCACCTGCTCCAAACTTATGATGTTTGTCTCGCCTTCCAGCTCAGCACCCAGTGGACAGGATCTGACTCCATCACCCCCACCCCCATCTCTCATGCCTTTTGTATAAGAAGGTCACATAGCTGCCCACCCTCCCCCACCCATGACCAGTTCTTTTATCTCTCTTCTCCGACTCCACACTCACCCATTCTCAGTCCCATGTGTGTAGTACCCTACCCTTCCCAGAAACGGTTCTGTCAAACTAATCTCCAAGACTGCTAGGACCCAGGTTTGAATCAATATCTCCATGGACAAAACTCTTTAGGGCTTCATGCCATCAGGAGACTCCTGCAGATGGACTTTCATGTGGCTTCCAGTCTTTTGTTATTTAAAACCATGCTGCTGTGAATAAACTCATGAGAATATCCAGAAAGCCAGTTCCTAAAATGGAATTCCTGGGTGGAAGGGAATGTGCATTTTGATTTCTGGTTATTGCCAAGCAGCCTGCAGTAGCCCCATCCATGCTACAGAGTAACTTTGGAAGAGAAAAAAATGCTGTTTGATGGCTCCAGGCTCAATTATAGGAGGATGAACCTGACCCTGTCAGGTTTCTTCAACTTTTTTTTGTGTGTTTCAAACCATATTTACAATATCAGGATATTTGTTGCCACCGTCAGAGGTGATTACTGCAGCAGCCCAGTGCTTCATGTGTCTGTAAGGGCACCAAGCTAGCATCCTCTGTCCTGGATCTTCCATGTGTGTGTAGAGTGCTCGATTGTCCTGTCTGCATTCTCAGCCTAAAATGTGCCAGCAAACATGTTGCTCCATTTGTTACCTCTCAATCAAAGCAAATGGCTTCCTGTTCACAGAAGTGTGTATCTCCAGCCATAACAAAAATAAATTTTAAACTGTAATCATGATCTGGTGGTCCACTGGTAACAGTTCACAGTGCTACCTCTGTGTGCCAAGGGATCTAACTGACCCCTAAACCAGATGTCCCAGTGGGTGGCAGGAAGTCTGAGAAGGTCCCAGCAGTAGGTCACAGAAACCCTGACAGGTGGGTAAACACAGCATTGGGATTCTGAAAGCAAGATACAGGCAGGTTCAGGCATCCAGGAGGAAATGCTGCAAAAACTGGGCCAAAGTCATGAGTGCTGGGCTTAAAGATGGGGGCACAGATCCAGGGAAGATTATGGGGGGTAAGGCCAAGTCTTGTCCCTGTGACATAGGAAACCAGATAAAGATGAGGACACTAAACAAGCAGGATTCAGTTCCTGTTACCAGACTGTGTCAGAGGCTTGGTTGTAAGCAATAAAGCAGACACCTAATTACTAGAATTGGAATGTAGTTCAAGGGAAGATGAACATCAACACTGCTGGACAACTTACTGACTTTGGGCATCAAACCTGTTGCAACTCCAGGGGTGAAGAGTGGGAAGCCAGAAGCTGGGCAGTTACCTCCCCTCCTCTTGTGGAATACGTCAAGGACCAGCTTGAGCAAGAAAGGCAAAACACTTGAGTCAAAGACAACTTTGTATATGAGAAATTTACAGACTAATTTATGGAGTAACATATATCGAAACAGAAGTAGGCCGTAAACTTTTAGCTAGAGCATAAAAATGAAATCCTAAATGATATGCCTCCTCACACTCCAAAGCTGCCAAATCTGAGAATGCAAATATTATGGGAGGTGTGGCTGCTGAGGGACGGCTGCCTCCCGCTGCCCCCTGCCCCGCGTGGGCTTGCACGGGACAAGCCATGCCTTGCACGGGACAAGTTGGCCCAGCTGTTCCCCACCAGCCTGGGGGCTCCTTGGGGCATGGGGCTTGCCTTGTCATGCTTTTATCTTTAGTGTTTAGTGAATGCCTGGCTCTGTAAATGCTTGTTGAATAAATGAGTGAAGAAAGGAAGAAAGACTTGGTTTAGTGTGAATGATAGCACCTCCAGCTCCATGTCTTTGTCTTGGTGGGACGGAACTGCCACTGGACAAGGACATCCTGAGAGGTCACCTGTTATGGGTTGAATTATGTCCCTCCAAAAAGATATGTTGAAGTCCTAACCTCCAGTACCTCAGAATGTGACCTGATTTGGAAACAGGGTCATTGCAATGAGTATTTGGAGTTAGGAAGCGTGTAAAGGAGGGGTTGGAGGCCAGAGGAGAAGGAGGGAGGGTTCACACCTGGTGAGTCCTCAGAGTCCCAGGAGAATGGATGGTTAAACCCAGGCGAGAACAAGAGAGCAATACAACTCAGAAGCAAAGGCATTAAAATGAAAACGTTCATATCTGATGACTTTATTCAGGCATTTTCCCTTTAAGATGTTCATATTTTAATAAAGATATCTAGAAACACAAATCACCACTGAAAAAGGATGGACAGACCAGAGCCACAGGTTTACATCTCTTTATTAGCTCAAAGGCAGTGGTAAACATTGTCTTCTGCATGCCTGGGGAGTTTAAATGTAGCTAATTTGAATTATGCAAAGTTTGAATATTCTAGGTATTTTCTGCACTCTGACATGAGTGTAACTTGTCCACACTCTGTAAATAGCTCTTTAAATTGGTAAAATTGGAGAGCTAGAGGCTTCCTTATAGTATTCTGTCTGGATTTGTCACTGTGGGTCCTTTCAGCCTTTGGACCCCCAGCCGTGGAGGGTGGCTCAGAACCTGTACAGTAGAAGGAACCTCTCCTGCCTGCTCTTTCTGTCTATGCCCACCACGGTCTATGCCAGTCCCCAGGCAGCAGGTCGGTGCAGCATTGACTGAGCTTCTACTATGTGAGGGACGCCCCTCTGAGGTCTGGGAGTTGGGCAGTGGACAAGACAGACAAGGCTTCTGCTTTCATGGAGCTTCTATTGATTGGGAGAAAGGGATAGATGGAAACAACAAAATCATGAATGAGACTATTTCAGAGTGTGAAGTAGATGACATGGAAAGAGAAATGGGAGAGTGCAATTATAGATAGGTGGTGAGGGAAGGCCTTTCTTTGATGTTAGAAAATGAGAAGCAACAAGCCTGTTGGGTCAGGACCAGGACCAGGCTGAAGTGAGTCAGGCAACTAGCCTTGGGTGAGAAACCTATGGACATCAAAGAACTCAGTAATCAAGACAAACAATATTTGTAAAAATCAGAAATTCATTCTAAAAATCCACGAGGAATGAAATATCAAAATGCTTGACCATTTCAGAGCCTGAGGCCAAAGGAAAAAAATGTATCCCTATGTGCATGTTTTCATGTATTTCTTTAATGATTAATTTTTTTCCAGAAGTAGATTTTGAAAATATTACTGATGAGTTTTCCTCATTGAAGCCAAAGAACTAAAAATGATAATAAATTCTGTTTGGGGGATTATACTGTAAGAGTTAACTCAGCAGGACTGGATGTTCAAACCCTTCATGTTCCATAGAAAGGATTGGTCCTTGATCAGCTCCTGGGAGATAACCTATAAGTCCTTGGACTCCTGCCTAAGGGTGTCTTTTGTGTACCTGGCGCCCTGGGCCATACTGCATAGTTTATACACAGTGTGATTTATGGTGAATTCCTATTTTTGTTCATCTGGGGCCCTGGGCCATGCTGTACCAGTTTCACCTTGGGGGTGCAGGGAATAGAGACTGAACAATTAAGGTCAATCAGTGGGGACTCCGTGCCTATGTGAATCACCCGCAATAAAAACCCTGGAGGCTTGGGTGAGCTGCCTTGCTTGGTAATACTTTGTACATGTCACACATCATTGTTGGGAGAAGTAAGTACCATCCCTGTGACTCCACTGGGTAAGGACAACTGACAGCTTGTGCCTAGTCTCTCCTGGGCACCACCCTATGCACTTTTTTCCTTTGCTGATTTTAGATTGTATCCTTTCATTGTAATAAGCCAAATCCATGAATGTAACAGTTTTGCTGAGTCCTTCTAACAAATGATCAAACCTGAAGGTGGTCTTGGGGGGCCCCCAGTACAAATATAAATAAAGTATTTAAACTTCAATTAATGTGAGTTCAAACAGACTTACTTTACAATTTTTCAATGCTTTTCAACTCTGTTAATGTCCTGGGGAAAAATTAGCCTTTAAAAAATATATGAAAGCATGAATACAGGGGCAAAAATTTTTGCTTTTATCTCAAGCTCATGGCACTGTTGAATCCTGTCTTTATTTAAAATTTAGATATTTTGTTCACCATGGACTTCTTACATCAATTCTTTATACTATTGCATTAAAATATTGTCTTGATTACCAAGATACTTGATACCCCTTACATTTTAGGCCTTAGGGGAATGCCTCATGTCAGCATGTTCAAATGCACAAAACTGAGAACAAATTCAGTGCATTTTGGGAGCAGAAAGAAGGTTTGTGGCTGAAGAACATAGTCAAAGGAGAAGGGAAAAAAGAGGAAGGGGTCAGGTGTATGGTGAGGGATAGTAATAAGAATTACGGTGATCGCTTTGTAGTAGATGCAAGTATGGGATTATGATATTGTACACCTGAAACTAATATAAAGTTACATGCCAACTTTGAGCTCCAAAGCCTGAGATGGTCTCTTATGAATAAGATGAATTGATTATAATATCTATTTTAACTTTCATGAAATAAATTTTACTTTTTTTTTTTTTGCCTTAAAAAAAAGGAAGAAAAAAGGAAAGAAGAGATGAGATAAGCTAACAAAGTTGTTAGAAGTGAAAAAGACCAATCTGGTGGCTTTTGTTGTGTCCAGCAGGACATGGCTGGGGCTGCCTGAGGGCAGTGGTAGTAGAAATAGAGAGGGGGACAGATTTGGGGACTGATTTGGAGATTGGATCTCTAGGCCTTGCTGATGGATTAGTACTGAGAACTGAAGGAAAGGGAGGCAGCAAGAGTGACCTCTATCTAGGCTTTCGACTTGGTGGTAGATGGTGAAGTCACATGTCAATGCCAGTAAGATTTGGGGAAGAACATATGTAGCAGGTGAAAATCAAGACTTTTGTTTTGAACACATTAAATTAGAGATACCCTGAGACATACATGTAGAAAAGTCTGGTAGGCAGCTGGATGTTTGAGAACATTTTATTTTTCTCTCAACATCTACCACCTTGTAGGGTATCTGAAACATAGTGGGAGTTTAATGAATAATGTTCAGATCAATATTTTTAAAAAAGAAATAAACAAGACTCAGAGTTAGAAAACGATCTAGATTTGTGTGATCATATACCACAGTTAGGTTCTTTTTGGTAGAGAACAATACTTGTCTATGAAGCCTGCAGTGGTAGCTACAGTTTGTAAAGAAAGCAGTTCAGATCCAGATTCTGCCACACATACAGGCACTTCTTAAACAAGCCTTCACTGGCAAGTAGGCAGAGAAGTCATGTAACTGCCTTTGTAAGCTTCACAAAGTCCCACCTTTTAGGGGCTTGGACCATATCTGAAAGCAGGGTTGGTTGAGGTTCACCGGTATGAATGGTCTGTTTATTGCAACATTTCAGAGGCAGGATTTCCTGCCTTCTAGTGAGCATCATACAATCAGAAATCCCCCTAAACCATTGGCTGGACACTGGGCCAAATTGGGATCCAGGTTTGGGCGCCATCCCTAATGATGCACGTTACAGGACACTCAGAATCCTTGTTCTGGCTTGTTTTAGCAAGGGTGAGGAGTGTCTGTCCAGTCCAAAAGCCTTTGGACTTTAATCTCACTAGAGAGAGCCTCCTTTTAACACCCATCTTGCTACTTAAGAAGTCATCAGGTTCACCAATAAAAACTCACTTGGACATTTTGTATGCTCATTGACCAAGCCTTGGCTATTGATTGAGATGTGAATAGCAGAAGGACTTGTAGTGGGTGTGTATGGAATGGTCTTTTCTGATATGCCAGCTGACCCCATGGAATGAATATAAGTTCTTGATAGCATGTCACCTGGCTACCCCCAAGAATTAAAACTCAAAGTAATTTCTTGTACTGAACTATCTAAAAATATATTACAGATATTGTCAATCTCCTGTACTAAATAGAATAGATATATATCGATGTAGTACCTGAAGGCTTCATAGGAGAAGGTGGGCATGGGGTAGACTTAAAGGAGAGATTCTTGACCGACCTGGGCTCTGCTTGAGAATTGCCTGGGAGTCTTTAAAGACCATACACCAGAACAATTATGTTGGAGGTTCTGGAATGAGTTTCAGGGATCATCAGCCTTTCGACGTGATTCCCAGGTGATTCCAATGTGTAGTGAAGATGGAGATTCACCACCTCAACAGAGGGGTAGGATTTGGAAACAGACAGCATTTTTCAGGTAGATTCTAATGTAATTTATACAATCCCTGAGACCCATCCTCAGCCCAGCTTCTGGCTCTGATTCTTTCTCACTTCATCTCACATGGAATCAGGTAGAAACTTGGGCCCAACAGCAAGATCTCAGTTTAATGGCTCAATTCCGATCTATTAATGGTGATATGGAGTGAAGCATACACTTTCTGAGCAAGGCAGGTGGGGAGAAATTGTGAATGAAATTTTGTGTCCTCAAGCAGGCCCTATTGTTGAGCCACTATCAACTTCCTAGTTCTTCCCAGAAAATGTACAAGCCAAGAGCAGCTCAGCCACCAAACAGCTATGCGGCTTTGGGCAGGTCTCACCTCCTCTCAGCCTCAGTTTCTCACTTGTAAAATGAGAAGGTTGGACATTGATCTTTTTGAAGTCCTTCCAGTTATGACTTTACAAACATTAGGGAATTACGAAACACAGAAAATGAGAGAAGAGGCTAAATAAAACTGGCTGTTGGGAAGAGTGTCCAGAAGAGGGCGCAAGATGCTGGGGATAAGCTGTATGGTATCCTCGGCCTGCTGCAAAGGGATCCTGCCGCAGCTCAGGGAAGAGCGCGCGACAGTGAAGGGCAGTTTCCGCCGGTCAGAATTACCTTAGTGGGATTGTAGACCGAGGCACGCAGGGTACTTCGTTTGCATTTACTCCTCCTCTCTTCTCTACATCCATAGATTTGTCATTCTATTCTGGGGGGTCATTACAGTTATTTATACAATATCCCTTGGCCATGTGAAAAGTGTCTGTGAACAGAGATTTTGGAGATTCTGGAAAAGTGTAAACTCCACCCTTATCTCTCCCTCTTCCCCCAAGAAAAGAATCCAACCCTTTTGCAGCAGAGTCAGGATGCCTGGTAGGAAGCAAAGCCCTTCATTCCATTTAGGATTAATGTCAAGCTTTAAGTGAAATCCCCACTAAAGGGAGCAAAGGACTTACAGTCTTACTGACTTGCAAAGGGCTGACATCAAACCTTCAAGGGAGCAAGCTTTGAGAGGAGGGGTTTTCCTCCCTTGAGGTTATTAGGACAACATTTGTACAACTCTGAACTTTGTGGTGTCATGAGCCAGGTGTGTGGAGGGCAGCTAGTAAGCACAAGCATAGACTCAGTCCCACCACCCCAGCCCCCAGGGGCAGAATCTACAGCATCCTTGACAGTGAGAATCCAACCTCTGCTTGAATTCCTCTGGGGACAACAACCTCACTTCACAAGATGCCTGCTGCTCTCTTGAACAGTTTTCCTTATTAGAAGTTGTGTTTCTTCCTCATGGTTGTCCAGTATCTATCACCCTGAAACTTCCTTCCTGTGGGCTGGGTCTGGACTCCATTAAGCAGAATTAGCCTGGTCTTTCATATGACAGATTTTCAAGTATTTGGAAACAGTTATGACATCCCCATCTGTTGGGGGAGGTCGAGAGGACATGATCACTGGTTGACTTGTGAGCAGGACCCCTGAAATTGGAGGCTCCTCACCCCCTCCCCAACCTTGGAATGTGGGTTTCACTTGCCTTCCCTGCTCCTAGGGGCTGCCCCAAGAACATACCCTTGAGATAGTGATATGGTTGAGACCATCTGGATGATATATGTGACTGAATCTAGTACCAGCTTCTATATAAACTCCAAAGGTTCTGGCAGGCAGGGGCAGAAATCCACTCAGCCTGTAGCCATCTAAGATGATCTGGAGTTGACCTGCCACTTTATTTGGTCTCTCCTTGCTCTCTGTGAAGAGGGGGTAGGTGGGTGGTGGTTTCAGATTATACCAGGAAACTTCTGAGGACCAATATAATCTCTCTTGTTGGGGTCCCTAGACCCCACCATTCCTCAATCTCCAGAAATTTTTCTTTCCCAAACAAAACCAGGCTAGTTATCTTTTAACCATCCACACACATTAGGGCTTCCACACTCATCACCATTCGCCTCCAAGCTGTGGAGAAGGGCTGATGCAAAACCCAGGTTGGGGTCTGTATCAGGATCTCTCCCACACAAATAGTAACAGGAGTAACTGCTTAAACCCTCACAGGAGTGCTAACGTAGAACAGGTGAAAAATGAGTCGGCCTTGTCCCAAGAGAGACTTGGAGATGACCCCTGAATGACGTGCAAACATGGAAGTATCCTATGGCGTTAAGGCTATTAAAGCCACTTTAAGTCCTGAATTCCTAGTCCAGGCCTAATTTGGCAGGCCGTGGAAATGGCTGCTCTTTATTCTGTGGGCTGAAGACTTTCTTACTCTCAGACTCTCTAAAGGAATTTTGAAAAACCATGTATGTCTTCACACATTTTTGGTTAATGACTAAAATTATTTAAAAGTTGAAATAGTTGAAAAATATGTAATTTCTAGCACATTGTAGATACTCAGTTTAAGATAAAATAGTTGTATCATTCTTTTAAATGAACCCAATGGACTCTGCTATAGCAATATATCTTCCATCACCCATGTAAAAAAATATACAAGTGAATTCTTTAAAACATTCATTTCTTTATTTGCCTGAAGTTTGATTCCACTTCCCTACAGAAATTTAGCCTACATTTTTCTATTTTAGAAACTCTCTTAGCAGCCACCCTATAATACTTGTCAATGACAAAAAGATGTATATAATATAAAATTTTTCCAGTGGTCAAGTGTTAAAATTATTCCAAACTAAATTATTACAGATATTACATAACTTCAAAAATCTATTCCTATCTCTGTTATAGACATAAGCACTATATTTGCTTCCATAAAAAATAGATGGGAAAGGAAGTTTTGTCAAAACAGCATCCTCAGTTCTTTGAATTCCTTCTCAGTAGCCTCAACTTACATAGTGACCCAGCAAAAGATTATTTTTAATAATCCATCAGCTGATAACTGGATTAGTCTTTTTTCAATTTGGTGGATAACAAAACTGGGGCCCACCTGACCCGACCAGCATCTGTGGCTCCTTCATCAGAGTCACTCGCTTTCTCACCATCAGTTTCCCACTGTCCTTTTGTGTGGTGTCCTGGAGACTTTTGCTCTCCAAGCAAAGCACCGCCCTTCTGTTCAGGAGGATTAAGAAGTGTGCCTTTCTTTTGCAAAGTTTCAAAGCAGTGAGAAGGGAGGTCTGAGAACAAGCCTCCCACTGCTCCCCCAACTGCAGGCCTGGTTTTTTGCAAATCAGTGTTTAGATTTGCCAGTACCTGTGGATATTTAGGATCTGGAAATGGATTCCCTTCAAAAAAATTATGGAATAACAACTGTCTTGCCAAGGGGTTTCAGCCTCAGACAAGTGCACTATGGATTCAATGTGACTAAAGAAATGACAGCAGAACGTTCTTAGGGTGAAAGGGTTATACCCAGTTTTATTTCCATGGTGGCAGGTCAGTCACTAGAGTCCCATTCACTCAGAGCGAGTCTACATGTAGCAAGCCAGTCTCTGCCTCTGGGCCTCTGTACCCCCCACAGCCATCTCAGTGTTTGTCCTTGGTGCTGTCACCACTCCAGTCTCATCTCTGCTCTCCTGCAGCCGTGCTACCATGTCACACAGACCACTGGGTGGAGCTCTCCATAGTCAACAACAATGTATTGCCCACACGCGTGTAGTGAGCTAGCCAACCAGGGCCAGGTGAGAATCCTGATGACAGGAACCTTCCCTTTATCCACAACAACACTTTGAAAAGTCTTGGCATATGCCAGGGGGATCACAAACCCTAGTTAGAAGATGGCAGCCTTCACAGTATGGAGCATTTGGGAAACCTACCTGCCAGGAAGCAGGGGAGACAAATCGCTAGGATAAAGTTCTTAGCAGTTAGCCCATCATCACAGAACACTTTTTGTATGTGATTGTAGTGTCATCTATTGCTGAATAACAAATCACCCCCAAAACTTAGTGGCTTCAAACACACACATTTCAAACACCATCTCAGTTTCTGTGGGCCATAGATTTTAGTATCAGTGTCTTTAATTTAGACACAGCTTTTCTGAATCATTTGCTTCAGTGTGTTTCACATGGCTGCAATCAAAGTGTGAGCTGGGGCTGTGGTCTTCAAGCTGTGTCTGAAGGCTCCACTAGGGAAGAATCTGCGTCCAAGCTCATTCAGCTATTGAGAGAATTCAGCTCCTCGAGGGCAGCTGGCCCTGCACCACCTGGGGGTACTTATTAAACGTGCAGACTTGTGGACCACACGTGGAAACTGAATTAGCATCTCCTATTACCCCCTTAATTCTGATACACCCTAGTGTTCAAGAACCACTGGCGTAAAAAGCAAGTGCTAACGCTCTAGAATAAGATGGAGTGTAACTGAATACTGGCTATCTGACCTAGAACATCACTCCCACCCTATCACCCCCAGCAGCTCCTAGCCTCATTTTGATCATCTGTGAAATAAAATTATTCAAACCTCAACAGAGTGGCTCTGAGGCTCAGACAAGATCACAGAAGAAAAGCACTGGCCAGTTTCCTAGCACAAAGTAAAATTTAAAATGTCTTTATTATTATTCAAAGGAGGAAAAGACCATATCTGAGTGTGTGATTAGAAATTTACGAAGTTCTGGCCAAGAGTAGTCTCCTCGGGGATGTGATTCCATTCAGTCAGTATGAATTAAGATTTTATTTTATGCCATGTATGGTGGAAGCCAGAAAGTTGGAACCAGGTTGGGGGTGGGGAAGGATGGAAACAAATGAATTTTAGGTTGGTCTGAGGTCCTAGGGGGGTTTCTAGCATTGCCTATCTGGCAGGTGGAAAGGTAAATCTAAATTATGGTTAGAATTATATTTGAGAGTTAACATTGCAATAAGAGATGAGATAGGGGTGTGGATGAGAAGAAAGGCGACATTGGGGACATTCCAAAATTTGGACCAATTTTATTCAGGAACCAGAGCTAGAAAAGGACATTGAGAAGATGTGGAGAGGCTGGGAAAAGACAGGAGGAAAAATGATAGATGCTAAGGGAGGAGCTGGTTTAACGTTAAGTGGGAGTCAATTACAATCGCATGCTCCAGAAGAAGGCAAACTTGATAGGCTGGGGTTGAGTGGGAACCATCCATGTAGGAAGGAATTAAAGCAGCAACTCTCAGCCTTGTCATTAGAACCCTCTGGGAGCTCTTAACAATCCCTTTACCCAGGCACCACCCTAGACAAGTTTAATCGGAATTTCTTGGAGTGGGAGCCAAGCATTCGTTTTCGTAAAAGTGATTCCAATGTGCAGAAAGTGTTGAGAACCATTTAGAATTACGGAGGGACTGGGTGTAAGTGGAGCCAGCTGGCACAAGCTACAGCTTCAAGAACTTTAGCAGAAAGAGTTGCTGGTAGAGAGACAGGATCATCATGGGAGCTTGGTGGTGGAGAAGGAAGGGGATCTGGAGCCGAGGTGGGGACTGAGCCTCAGCAAGGGGGCATTCTTAAAGCAGGACAATACCCTGGAGAGGTGAAAACAGAGCTTGGTCCCACCCCCAGCATTTCTGATTCAGTAGGTCTGTGGTGAAGCCTGGTAATTTATATTTCTAAGTTCCTAGGTGATGCTGATAGTTGAGGGGAGTATCTTTCGAGAACTATCAGAATACAGAGAGGGAAAATGCAGACAGATTTTTGAGTGAGAGAGAAATGATGGAGCTGTTTCCTTTCTGCTCTTGCCAGTGATATGAAAAGTTCATTTCGGGTCTAGAGACAGCTGCCCAAGCTTTGGTCAACTGTATTTGTTAAGCCTGTAAGTACAATCCTTTAGAATTACAGAGGAGCTTAAAAAATTCAGATACTCAGGTCCCTTCAACAAATAAGGATTCCTGAGTGTGGGGCCCTTTCCTTAGAACTGTTGAAGCTCTCCATTGTCACTGAGGAGGCACAGTTGCAAAGAGCCTGCAGGTGAATTAAATGGGGATCCTTGTTCCACCTTCCACGTGGGAAGAGCTTAAGTGGGAAGGGTTTAAGGACCACCTTCCAGGAAGAGGGGCTCCAGCACAAATCCAAGAGGCGTAGATGGAGATACTAGCTGAGAACCACACTCAGAGGCTTTTCTTCGTTCAGGTACAAATAATGGCTTGAAAAAAAATTAAAGCTGTGTCTTTTCATACTTACTCTTCTTCCCACTCCTGTCAAGCCATTTTCCTTCTTGGCTGGAATTTCCACTTTTTGCCGCAAGTCGAAGAGGTACTGAAGCTGCTGTGGGCAGCTAAGGTGCCCCAGGCAGAAGGAACCACAGTAAACGAAGCAGGGAGCGGCCGAGTTATACGTGTGGGAGAGAGAAGAGGTGAGGCTGTCCGGAAGTAAACAATCCTCCCTGACTTGGGGTGGGGGGGCCGGGAGCCTCGTTAGAAGCTGTGGGTGAGCCGAGCAGACTCCCAACTTTCTGAGAAGCATTTCAGCGCAGGGACCGGCGGAGGTGGTTTTTGTTTTTGGCATACCCAGATCACCTTAACCTGCAACGTAACTGACCTTTACTAGTGAAAATGTTGAAGGAAGCTACCTAAAATCCCGAGGGAGATATGGGGGGGGGGGGTATCTCAGTTGGTATCATCTTTCCTTCTCAGCCCCGTCTCTGCTTACTCCTCCCTCCCTCCTGTCCCTGCTCCACCCCGGCCCAGCCCAGGGGCGCGGCCCACGGGCACGCAGCACGGCAGGTGTCGGTCCCGGAGCGCACCTGGGCGAGCGCGCGCTCGGTGTCCAGCAGGGGGCGGTCCGCGGCGGCTGCTCGCCCAGCCCCGCCCCGAGCCCAGCGGACCCCGCTGCGGCGGGGGCGCGGGAGGGCGCGTCCAGCCCGGCCTGGCAGAGCTCAAAGGTGGTGGCGGCAGCACCCCGGCCGGCCGCTCCGGTGCGCACCCGCCCTCTCCGGCCGGAGCCCGCGCCGCCTCCCATACCTGAGCGGGGAGCGGCGCCGCGGCCTCCTCCCCCACCGTCGCCTCCTGCCCGGCCTCAGCTGCGCCGCCGCCGCGGGAGTAAAGGTCGCGCCGGCAGAGAGCGAGCTGTCGCGGCGCCTCCAGGAAGCCGGTGGGGCAGGTCGGGGAAAAACGGACGAGAACCAAACTCTCAGCCCGCCCGGGAAGATGGCGCTGGGCGCGCCGGCCGCGGACTGAGCGCCGCCGAGGCGGCGAGGGGCCCGGACCCACCGCCCACTGGGGTACGAGTGAGGGCCCTCCGCCGGGTGCGGCTTCCGGGGCTCGGGCCCGGCCCGCAGGGTCATGTCGGTCAGCGAGCTCTACAGCCAGGTGAGCGCGGGCCGGGCGGGCGCAAGTGCGCGGGGCGGGGGCGGCGCGCTCCCGGCCGCCGAGGTGTCCTCGTGGGCGTCGCCGCCTGCAGCTCGGGGATGCGGGGGCAGCGGGAGGCGCTTCCCAGTCCCAGCGCCCCTAACTTAGGGTGGCAAAGAAAGTTTGGCTCTTCCGGGAGCGCCCAGCGCTGAGTGGCCGCGGCTCTGCTCCTGGCCGGGACTGTCGCTCCTTCTCCGCCCTCCCATCAGGTTCCGCGCCCGGTTTCGCGGTGGCTGTGCGCCCAGCCGGTCCGGCGCCCGGTGCGTGCGGCCAGAAGCCCGCGGTCGCACCCGGTGGACCCCGCCGCGGGCTCTCCGCAGCGCAGCCTCCCAAGGGCGCACATCTTAGGCTGGCTCTTCTCCTGGGCACGGAGGAAGGCGAGCCCTGACCTTGAGGGTGGGAGAAAGGGGGCTCAACCTGCTGTTGGGGGCTAAGGGGTCGTAGGTAAGCAGGGGGTAAAGCGAGAGGTGCTCGAGGGATCTCCGGCCCGCCTAGGGAAGGGTATTCTTAACCTGCCCCGTTGGGCATTTTGAGGAGGCACCTCGGGGTGGGTACCAGGAGGGCTTTAGTTATTTCGCGGAGGGAGTCGGAGTAACGCTGACCCGGGGGAAGTGTGGATTTTCAGCCTGCTTTCAAGGTCAATGTGCGGGGCTTGGTTCTCGGTAGGGAACAGGTGCGGTGGGCCGAGATGCTCCGCTTCCGCCGCAGTTGCTGTGGTTAAAGTTAGGGACCAAGCGCTGCTTCCCGGCGCGCCCATGGCCGTGCGCCAGCCCCCGAGCTCCCTCGGGTATCAACTTGGTACGGGAGCAGGGATCTTTACACACGTGCTTCTCGCTCTCCCGTTAAGTTTTGGATGTCCCAAAGCCGCTTTTGTCTATTCGTCTTTCCTGCGTCCCGCACAACTTGGACAGTGTCTGGCGCGCCCGTCTCCGTGCGTAGGGGGATGTGTGCACGCGCGCACGGGTGTGGGCGGGCGATTCCCGGGACTTCGGCTGGGCGGACAGGTCTGGGCGGGGAGGAAGAGTTACTTCCGCATCCTCACCTCGGGATTGCTTGCCGCTGCCCGGCGAGGGAGCGAGCCCTTGGGCTGGCTACTTTCCGTTGGACCGATTTTCTAATTTCTTACCAGAGGGGACAGGGCCGAGTTGGTAGGACCCTCCTCAGGGAGTAGTAGAGGCTGTAATCTGGGTGGGGGCGGGGCCGCAGCAGCCTCGGATCCATTCCTCCCCCACCGGAGTGTCTCGGGCAGTGGTCTGGGTTGGGCAGTAGCTTCTCGGAGAGAAAAAGACTGAGATTGAGAGCTGGGGAGTGAGATCTCTGGCACTTCTGCCTTTGGAGAAACACCGCAATTTGTTTTCCCATGGGGGTTTTGGGATGAGCCCTCAAACTTCCAGCTTTGTTTTTTTACCTGAAGTGGCTTACTGGAAACCCCGGGAGGCTGGAAACCTGTGAAGCAGGGAAAGATCTGAACTAGAGTGTAAACCACAGAACTGCACGAAAATATCGCTTGTACTTCTCAGTAAAAGGAGCGACTCAACCGACTATGTCTGCAATGTTCCATGAAGTATTCTCAGACAATAACTGATAGCTGTTACTATATGAAGATAATGGGCGAGTGAATAAGCCCTTAACTTTTGGAGCCCTGATTCTGAAAAACTATTAGCTTGCATTTAAAGAATACTTTTCAGGGGGACAAAACAATAGGATTTTTAGAAATGAGTAGTTTGTATATTCAGAGCCTTTACGTTTCAATGTACTACTTTGGGACTTGTGACCTTCTCCCAGTAAGAGTTTTGTCCATACCACAAGACCAAAAAAGTCTATTGGTGTGAGGGTTTGGCATAATTAATGCCAAAAAAAATACTAGAATGCTTCCCTAGCCTGGAGGCCTGTACCTCTGTTAGTGGATTTCTAGTTCTTAATCTCTTAAGCCTAATGAATCTGAAATTGAGATTTCTGTGGCCAACACAGATTGCATTTTGAGCACATCTTTCTGGCAGAGTTAAACAATTATGCTTTACTATGAGAAACAGGTGCATTTCCTAACCATCACCCCACTTGCTAGGCTGGGTTCTCCGTATGCATGAGTCACAAATTACACAAATGAATTGTGCATTCTACTCAGATTCATTGTTTCTTGGGATGATTTCATTTTAGTGTGTAATCAAAATGGCCAATGTTCCCTTATTTTTAACCTGCTAGTGGGCTTTTCTAATATGAATGCTAGATACAGGCATGTGCTTTACTGTATTATGTATAATGGAAATAATTGTCAACAGCATATATAAGTAATGGAAATTTTAAAGCCTTTATTATAATTTTTGGTTTTAGTGGCACAGAAGATGTCATTAGAATTAGACACATTGGAGTGCATAAATGAGCCTACATAGTTTTAGTTAAGAACTTGAGTCTATACAAGAAAAGACTTCCTTTCTCTCCAACTTAACTGTTTTGTCTTCTCCAACTGGTGATTCATATGCTATGTGAATATTTGTTTTGGAGTTGATTTTAGTGACTGACAAAGGGTACCCCCTGTAAACAAAGGCAGTCCTGTTTTCAGAAGACTCAGCACTTCAACTTAGAAAAATTGCTTTTGTAGTGGATGGGAAAAGAAAACCAGAGAAACTTGAGGGCAATATCAAAGTGAGTCAGTCTCCTCTCCTCTTAGAGAGGTGAGGTGATGATGCACTAGCTTCAAGTGGCACATGTAAGTGTTAGTACTTTGTTTCCGACCCCCATGGAGTGACAATGTGTGGGCTAATCTGATTCGTACATGTCCCAGGAAGATGTCCAGACATATGCAAGTATGGTGAGTACCATTTGATTATAACTGTGGAGAGTTTGATTTTTAAAAATACAACTTGGGCTGAAAAATACTTCTTTATAGAAGGCTTATTCTGAGTGAAAAACTTAAATACTACTTTTTCAACTAAGCCTTGTTGTCGCCTTTGATTCTAGCTAGTAGACTGGGAAATCATTGGGCTGAAACCAGCACCTTGAAATCATCCTGTTCCTGCTTGGTTTTAATTGGTAGGTGGTGTGTGAGCAGTGGACCATTGAGTACTGCTGGGTTGCTTTGCTGGTGGACACACCTGTGTATGTCAGTAATGTCTTGGAACACAGGGCCAATTTTTGGGGCCAATCCTTTGGAAAATAGAACCTAAGCTTTTGGGCTGGTGTCCTCTAACTGTCCTTTACTTATGTTTCAGGCAATGCAGGTTTCTCCCAAGTAACAGTCTGGAAGGCAGTGGAGCCTTCTGTATCCATCCACTGCCATTGGAGGGACTAGTTCTGCCTTCTACTATTGCTTCCCAAGTGGGGCTCTTTCAAAAAAAAAGGGGGGGATCTGGCAATCAATGGCAGCAGGTGCTGTTAAGTGTCCTTAGCTGCCCTTTGCTCCTGCACACTGCCTGGAGCTTGCTCACTCCCAGTAGTCAGCACTGGGGTCTCTCAAAGGCTCTTGGAGCCTGAGAATTGACATCCCCCAGGGACACAGTCCTTTAGCCAATGGGAGTATAGCAGCTGGAGCTTCCAATCCCCCCACCTTGGGAAGAGGATTGCTCTAAGGTGAGGCCACAGTTTCCAGAGCTCCAAAGTCTGCCAAAGTCTCTGTGCTGGGGGACCTCCCTGAATATCACACCCCTGCTTGGCTTCCTTCCCTGTCCTACTTCCCTGCTCCCCTTTCCCAGGAGGTCTGCCTAATGGCTCTTGAATGGGCTCTTCATCTTAGAGTCTGATTCTGCAGGCTCGCATGAACACAATCACGGCTTGGCTGAGTGGGCCTTGAGAAGCTCCTTGGGGCCCTGTGACCCTGGGCCGGCAGCATGATAGGGTCGTGTCGCACTCTGGCCTCCTGCCTTGCCTGGTCCTTTCCCATCCCAGAGCTCCCATTCCCTTTCCACTCTGCTCCCCTTTCTCAGCTGGGCCTGTAAACTCAGTGGGCCCTTCTTGCCCCTGCTGGAGACCATTAGAATCCCCAAATCTGCAAATTGTTAGCCATTTCACATGGCGTGTTGTTCCTTGTGTGCCCTAGACAAGTGTGCCTTGCCACCCTTGTTCATGTCACATTGCCCTAATTAGGCTGAGGGCATATCATATGTTTTAGGGAGCCTGTAGTGTGTCTAGTGTTTTGCCTTATGCATGGCAGGTACTTATTTTGGGTTATTAGGTGGTTTTGGGGAAGACTAGGGGACAGAGGATCCTGCTAGAACTTCCTTGTAGCTGTTGCTGACACCAGGTCTCTCCACTGAGGCCTCTTGAGGAAGGTTGCTTTTCAGCTGCTAGTTTCTCCGCATTTCCTCTTGGTTAATGTTTTTCTAATATTAGCTGCAAGATAGCCACCCATTAGAAGGCTTCTTGATGGATCCAGATCAGGAGTTCAGTAGAGAGATGGCGGCTTTTTCTGCTGATGGGACAAGGTACTTCTGAATGGAAACTAAATACACATTCTGAACTCTGGCAAGATTAAAAACACATTTTCTGTGGTAAGGGTCAGATGTAAACCAAACTGCTTACAATGTTTATGTCCAAATGCTGTCTTCCCTAAATGATGGTGTATTTGTCACTACACACAGAATTGCCAAGGTAAATCTGTTGATTTGAAATGGTAGTTGACCTGTTTTGTGATTCAGCTGGTTTCCAGAATCCACATTAAAAAACAGTCATTTAAAAGGGAACAGAACCTGTGTTCTGATGTGCTTGTCTACACAAACGCATTTTGCCTTGTCATTGGGCAGTAAAACCTAAACACAAAGCTAACTACAGCATTGCCCATGTGTCAGAGGAGTGTAGACAGTCTTAAGCATTTGTGGGAGTATTGTAGTCAGGTGGGCTGCAGAAGTGGGGAAAGACGACTTTGGTGACAATG
The DNA here is from genome assembly GCF_030020395.1 of Manis pentadactyla. Lineage (NCBI taxonomy): Eukaryota > Metazoa > Chordata > Mammalia > Pholidota > Manidae > Manis > Manis pentadactyla. The sequence continues at coordinate 136,175,318 of NC_080024.1, read as the reverse complement.
AGACATGTGTTGGTCTTGAACAGAATTTGAGTTTGCTGGAGATTGAAAGGAGGGGCACTCTCAGGAGATGGTACACACAGGGACAGGGATGAGCTAAATACTCGGGGGTGGTAACCACAGTAATGCTTACAAACTGATTATGAAATAGTTTGACTTACAGAAAAGATACAAAATTAGCGTGGAGTTCCCATGTATATCTTTCTAAGTTCCCCTAATGTTAACTTATATAACCATAGTGCAGCTACTGAAACCAGGAAATTACACCACTGTTACTAACATTATGTTATTTTCGTACACTTCTATTGTCTACAGGCCTTCCTGGAATTTTTCCAGTTTTTCCAGTAAAGATCTTTTTCCTGGGCTAGGCTCTCAGTGGGGATTCTGTGTTAGGGAGCATCACAGCACCCTAAATCTCTTCCAGTTGGGGACAGTTTTTCAATTTATCTTTTACAACTTTGGCCTTTTGAGTATTGGTCCATTATTTTGTAGAGTGACCTTCAATTTGGACAACCCTAATATCTTCTCATGCTTAGATGGGGGTTAAGAATTTTTGGCAAGAACACATCCGAAGTGACGTGCATTTCTTAGTGCACCATATCAGGAGATGTGATAGCAATGTGTCGCATTACTGATGGAATCACTTTCATCTCTTGGTTAAGGTAATGTTCATTTACTTTTATTGAAGAGTCCTGTTTAAAAACGAAGATCTGGGTGCTAGGTGTGCTTACTGCTGCTTTTTATGGTCTTTTAGGGATTTTTGAGCCTTGACTCCAATAAATGTTGATCATGTAGGCAAGGGATTAAAAGTCGAATATGGCTTTGGAAGTTTCCCACTTGAGAGTAGACAGGTATGGTATGGGGCAAGGATAAAGCTGGACTTGTGACATGTTGAGTCTGGGGTACCAGTGGTTTGTCTAAGTGGAGTATCTTTTTTTATTAAGGTATTGATATACAATCTTATACAGTCTTTGCATGAACAACATTGTGGTTATTACATTCATCCATGTTATCAAATCCCCCCGCCCACCCCAGTGCAGTCACTGTCTATCAGTATAGTAAGATGTTAGAGTCACTACTTCTCTGTGCTATACTGCCTTCCCCATGACCCCCCCCTACATTGTGTGTTAATCATATTGCCCCTTAATCCCCTTCTCCCTCCCACCCTCCCCACTCCCTTCCCTTTGGTAACTGCTAGTCCCTTCTTGGAGTCTGTGAGTCTGCTGCGGTTTTGCTTTGTTATAGTCCACAAATGAGTAAAATCATTTGGTGTTTGTCAAAGTGGAGTATCTTTTAAGGATATGTGAATTTAAAGATACACATTTAAGGATAGATGAATAAACTTACAGGAGAAGTGTCAAGATCTGGGGTTGTTGCAAGTAAAACCCCTGGGATTTTCTTCAATGAGAAAGTGTGAGTCTCATAGCATGATTTTAACAATGATCTGGTTACAGCCTTGACGTGGGCAGTCCTGGTCTTTGGTCATGATCTCACCCTGGACTATTCTGGGTATTGTGGATAAACACTCTTAGCTCTGACATCTTGGGTAGGTACTTTCTGAGCCTTGAACCTTGATTTCTTGATCTGAAAAATTGGGATGGTACCGCATCGTATGTTCACTGATGGATTATGATATATCAAGTGCCTGCCTAGCACAGTGTCTGGCACACTGCATGGCAACTGGTCATCAGCTTGTTTCCCTTTCAGTCGTGGTACTGAGTGGTGGTCTTTTCTTGTAACCCTCCCCTGTTGTCCTGCAGAGGTATTGGTCATAAAGGGGAACTTGGTGCAAGAAGGGGAAGAACTGCTACAAGTATATAACTACTGTCCAGTAGACAACCAAGGCATAGGGGGAAAAATGGTTGCCACCACCCTCTGGGGAAGGAGCAAGAACTGTTTTAAAGTTTTTTTAAAATTTAAGCTGCACTTTCTGGGCTGCTTAAGGAAAGAAATTAGAGCTTTAAAGGAAAATTAAAAAGCATTTTTCACAAGGTTCCATTTTTTTCCTGTTAATACGAATGGTTATTGAAACAATTCATATAAGGCAGGAATGGCACAGGTTCTATAATTCTATTTCTAGAAACAGCTACTGTTAACCATTATATATAGTCTTTAGACGTGCACTCCAATAAGATAGTCACAGGCCGCCATGACCACTTGAAAGGAAGCTGGCCCAGAGATGAGCAGTAAGTGTAAAACATGTTTCCAAGACACAAATGAAAAATCTTTCATATACTTTATATTAAATGTTGAAATATTCATATACTGGGCTAAAGTATTTGCCTTAGCTACTTTTTTTTTTACTGAAGTATCATTGATACATAACCTTATATTGGTTTCTAATATACACCCCTGGTTGGACAGTCACCCATGTTAAAGCCTCACCCCCAGTAGTGCAGTTACTATCTGTCAACATAAGATGTTACTGAATCATTGGCTATATTCTCCGTGGTATACTATCCCCATGACCAATTTATATTATTGAGAATCTTTATGCTCTTTTATCCCCCTCACCTGCTGCACCCACCCACTCCTCTCCCCCTTCCCTCCCTCATGGTAACTACCAGTCACTTCTCAGTGTCTGAGTCTACTACTATCTTGTTCATTTTGTTTTTAGATTCCACAGATAAGTGAAATCATGTGTTTCTTTCTCTGTGTGGCTTATTTCATTTAACAATACCTTCTAGGTCCATCCATGTTGCAAATGGCAGGATTTGTTTTATGGCTGAGTAAGATTCCATTGTGTATATGTAGTACTTCTTTATATATTCATCCATTGATGGACACTGGTTGCTTCCATATCTTGGCTATTGTAAATAGTGTGGCAATAAGCATAGGAATGTGTATCTTTTCAAATAAGGGGTTTTGTTTTGTTTGGGTAAATTCCTAGAAGTGGAATTACTGGGCTGTAAGGTTTCTATTTTTAGTTTGAGGAACCTCCATATTGCTTTCCATAGTGGCTGCACGGATTTTGCCTTCCCATCACCAGTGTAGGAGGATTCCCTTTTCTCCAGATCCTCACCAGGACTTGTGTTTTCAGTAGTAGCCATTTTAACTGGTGTGAGGGGATATCTCATTGTGGTTTGGTTTGCAGCTCCCTGATGATTGAAGATGTGGAGCATCTTTTCATGTGTCTGTTGGCCATCTGTATTTCTTCCAAAAAATGCTTAGGTCCACCACTCATTTTTTACTCACGTTATTTTTTTTGGTGTTGAGACATATGAGTTCTTTACTAGATGTTAACCCCTTATGAGATAAATTGTTTACAAATATGTTCTCCCATACTATAGGTTGCCTTTTCTGCTGATGATGTCCTTTGCTGTGCAAAAGCTTTTCAGTTTGATGTAGTCCCACTTGTTCATTTTTGCTTTTGTTTGTCTTGCCTGAGGTGATATATCCAGGAAAGAATTACTCATGCTTTGAGATTTTTGCATGTTTTCTTCTTTCAAGTTTACTTTTGTGTGTGGAGTTCTGTTCCATTCTCTTGTATGTAGTTGTCCAGTTTTCCCAATGCCAGTAATTGAACAAACTATCTTTTCCCCATTGTATGTTCAGGGCTCCTTTATTATATATTGATTATATATGTGTGGGTTTATATCCAGGCTCTCTACTGTTCCAGTGATCTATGGGTCTGTTCTTATGCCAGTACCATACTGTTTTGAACACTGTAATTTTGTAGTTTAGCTTGAAGTTAGGGAGCATAATACCCCCACCTTTGTTCTTTCTCAGGATTGCTTTGGCTATTTGGGGTCCTCTGTGGTTCTGTATTAATTTTAGGATTATTTGCTCTAGTTCATTGAAAAATGTTACTGGTATTTTGATAGGATTGCATTGAATTTGTAAACTGTTCTGGGCAGGATGGCCATTGTGATGACATTCTATTCACGCGCATGGGATAAATTTCCACTGATCTGTGTCTTTAGTTTTTCTCATGTGTGTCTTCTTAGCTTTCAGAGCACAGGTCTTTCATCTCCTATTAGGTTTCTTCCTGGGTATTTTATTCTTTTTGATGCAATTGTAAATAGGATTGTTCTCTTGATTTCTTTCTGCTAGTTTGCTGTTAGTATGTAGGATTGCAACAGATTTGTGTATCAATTTTGTATCTTGCAACTTTGCTGAGCTCACTTTAGTTCTAATAGTTTTTTGTTGGAGTCTTTAGGGTTTTCTGTGTATATATCATCTGCAAGTAGTGACAGTTTAGCTTCTTCCTTACCAGTTTGGATGCCTTTTCTTTATACTGTCTGATTTCTCTGGCTAGGACTTCCAGTACTATGCTGAATAAAAAGTGAGAGTGGACATCTTTGTCTTGATCTTAGAGGAAAAGCTTTTAACTTTTTGCTATTGAGTATGATGTTAACTGGGGGTTTGTCATATATGGCTTTTATTATGTTGAGGTACATTCCCTCTATACCCATTTTTGCTGAGAGTTTTTTTATCATGAATACTGAATTTTGTGAAATGCTTTTTCAGCATTATTGAGATCATCATGTTTTTATATCTTTGGTTAATGTAGTGTATGACATTGATTTATGAATATTGTACCATCCTTGCATCCCTGGAATAAACCCCACTTGGTCATGATGGATGAATCTTTTGATGTATTTTGATTTTGGTTTGCTAATATTGAGGATTTTGCGTCTATGTTCATCAGGGATATTGGTCTATAATTTTGTTTTTTGTGTTGTCTTTGTCTGGTTTTGGTGTCAGAGTGACAGTGGATTCATAGAATGAATTTGGAAATATTGTTTCACCTTTTGGAATAATTTAAGAAGGATGGGTATTAGCTCTTTACATGTTAGGTAGAATTCAGCTGTGAAGCCCTCTGGTCCTGGACTTTTGTTTGTTGGGAGGTTTATGATTACCAGTTCAATTTTGTTACTGGTAATTGTTCAGATTTTGTTCCTGGGTCAGTTTTGAAAGGTGGTATTTTTCTAGGAATTTGTCCATTTCTTTAGGTTGTTCAACTTATTGGCATATAATTTTTCGTAGAATTCTTTTTTTGGTTTTGATTTTGTGTCTTGATAAGTCTGGCTAGGGATTTGTCTATTAAAGAACCAGCTCTTGGGTTGTTGGGTATTTTTTCCTATTACTTATTCTCTGTTATTTACTATGTCTCAACTTTGGGTTTTATTTGTTTTTCTAGTTTTTTGTAAGTTTAGACTGTTTACTTGGGCTTGTTTTTTCCTGAGGTAGGCCTGTACTGCTATGTACTTCCTCTTAGAACTGCTTTAGTGGTGTCCCACAAATTTTAGACTATTGTATTTTTGTTTTCATTTTTCTCCTTGTATTGCTTGAATTGGTTTGATGTGTTAATTGATCCATTGATTATTTAGGAGCATATTTAGCCTCCATATGTTTGTGGGCCTTTTTTTCTTGTTTCATACCACTGTGGACTGAGAAGTTGCTTGATACAACTTCAGTCTTTTTGAATGAGTCTCTTTGTGGCCTAGTCTGTGATCTCTTCTGGAGAATGTCCCATGTACACTTGAGGAAAAATGTGTATCCTGCTTTTGGGTGGAATGTATATATCAAGTCCATCAGATCTAATGCATTGTTCAGTGCCTCTGTTTCCTTATTTTCTGTCTGGTTATTGAGGTGAGTGGTGTGTTAGTCTACTTAAATGAATGTTTTGCAGTCTATTCCCCCTTGAATTCTGTTCAAAGCCATGCATTTTATCCTGAATCTAAATCTATGGCTCTTTATCATGTAAAGGTAATTTTACCATTTAATGGCTGTCTAATATGGCATTCTGTAGATCTTTGGTAATGTTTTCAACCATTCCCATTTTGATGAACATTTAATTTGTTCTAATTTTTTATAGAACATTCTTAGAAACTCCTAATTTCCTTTGGATAAGTTTCTAAAAGTGGAATTGCTGATCATGCACATTTATAATCTTAATATGACAAGTAGCCTGCAGAAAAGAACTGCTTGTTTTTCATCCCTCCCTAGCACTGGTCTTTTGATTTAAAGTTGATTTTCACTAGAGAGTTGAGCTTCCTTTCATATGCTTGGTGTGTTCATTTGTAGTTTCCATCATATTTGCTGTATTGACATTACTTATATAAAGTAGTATAATGAGCAAAAGTTTGTATGTTTAGAAAAGGTCATGGAAAGCAGAAGTACTCAGGATAAAATACACAAATTTTAAAGCACCTGGGCATCTGTTTTTACAATGATTTGTTCAGAGCTTGCACATCTGCACCCTGTCATTGGAAAGACACTAGTTATGAAAGCTAGTATTTATTGAGCTTTCATGTAAGCTCATGTTTAAGGCTTTTGAGCCAGGCCATTTAAGTGCTATGTATCAACTCATGTAACAACATTATGTAGGCACTGCTCTCATTTCTGCTCCCCCACTCCTGGACCCCCACCCCCATTTACAAATGAGGGACCTCAGGCTTGCCCAAATCGAATCCTCCTTACAGATAGTAGAACCTTACCTCGAGGAGTCTGGCTGAGGGCATGGTTTTAATCACTTTACCACCTTCCACAAGGTTCTGCCCACTAATGGTGGGTCTGGAACATTTGTGTATAAAAGAGGTCCTGACTTAGGGGTGGGGATGTATGTGGGGTGGGGGTGGGGTCCTTTGTACCTAGCACTTCCCTGCTTACCACCAGCACAGAGAGAGCTCCCCAAAGAGAAAGGAGAAAAGAGTTTCCATGAACAGGAGGGAAGGGCAGATGGTCTGGTCCTGAAGCTCTTTACTTTGGGAATCTGCTTTGCGTCCTCGGCCACCAGCTTAGCCCCACAGGTGTCCTGGTGCTTCCTAAAGCTGCCCCGAATGTAGGTGAAGCTTTGTTTTTGTCTTTCCTTAGGCCTTGTAGGCCCCCCAAAAGGTTAAGTTTCAAAAAAGGGTAATGAAATGAAGATGTAGGTAAAAGTCAAGCAGCATAAGATGATCTGATTATAAACTCAAGCAACCTTTCTATTCCCAAGCCCTTTGCCTGGCTCCATCTCCCCCTTAAAATCCTACAGTGAGAGCATTTTCTTTCCTTTCATGCTGACATTTAATGGGCATTTTTTCTCCTTTCCAAGCTATAAGCAGTGCATCAAGTATGATACTCAAGCCTGTCCTCTTCTTGTGCCCATTCAAATGTCTTCAGTCATGGGTGTGCCCTGCTCACTGCCTATTGTCTGGGTAGGTATTTGGAAAATGAGCTCCCCCCTTGTTGTTCAGGTTCAGTTTGGCCATCTTAGGCAAGGTCCCCTCCTGCAGCATCTGAGGAGCAAAACTTCTAAAAGGATACTCGGAATACAAACCGTTCTTCATTATAACTTTACCTGCTTATCAGGGACCTTGTCAAAACCATTCAGAAGCCGCCTCCCATCAGGGGCATTCTGGGTTGGACAGGGGGAGGAGGTCCTCACGCCTGGATCTTGGCATAGATGAACACTGGTAATATCTTGCTAATTTGCTATGCAAATGATCAAGCTTACATATCTGAGCTCCAAGTTAATGGCTCGTAATGCTCTTCTTAACATTTATTCACTGGTTCATAAGTATTGCCTCATTTGAGTAATTCTCATAGTGACACAGGCCCTGTAGGCTTTTCTTCTCTTTGCTGGATTTCACGGAGGACTAAAGAGGCCCATCATGAACAGTGAATGATTTTTCCCAGAGTTTTTGCCATTATAAAATTCAAATGTGTTGTGACATGTAATCCTAAAAGTAACGAGAACAGCCAGATGCCTTCTGCATGGAATTCAAAGACTGGGCTTACCTCTTTGGCACTAATGAGTTCTGGTGCCTGGCTTAGAGACCAGCTTCCACAAGGATACGAATACTGGGCCATAGAATGCCTGTTCCATTCATGTTGTGGCCTGGGTGCTGCTCATTTTTGGAGGAGGTGAAAAGTTACTTGAACTGCTAAATTGAACAATACTCAACTCTATGTACTCTGGCCATTCACTTTAGACTCGGGCTCAACTTTTGCTAACTGCCCACCCAGACCCCAGTACAGTCCCACCAATGTTATGCATGCTGAGAACGTATTGCCTGATTTTATATGCTGCCAGTATCATATAAAGCACTTCAGAGAATACATGCAAAAAGCTGCTTTTGAGTTTCTGAAATTAGCAAAATGAACACTATTGTTGAAGCCTATGCATGTGATAAAAAGTGAGGAAAATCCAGGGAAGGGGGAGGAAGGAAGAAAACTAGCCTAGTTTCCAGGGAGTGGGGATAGTGGGGGAGGGAGGGGGAGTGGGCATAGTGCTTGTTAGCAGTCTGCTAGATTGCATAGGAGTTCACAGGTATTAGTTTAATCACTATGCTTCATCAGTTATCAAAATAATGAGTCTGCTGGAAGTAGCATGAGCCACAAAGCTTTGACCTTATAGGTAACTTTGGGTTCCATCTTACGTGAGTGCAATTGATTGAATGTACATGTGCAAATTCACTGAAGTAAGTGGAATCTTATGCTCACATCCCTTAAAGTTCCCAAGGTACGGTTTTGCATATTGCAGAAACTCACATGCCATTGAACTGGCCTAAAGCCTGCCTGTGCTCCCTGTGTTCTAGGCCATGGCACTTTGAGGAAAGGTCTTCCCCAAGGAGCCACCTTTGTTGTAACATTTTCCGTCCTCCTGGCAGGGCTTTGGCTTAGGGTATGCAGTGGAAGGCCCGTTTCCTCTGGCACTTGCCTTAATGTATGGAATGTGGAGCCCCTGTCAGGAGATAAATGTTTTTCTCTTGTATTACTATACCCAAAGGCTTAGCACAAGGGGTGAATGTAGAAAAACAGTGAAGTAACATTTGTGAATGTGAGAGCTAATAGAACTGCCTCATTTTTCAATATTACAATTTTTTGCCTGATTTTTATCATCTTTTTGCCCTTATCTTCCTAAGGTTATGTATGCCTTACATTAAAAACATAATCTTTTACTTTTTCTTGAATAACTCATACAAGTTTTTATTAACTCATCAAGACTCATGGCTATTTGCATGAGTAGGTGGGGCAGATACAGATCTTCATCCTTTATGTGAGATGGAACAAAACCAGGTGGCCCTCAGAAAAGAGAGCAATGGATTGGGGAAGAAAAATTAGATTGAGTCTGTTTTAGTCATCTTGTGCCCCACAGGAGCAATAATGCTCCTCATAGTTCCAACAGAAGATTCAGACCCTTTTATAGTCTTCACTGAGCCACCAAGTGGAGAGAGTACCTTCTACCTGGATAGGATGTAAGCCACAGGCTGCTCATGAGCAGAACAAGAGCCCATCCCTGCAAAGTACTCCTTTGACCTTGAGTTCTCCCAGTCCACTGGTTCATTTATTTGTCAAACGAATAAGCCTGAAAGTGATATAAATACATTAAAGAGAGAAACGGCTTTATTTCTCATCAGACTTAATCATATTTTCAGTTTACCTATGCTCCCTGAAAAGGGCTAAGTTCATTGTAAACTGAGGGAAACGTCTCAGCCTAAAACCAGTGTTTGCTCTCAAGCTACTCTTTTGTCATTTTACTGTGTGTATGTGCATAACTATAACAAGCTGTGTGCGCTAAAGGAGAATGCCCTTAAAATGCAACTTCATGACCAGCATGTCAGATCCTACCCACCTGAATGCTGTTCTCTTCAGGCTGGCCTCTTTGGCAGGGGTACAGTGATACTGGAGCTCATCAATGCCTGTGAAACCGGCTTCAAATCTGATGCATTCTTTTTCGTTTTCTGGCAATATCTCTATGCCTTAAAAGTAGGCTTTTCTGGAAATGAGTTATTCAGTAGAACTTAGCTGGTTGACTAAGGTAGGGTTTCACTGACTTAGTTTCTACTGCACACACACACACACACACACACTCTCTTATAGACTGAGTGTGACTTTGAGGTACTGATGCCTGTTCTGTGTGGTCTCATATTAGCTGTCATCCTCAGGAACTGGGCTTCAAATGCTCTGTTATCCAATCAGTGTAGAGCCACCAGCCTGTCAGGAAAATACTCATTTAAATGCTGCATTTCTGGTTTGGCTAAAAATCTAAAGGTTCATTGAAATTTATAGAACACTGATATAGTCCTGTTTAAATACATGTATACTAATGTGATTAACAATATAGGCATATAATTGCCTCTGTTATGATAAGTATATAATAGCATTAATACTGACTGAAAAATCAGATGTAAAGCCCATTTTACCTAATTTCCTAAAAAGCTGTTTTGAAGGTAGATGGAAGGATGCTCTTTGTACCTTCTATATCCCTGTGTGTCAGGCAGGAGGCTAGCCACTGAATAGGAGAGGAGGGTAGAGCAGCAGTGTTCAAAATCTCCAAAAGGTGGAAGCAACCCTGGGTCCATGTATGAATGGGTAAGCAAAATGAGGTGCATCCATGCACTGGAATGTTCAGCCTTAGGATGTCTGACACATGCTAAACATTGATGAACCTTGACATTATGCTACATGAAATAAGCCAGTTATATAGTGGTAAATATTGTATAATTGCACTTATGAAAGATACCTATGGGAGTCAAATCCATAGACACAAAGAATGGTGGTTGCTGGAGGGACGGCATAATAGGGATTGTTTAATGGGTACAGAATTTTAGTTTTGCAAAATGAAAAGTTCTAGAAATGCACAGTGGTGATGGTTGCACAACAATGTGAGTTTCATGCCACTGAACGATGCACTTTTTGTCATCTTACCCATTTTTATTCTATCACAATGGAAAACCTCGGGTGGAGGTTGGGGAAGGGCAGGAAAGAGACTTATGAGAATAACCTTTAGACTGGATAGACGTGGGTTTTGAGGACTGGTTCCTCTGTTAACCAGCTGTGTGATCATAGGCAGTTGCTTAACCATTAGGCTTCAGTTTTCTGTGAAACAGGGTTAAGCTAGTACAACCCTCGGGGGCTTGTTGACAAGATAAAGTGAGAGCACATGAACCATATTCGTTGCTGCTGGTCCTGTTAGGAGGTCTTGTCCTCAGGAAGCCAGCGATCAGTGCAGCGTGAGAGCCTGCAGGCTGGGAGGCCTGCTCTGGGTGCTCTGGCATCAGCTCCTTTGGGTGGGGTGGCGAGCCCTGAACTGGGTCCTGTAACCTGGTGAAGTACCAGCACTGATGGAGAAGCCCTCGGGCCACCCATGTGCTTTTCCTTTTTCATGTGGGAAAAGAACAAAAGGAGTCTTAGGGTCCTGGCTTTGAGAACCACCTATTATGTCACATCATCTGCTCTAGGCCTAACTGTCCTGTGACTTTCAGTTGTGGGGCTTCCCCCAGATTGTACTGAGAAGAGGACCGCCTTGACCCCCCTGACCGGATGCCTCTATTAAGTCCTTCCTGGCACTTAGCATACTTGGCTCTTCTGGTTGTAAGATAACTCAAAGATGGAGGCTCTAGTTAAAGGATGCTTTCTGGAAACAAGGCTTAGGTGATCTGAGCAGCCTGGCCCACCAGGCCAGTGCTGGGGACCAGAAAGATGCTCCTGACGTCCAAGGCTTTGGGGACCAGGCTATTCTGTAGCAGGGAAGCTTTCCTCCCTGCTGGTGCCCTCAGTGCCCTCGATGTGACTGAGTTACTCTTTGCTCTGTCCACACCCCCAGCCACCCCCTGGTGTTCACTCTACTCTCTACCGTTGTTCCTGCGTCACTGGTGACAGAAATCTCCAAAGCTTTGGGAGAAAGCAGCTCCTCGCCTGGCTGCTTCTGGGGGAGGTACACCTGGTCCAGTGGCTCTGGCCTCTTAGGCCCACGGAACTTGCGAGGTGGCTCAGTCTCGGGAACTGTGTGCTTCCCTCAGAAGAGGCCGTGGATGTTGTGGGCGCTAGAATCATGGTGTTCCCACTGTGGGCTGCTTCAGAATGACCTGAAAGCTAGGACAAATGTGGGTGCTGCATCTCCCTGCTATGGAGTAGGACTTGGGAGATTGGTCTTGGGCTCATTTCTGTTTCTTGCTGGATAATGGCTATTGATGGCACTTGTACCCTTCTGCCTGGGTTTCTGAGCTGTGTTTTTTACCATCATCAATCCCTGCCTTGGATTCTGGTGGTGGCTCCATGTCTAACCTATTACACCCTAAAAACAATGCTGGCATTCGGGCTTTAATATCTGCTATTATAAATGGTGCAGCAAACATTTTGGATTTTGTCCTCTGCTTAGTGTTCTAGGTCCTTTTCCTCCAGTTGCTTCCTTCCTCCTCCCTGGTTTCATATTCCTTCACTTTCAGTAATCCATCCTTAATTAAGTCGCTAGGGAGTGCGCACTGTGGTAGTATCCCTGAAGTCTGACTGGCAGTGTGAAACCAAACCCCCTCCGCAGGCCGCTGGGGTTACACAACACTCAGCCGAGTAGAGCGCTCCTAGTGGGGCAGATGCTAAGGATATCGGTCTGAGCTGTGCTCAAGTCAATGTGAAGCATCGCAGAAATCAGATACTGCCTAATTGCTGGTCAAAGAATGAATAATGTCCAGCTCTGGAATTGTACCGTGAATCTAAGGTGACAGCTAAGTGCCAGCCAAATAGTTAGGCTAGAAGTCTTCCATTTTATCTCAGTAAGTCAACTGTTGGCTTAATACTGGAATTTAAAACCCCACCTTATGCCACTTGTGCTTTACCAAGGGGTCAGTGGTAGCATGTCCCTACTCAGCTATGTTTATGCATCTCGTTTTTGTTGTGCAAGGTGGACACCTTAAGAAATCAGTTATTCATGTACTAACTCACCGTGGTGATCAGTTGGTTAGTACTTGAGTTCATGGTATTGAGATAGGAAAGTCTGATCGTTCTTAGTCTTACACTTTCTGACTGAACAGTATTACACAGGTGAGAAGGAACATTGATTCCACTTCATGCCTGTTTAGGCTGTGAGCTCCGTGGTGAGTCTGAAGCTTTTTTCGGAGATGTCCATTTTCTGTTCAGTGTTTGTACCAGGCCTGCCCTCACCCCCAGATGCAGTGTCTTCTGCTTTCAGTCTCAATGGGTTAGTCAGTGTTGTATAATAGACAAAAGTATTTGAGAACCTTGATGTCAGGCACAGTGCTGATGTAAAAGGTACATAAGATAGTCCTTATTAAGGAGCCCTCAATTATATTCAACTTAATAGGTGTTATCTAGCAGTATGTCAACGAGGCATTTTGCTAAGAGATGGGATGTAGCTCCTGTCTAGTAGGAAATTGCTGAGGTTTCTCGGCTGTCACGAGAACCCCCTAGACAGGGATTTGGGAGAAGTTCTCGTCTCTTACTGCTCTTCCCAGCCCTTTAACATGCCTTTCTGTCTCCTGCCTCTGAGTGTTGAGGGCAGGTGAAGGTCAGTCACATCAGGGTGGACAGCTTCCAGCCTCCAGAGAAGTTTCCTCTGAATTGCTCAGAAGAGCTCAGTAGAATGGGAGCCCCATCTGGTCACCCAGAAAACTGCTTTTCCCTCTACCCTCGGGCTCAAGACTGTGTATAGGGGAGTGGGTGTAGGGGCAACAGCCTAGGGGGATGGGGCAGTGTGGGGCTGGAGCTTTGTCACAGCCCTTCAAGAAAGATGTCAAATAGTGATGTCAAAAAATGGTTCCCCTAAGTTTTTATTCCATATCAGTAGGAAGGCAATGAGAGTATATAGAAATCCAAACTAATATTTACAAGCTGTTGTTTATGCTTCTTAAATTGAGTTCCTCTACAGCATAAAAATAAAATATTACCCAAAGGATGGAAGGGTCTTTGCATGAATCTTTCCAAGGCTGCCCCCAATACACTGAGCTGTACCTTTCATCTTGCCATGAAGCACTTTGTTGGAACTCATTTTTGAGGAAAAACTAGCACCAAACTTTTTTTTGTAAGATGGCCTTGTTTCCGTAAAATTAGGGTTCTCTTGATTTATGTAATTGGTTTGATACTGTTTTAAACAAGGGTGTTATGACATTCTTGCAAAGCTTGATGTTCATAATCTCCCATATAAAGCAGCACTTTTTATCTTGAATGCGTTAGTAGCTGTGGTTTATCTGGTGCTTGGGCACTAACAAGACTTCAGGTGACTTCCAGTGTAACCAGAAATATATAGGCAAGAAATCTGTGCCAATAATCGGTTCACCTAGGATGAGAAATGACAATCCTAAGAGTGCACAGTTGTCTTCTGGGCATAAAAATTGTAGTTGTTTAAATTGTTGCAGCCTTCAGGAAAATGCAGTGCTATTGATTTTATGCACTGTAGTAAGACAGCTATCACATTAACCTCCTTATGACCTCTGCTTTATCCAGACAAAGATTTGCAAAAGTGAAACTTCAAAATGGAAGTTTTACCAAGTTCTTCAGGTGAACTGTGCCCAGTGGTGGCTATTGTTGGTCATTGTGACATATTGGCCTGGCTTGAGGACCAGGTGTGGAGCTGAGGTTGAACTTGACTGAAGGAAACAGACATCCTTTGAAGAGAACTAAGTAGTGGTGGCCCTGCCCTAAGCATGGGTAAATCAGGCTCATGGATGCATTTAAGTGTCAGGAATGCAGCTATATGTGCTGGGCAAAAGCTAATGGTCCCCAAGAAACCAACCAAAAAAAACAATCTAGTTGTGTAACAAATCACCTACTTGGTGAGACTATGGCCTGAGATAAGGGTGAGATGGAAGGACAGAAGGCATTTGCTTAGGCAGTTCCTGAGCCTCTGAAAGTGAGAGTATCTTGCTGTAACGATGGACTGTGTGAGGGATTTCCAAGGTAATTCTGGTGTGTGTAACTTTTCCTCTATTACTGACTTCAGAATGGAAGCTTTTTCCCCTGCCAAGATGTGACTACTCAGCTATGCTCTGTTGGACGCATTCAAGGGGATCTCAATAGATGGAGCTCAACCGGGATGTGTCTGGACACTCCAGCTTATGAGGAACAGCTGGGGACACAGGGCTTATAGCCCAGGGAAAAGATGCTATAATCCTAAAATGCTGTAGGGCTGCCCTGAGGAGTGTGTGTCCTGAGTTTTTTCAAGGATAAGTGATGAATAATGGGTATGTGTTCAGGAAGGCAGACTCAGCTTGGTGTGCAGGCCAGTCAGACCTGCGTCCCTGTCCCTGTCCCCAGCAAGGGAATGCGCTGTCTCTTGCCCGAGTGTGGGCTTCCTCTCTGTAGATGTCCCTGCAGGCTGGGCACCATCCTGCAGGGATGCCTGAGAATGGGATTCTGACGCCTCTGACCTTGACACTACTTGCCCACCTGAAAGGTGGCTGGAAATGACTGCTTGTTGGGAGGGAAAAATAAAATCAAGTCAAAAGATGAAGGAAGGAAGGAATAAACATTTTCTTGAGATTCTACTTATTCACTTGGAAACCTATTTCTCTAAGAAATAAAAACCAACTCGATTTATTCTAAGATCTTTTGGGATGAAGCCATGTGTAGGCTGAGAGTTTGGAGGCAGACAGGACAGGTGAGAATAAATGGAGATTAAAGGAGGGACCATCAAAGCAGAGCAGGAGAAAGTACAGACGTACGCACGGTGTAGGCTCTGCTACCACACAGGGCTGGCACTCCATGGACCACCTTGCACAAAATGTCCCAGTCAACCCTGTAAGAAGGGCTGTTGCAGTAAAGTGGGGTCACATCTTCTGAGAGGCAGGCTGGGACCTGGTTTTGGCCTGTAAGATGTTAGGTCCCCATAGCGCCCTGGAAGCTGATTTATCTCCAGGTCCAGCAACCAATCAGTGATCCCAGATGTGCTGATGTCCTGGCGTGGCTGGCCGCCTTCTGACTTCCCGGGGCCATCGCTGTGCTTGCTACTTCTAGGAGCCAGGAACAGATCCTGCTGTCCGAGGTCAGATGCCTTCGGAAGTTGTAGTATGTCTGTTTCGGGCAAATCACTAGCACTCTCTGTAAGGTATCTGTAACCAGATGAAAGAAAACTGGGCATTTTCCACTTCATGCATGTATATCAATGTCTGGGAGTATATTACTGCCCTGCCCCAATCCCCTAATCCTAGCCCTGTGGGAAGGGAGAGGTGGCCTTGAAGGAATACACAGTGGGTTGGCTTCTGCTTTTCCCCTTCAGAAAAGACCAGCACTTTATTCTCAGCAGTGATATCTCATACACAGTGTGCTTTCCAAGTTGTGCTCCTGTTTGTCACTTTTCTTGTTCATGAGAGCCCTCTGAGGGAAGATGGAGTGACGGCATTGAGCTGTTCAGTGACATGCTCAAACTCTGCAAGGTAGGAGCAATGCAGAACTTCATGCCCGAAGTCAGGGTTCTGGCACACGGCATGCTGGTGGTGGTCCTTTGGGAACTGAGGGCTGATGGAGTCGGGGAGTACCGTCTCCTGTGTACTTGGCTGTGTGTGTGTGTTCCTGGATGCTGAGTGGCTGGTTTGTACCTAAGGAGTTAAGTTCCATTTCAGTTCCATTACTGTTTATTTTCCAATTTCAGGCCTACGGGTGTATTCAGGCTGTGATACCAGAAATAAACGTTGATTTGCTATATATATATCATGACAAGTAGCATACAGACTGAGATTGGTGTAATGAAAAGAACACTGAGTTCTCTGCTTGGAGATTTTGATGGTAATGTGTTACATGACACTAATTTGACAGCATAGTAACACTAACCGGGGTAAGTCATTGTAACTCCATGAGCCTAAGTTTCCTTATTGTCTAACTGAAGGGAACAGGCCCAGGTCTCTTGGGTGCTTTCCATCTCTGGTTCTGTAAAAGTGTCACTTAATCTGAGTCACAATTTGTACACTTAAATATCAGTGCTGCCTCTTCCAGACGTTTTTTCTGATCGACTATGGAAAATGAAATGGTTCAACCTGAAGGAGTATACATTTCCAAAAGTCACTACCTCACAGTGAAAGATTCACTTAGAAGCGTGTGTTGCTATGGCTGTTTCTCCCCACATTCTCTGCATTTCAGTAAGTGGCATGACCCTCCTGGAGTTCATCCTTAACCTAGTTCAAGGCATCCTCCCCTAAATACCCAGTCTGCCTGCAAGTCCTGTTGCCTTGACTTGCAGCAACCCAAATCCTCTTGTCCTCGCTATGCTGACCTGTCCACCCCACCATGGTCTGGCCTGGGTAATGGCAGCTGTCTGCTAATTGGCTTCCTTTGTCTCCTTCTAGTCTGTTGTCCACACATGGCTAGAGCAATCATGTAAAGTGTCAGTCCCATTCTGTCCTCTGCTCTGAAACCATCAGCTGCTTCTCTTTGCTTTTAGAGGAAACCCATGTCCCTTCCTGCCCTGACCCATTAGTACCCCTGTCTGCCTCACCTGCTGGCTCCTGGCATGCTGGCTGCCTCCTAGCTCCTCCGGGGAGCCCTGTGGGCTTCCTGTTGCCTCAGTGCCTTTGCCCTGGTCCTTCTGTGTCTGTTCTCTTCCAGGTCTGCTCCAGTGACTTCCCGTCATTCCAGGCTTTGCTGAGTCATTTCCTTAAATCCTGCCTCTGCCTCCCACTCAATCCATCACCCTGTTTTATTTTTCTTATGCTTATCAATGCCTGGCACTTTTGTTCTCTTAACGAGCTTCTGGGGTCCATGAGAGCAGCAGTAGGCTTGTTCACTGCTGAACTCTCCAGTGCCTGGAACAAGTATAGCACATTGGAAGGGCTCAAAACATTTTTTCAAATGGATGACATTGCATTAAAAACTCAAGAGCAATGCTGCTATTGGCAGACTCCCTTAACCGTTTTACCCGTTACTCAGTAGTAGAGTGAGGGAGATACACCTACCTGAGTAGGAGAATCTTTCTTGGGTACTGAGCCAAACCAAAGTTCACTGTGATAGGACCTCACTATGTTGGGAATATACCGGGAATGACAGTTGCCCGGGCTTGAATGTCGCTGTACTTCCTCTTCTGGGCCATCTGTAAGAGATGAAAGGGTCTGGTCAATCTTTGTGCTCTTTCACTCGGGCACTAACATGTTGGATATCCTAGTGCAGTTTTGCACTAATAAGCCCCCAGTGGTCATTAGAATTAAGGTCTTTGCTTGTTCTACAGACTAAACGCCATTCTGGTTAATTCCCCTTAATCCATATTTTTTTTTTTTTTTTTTTTTTTTGGTAAATAAGCACAGGAGGAAGATCAATTGCTGAATGTCTAAATCTAGTTTTGGATTTGGCTGTTAGATGAGGGGCTGCCTCTGGCTTTTTAAGTCTTCTCTCTGGGTTTGTTCTAAGGGTGAAATAATGGGACAGTGCTTGATACTCACTAAACGGTAACCATTTGCGGTGGTCGATTTCCCATCCACGATCACCCCCACCTCCATTTTGACTTTCTGACAGAAGTTTGATAGAACCCCTCTGCTGTGCAGCCACGTGTCTGAGACTGAAACAACAGTAGAACTGCCCAGAATTCTGGACTTGTTACATGAGATTGACATGTCCTACTGTTCAAGCCAGTTTGAAGCCACTCCTGTAACCAGAGTATCGTGACTGATACACTGTCAGTTGATTGCTGCTTTGTGTTGACTCTTGCCCACTGGCAGAATTGGTCCGCTTATCTAAATGTTCCTTAAGCTTTTCTATGTCTGTGCTGTATCTACTTGGAATATTCTTTCCTGATCTGTTTCTAAGTCCATCCTTTTAGGACCAAGGTCAAATTTTAACTTTTCCTGCAAACCTTTCCTGACTACCTCAGCCTGAAGAAATCTATTCTCTGTGCTATGAAGCAGTAACTGTGGATAATGTCTGTCCATTCCTTGGTCTTGGCATTTGCTCACATCCTTCGATGCCTCTGCTCTTGTCATTGGCCTGCACTGGTGTTGGATGATTGCTCAACTTTCTGCATATTCGCCTTATCTCCTCAGCTTCTATGTGAGGGCAGAGACCATGCCAAAGGCCCAGCGCTGTGTCTTACGTAACAGGCACTTGGTACTTGCTAATCTGAGGAGCAGGCCTGCGTGGGGATTGGTGGCCAAGCATCTGAGATTCTGGTATTTCTGTGAAGTTTTAAAGGACCTGGAAGATCCTAGCTGAGGGGATGCTAGCTGTAAGAGTCTTGGGGTGCAGGTGTGTATTCACAGGGAACAGTACTTTACAGCTCCTGACTTCTGAAACAAATTGGAGCAAGAAAGATGGAGCATTGAATTTCTTGCACATTCTTCTCAGGGTAGATGAAACACATGTATCCGAAGCATGCTGTTGGGTTATGCATATCAGACACACAGCTGCTTCTCTGGGAAATACCTCTGAAGACCCCTGTCCTTCCTGCATTACATGTCCATCAGAGTCCTGCCTCTAACCCCGTTCTTCCTCCCCCATCAGCATGGCAGCTCACTGGGTTTTCAGGGAGATGGACCTACTATTGGATTTAGCCATGTCTTTTTTGACTGCCCATTGCTGCACCAAAACAGCTTCTCTGCAACCTTGTGCCTGGAGCAAATCTTAGCTTTTCTGTTATTTTTTGGTGTTCATTTTTTTTTTTTTTTTTCAATTAGCAATAGTGGGAAACTAGGAATGGAGTAGTAGTCTCCCACCTACTAAATATTAAACCCTACTATAGTGACTTGAACCATCAAGGGGCTTCTTTTCTGCTGCATAACAAATGTTGAAGTGGGCAGTCCAGGGTTGATAAAGCAGTTCTGTAGCTCCTATTTTACTGTTTCGTCCTTATCTGGGGACTTCATCGTCATGTCAGCAAGCCTGTGTTCCAGGCAGAAAGAAGGTGGAAGGGTGAAGAGCAAGAGTTGTCTGTTAATTTAAAGCAAAGTTTTGAAACCATTACAAACTTAAAAGTTGCAAGAATAATTTGAGGAGTTCTTGCATACCTTGAACTGGGTTCCTTGTTGTACCCGTTGATCCAGTAATATCCGTGGGGAATCCAATCCAGGATTACACATCACACCTGTTTGTCATCTCATTTCTTTTGATCTGGAACACTTGGACTTTCCTTGATGGTACTTCCTTTCCTGAACCTGGATGCTTTTGAAGGTTCTAACCCAGTCGCTCTTAGCTATGTTTTTGGCCCGATGCTGCAATGATCATTTCGACCGAGGTCTAACTTGTCCTGGTACTGGTGGTGGTAACTCATCACTTGAGATGATAGTGTCAGGTTTCTCCTTGGTAAAGTTGCTTTTTTTACCCCTTTTGTAAGATTTTGTGGGGAGATCTATGAAACGATATAAATTTCTATTTTGCCCCTGACTTTCATCTAGTATTAGCATCATTTGCTGCTTACCTGAATTTTTAATACATTGCCACATGGTGACCTATTACCATCATTCCTTCATTTATTGGCATTTATTGTAAGGATGCACTCTCTTCCTCATACATAGCCATTTATTCCCATAACTGTTTGGGCTCATGAGTTTGTGTTTTGTTCAATAGGTTATATGATTGTCACTTTGATGTTGAAGTCCCAGATCAGCTCGGTGGGCAGCCCTTTAAACCTACATCTCTGTCTTCTTGACATGACCTCATTTTTCACCACAACACAAGGTTCTAGACTCATCTTGTGTTTCTCTGCCCCAGCCCAGAATGATCCATTTCTCTAAGGATCCCTGGTTCTTTTTAGTGGAGAACAGAACTTGGAAACCAATTTCTGAGCATTACATGAGTGGTTGCTCCTGGGATATTGCTGCCCCAGCCCCTTGGAGCGGGCAGAACTAGGAAATGATTGTATACATATGTGTACTCCTACATGTACATATATACTTCGTTTTTAATACAGATATCAGTTTATACCAAAACCTTCAAATTTAGGCCAACCTCACTTTCCATATTTGGATCCCCCCCCCACCCCGGGGGTCCGGCTTCCATAGTCTCAACCTCCTATATGTGGCCAGTCTCCCAAGCTGACTGCAGGTTCCCACCCCAGTTGTTTGAACTCTGCCACCAGATCTCTATGGGGCCTCACCACCACTTGCTCCAGACCAACTTTTTCAAGCTTAGGGCTTAAAACAACAACAAAATACTGTTTTGAGAAAACTGCAGACTCACATATAGTCATAACAAATAGAGTGATCCCAGGTACCCTTTCCTCAGTTTTCCCAAATGGCAATATCTTGCAAAACTATAGTACAGTGTCCTAACCAGGATCTTGTCATTGATAGTCAAGAGCATTTCTGCCACCTCAAGGATACCTATTTCTCTTCTATAGCCATGCCCAACTCCTCCCACCCCCTTGAACCTCTAATACTATGTATTCTCCATTTGTGTTTTTTGTCAGCATGATATATATGGAATCGTAGGTATGTAACCTTTTGGAATTAGCTTTTTTCACTCCGTATAATTCCCTGGAGACCATGGCCACTGTGTGTATTGATAAGTTATTCCTTTTTATTCCTGAGTAGTATTTCATGGTTTGGATGTAGCAGTTTAACCACTCACCCACTGAAGAGTGTCTGGGCTGGTTCCAGTTAACTGCTGTTATGAATAAAGCTGCTGTAAGCGGTGGTACAGGTTTTTGTGTGAGTGTAAGTTCTCATTTTTGAGATAAATGCTTGGAAATGTACGTGCTGGGTTTTATGGTGGTTCATGTTCAGTTTTCTTAAGAAACTGCCCAATGTATGAGTGATTTGGTTTGTCCACATCCCTATTGGCATTTCCTGTTATTTTTCTAAAACTTAATTTTAGAATGGTTCTAGATTTACAGTAAAATAGCAGAGTTTCCATATACCCTAGGCCTAGTTACCCCTGTTAACAGCTTATATTAGAATGCTACATTTGTGGTAACAAACCAATATGAATACATTAACTAAAAGTCCATTCCTGATACTTCCTTTGTTTTCACTCACTATCCCAGAGTGTGGCTGGGGAGCTTGGAGTGGGGAGCCCCGGGTTGTCTGGGGGTGCAGTGGGAGGAGAGTTGGGAAGGCCCCTGCGGGGGGCTGCTGTTGCCTTCTGGTGTGGGAGACACAGGGAAGTCAGGCATGCTCAAGGCGGAGTCAGCCCATGGTCTAAAATGCCAGGTGTCTGAGCTCTCCCCCCTTTCCTCAGTCTTCTGGAGCTGCAGGTCGCTCATAGGACCTCAGGAAATCACCCTGTCACCAGATTTGCCACTTCCTTAGCTGTGTAGCATGGTGGTCTCCTAAGGATGGAAAGCCCTTTGGGGTGCTTTGGCAGTTTGAGGGAGGGAGGCAAAGACAAAGGTCTGCCTCTGATGCTGTTAGAGGGCTGAGATGATAGCTCTTAGCTGGGCCCTGCTTTAGGAGTTAACATTGTAATTAGCAATCTATCATTGCAGTGCTGAATAATTTTAGAATTAACAAAAAACAAGCCAAGACCCCATGTGGTACTTTGTGTGAGTGGAATATAAGTAGCATAGGCCCTTGTCCTAGGTGAGATTTACAGCTCTGTCTAATGGTGTATTTTGAGTTGGTTTAAGCCAGACTGTAAGCCCTCAGGGCAGCAGTGGCCTTTATGCTGAATACATAGGTTTCTACAAATGATGATGGTGTTTCTGCCTCACACATGGGGCCAGCTGGGCTTGGCTTTATTTTGGAGACTTGAATATTCAAGTTACATATATTGCTTTTAAAAATTGACAGAGGAGCCCCAGGCATAGGAGGTAATCTCTGGGCTATGGATCATTACCTGTCTCAGCTGGGGAAGCGGGGAGTGAGAGGGCTTCATGGAGGCTGATGGGTTTCAAACCAGATCCTAAAGAGCTAGTACGATTAAGGCTAGAGGACAGCAAGGAGGGGAAAGCATTTCTATGACTTTCCTGAGGTAATCCAGCTCTGAGGTGCACGGCTGTTTGCCTCCTATGACTTAGTTCTCATCTGCTGTAGGTCAGGTCTCTCGAGATTGGGACAGCTGATAATCTCCAGATTGAAGGGGGAGGCCGAATGGTAGGGAGCAGAATGTGGGACTAAGGGAGGTTGAAAAACATGATGGGGTCCTTTACATCCACCCCTTACATGACCTAAGTCCCCTCATTTCAGGAATCAGTAATAGAAAGTCTCATGTTTAAAAGCCTGTCCTCAGTACCTGGAGATGTGCAGTGACGCCATGGAAAGCACCCTGCACATTGCCTCGTATATGGTAGGTGCTCGGTAATGGTCTGTGAACTTTCAAATTGTGAATGCAGATTAGGAGACAAAGTGAGGGGGGGAACCTTGTGCCAAACACAAGGATTTTCCTAAGGAAGCATGAGAGGCTGGTCTTTGTTCAAACGATCCCACCTGGGGGTATGCTTGCCAGGGTGGCAGTTACTGAAAATGCGCTTGGGAGTCAGTAACTTGTGCAGGCTTTAATATCCTTTCCAGGATATTAGAATTCCAGGGAATTCTTCCTTTAAAACTTTCTCATCTTCTATATTCACTTATAAGATTGAAACCACTGATTCAGTATATGCTCATTCAAGATTGGCAGTTCTTCCCAAATGAGATAGAAACTGATGCCAGAGATATCTTTGTGCATATATTGTGCAGTAAAATCTTATACACTTGGTTTTGCTAAAGAGATGGAAACACAGTAGGTCATAGCCTTAGGGAAAACTCTACTGTCCCCTTTCCCCTGCCAGACAGTCAGGCCTTTAGGCCCCATCAGTGATGTTTTCTTATGAGACCTTCAACTCAACTTAATCTGATAAGTCTTATGAAATTAAAACTCAACTGGTGTGTGTTCTTGGTATTGCAGCTGGGAAATGAGAATAAGGAAATTTTACATTTTGTGTACAAAACAGTTCAAATTTTTTTTACAATGGGCTTATGCTTAACAAACTAGAGAAAATGCTTTAATAGCCAATAACTGAGACACACCAGTTTTTTAAACAGAACAGTTAATGAATTTGCGTGTGTCTGTCTTTGTCTTAATGTCTGGCCATTTCAGGAAATAATTTGGGCTTCTGCTAATGTTAATCATTGGTCAGATGAACTCACCTGGGGATCACTCATAAAATGCGTGGCCAATAAGTCCAGAGGCTAGTGTGCATTTTCGGAAAGGTAGGAGTAGCATGCTACCTGATACCTGGCATAAGCTGGTGATGCCTCTGTAACTGACGAGAGGCATGAATTGAGTTTAACTCTCACTTTGGGAAAGAATGTTTGGTTGTTGAACCATCCAAACTTTGGGGTATAGGAGCACCAGCCTTGTAGCTCAAGGGTACCATCTGACATCTTGCACCAAGCTGTATTGTTACTGAGGGAACAGATCCCTGAGAAGGAGACTGGCTGGCCCTGGTTTCCCAGGTTATTTTAAACATTAATCAGTGACACTCTGGTAGATGTATGTCTTTCTTGAGTTGGTCACCAGTTAGCTCTCCAGGTCTGTAAACCTGCAGCCAACCCCTGGTTCTTTGGTGATTTCCCCACAACCTGGGCATCATGCCCAACACACCAGGGATACTCCAGAACCCTGCCAGGTACCTGAGGAGTAGACTGCCCTGATAGAAGGGAGGTGGGGGACCTCCATAAAGCAATATGCTTCCTCGTATGTCAGTGCCCAGCTGACGCTGTCTTGGCATTTCTCAACCAACTTTAGCTCCAACAGGAAGAAGCATCTCTACTTGTCCCTGGACAGAAACTGTTTCTAAAAATCAAAATTTCAGAACTTTTTTTCCATTATATAGATCTAATTTCACTGAAGACAGTCACAGATTCATTGTATAACACATATGAATACCTTTCCCTTAAATGCAAGTACTGTTAAATGGTGGGGGACGGACCCTCACAAATGTCAATTAAGCTCCCTGTCTGTCACAGACTCCCTGATAGCGGGTGGACTGTGTTGACCATGGCTGTCATGGGCCAAGTGGGGATGTTAGGCTTTATTTCAATAGAATACCACCCATAATAAAGTGTAGACTTTAGGAGGCATGTTTGAGGCTTGAAAGAGAGGCTGAAAGTGAGACCTAAGTACTACATAAAGATCAATAAAGTACAAAGAATAATGTGGAAAGAGGTGCTGGGCTAGGAGGGGTGAGTCACCTGACAGCGTAGAATCAGGCTGGTGTGGGTGCTGCTGTGGGCTTTGGGTCCGTGTGAGGATCTGCTGACTACCTTGTCTGAGACCATCACTGAATAGCATCTGTGGTTTCAGGTAGAAGATACACCTAGTTTTCTTGAGGTTTTTCTTTGCTTGGAATGTTATCTAACAGCTTGAGCTCTTGTGTGATACTGTTTGTGTTAAAAATAGCCATGTAGGCTGAACAGAGAACCCTAAGAAATAAATTTATAGAATTTAGACATGGAAGGATGTTAGAGGTCATCTGTCTTTGGGATCTCAGAGCAAATTAGAGTTTACAGCACAGTTACGCCTCCTCTTTCCTATGAGCAAAGTAACCACCTAGAGTTGGGGCTGGCACGGGAGGGCCGGCTCTAGGTCATTCGTTTTTCCTGCTGCAGCTTGCATAACCCGAGTTGTGAAAGGTACCTGGTCTCTGCTGAATGAAGCTGTTTTTTGCCCAGCTAGTTTTTAGAACGAGCTGCCGACCAGACCTGTGATTGTGTTTTGTTAGGACTGAACACCTTTCCTATCAGAAGTGTGATGCAGAAAGTTTCCCACAGTATCAGGCACCTCTGGGCTGCTGGTGGTGCCTGAAGTCAGTGAAATGAGATAGGAGAAACTGAGATGATGTGCCCCAGGAGACATGTGTTACTGCCAGGGCTTCCCCTTCTCCCTTACATGACAGGTTGAAAAGTAGAACGGCCTTGCATATGAAATGTGCAGGACTGGGCTGAAGGTGTGGTGGAGGGGAAATCCAGAGCGTGAATGGGGCCCCTGTTGGTCAGTCTCCTGGGAGTGTGGAGGGCACCCAGAGGGGAGGCACCATGCTGAAATGCACGGGGCCAGGCTCTCTACCGCCTGCAGATTCAACATGCGGATGGATTCATTCCTAACCGTTACTTCCTCTTCTGGAAAGTAAAGAGGTAGTATGGGAAAAAAGCAAATACGTACGAGTGGGGTCTTGGTTGGACTTCTCATTCACCGAAGGCTGTTGACATAGGTCTGGAATCATCCTGTGTCTTGGAAAGCTGACAACCTGGGTAGCAGTTCGCTTTAGGAGATCTGCTCGTTGCACTGCTTTCCCTGAAGTCTTTTTTGTTATTAGCTACACTTGCACGAATACACAGAAAAGTCATTGATGGTTGCCTCAACCATTTAGTAAAAGGAGGTCACCTCCAAGGGCACACACCACTTTGCCCTTAGGTATTGCTGTTAGTACCTCAAAATGTGAGAGGGGGAGGCTGCCCTGACAGGGCTAGAAAGGACGAAGTGGGATCAGCTGTGAGATGCTGAAAAATATCTTATGATCTGGGCTATGCTGGCCTCTGGGTTGCAGGTGACGTCTCAGGTAACACCTCAAAAGATTTGGCACAGTGCAGGATTTAGGAATCTGGTTGCTCTGTGATCTGACCTGATGACCTTCAGTCTTAGTCCATGAAGGGGATGTGCTTAAGGACACAACGATGTGGTCGAGGGCTGAGGGGTCCCAATTTGGATTCTAGGATATGTCACAGATTTCCTGGTCTGACATTCTGGTTTATGCCATCTCTCATCCATTCTGGAGTCTGGCTGAGTATTGTTGGCAGTTGTATAGAAAATGTGTTCTTTAAAGGCAATGAATTCTTATGGAAAGGCTGATCTCACTGGTAGATCAGCATGGTGTTTCCAGATTGTTTAACAAAATATTAGGCATTCTCCTGCTATCCTTAACTTGTAGCATCAAAAACTGGGCACAGGGATTCCTATTTTGAGTGGTAATGACATTTCAACCATATGCTAGCATTTGGCAGGAACGTGCTTGGGGGTGGGGAGGTGAGGGGAGTGTTCTGAAGGTTTTCCTCACGCTGGTGCTCCTGGAGAATGTTAACATGCAGAAATAAGTTTTAGAACCTGATTCAAAGAATTTAGGCCAAGCAGAACAGTTTTAAAGATGGCCTTCCCCCACTGCCCCTGCAAGATGGAAGCACAGAGAAATTAAAACATATAGTGAAGTCTCCTTGCAAAATGGGCAACTTCTCTACCCTCTACTGGGAAATGCCACTACTGAAATGCATCAGCATCGCATGCAGACTGCCTTGCATTTAGTCATTTCCATAAAGCAAAAGAAAGATCAAAAAGCTGGTGTCCCTCCCTTGGCTAAGTTTAACCTTCCAGCTTTCAGAATTGGGACATCTTTGAATTCTTAAAATAACAATCTCCCACCCCCCACCCGCCCCAACACACACATACCTATCCTTTGTTTTTCCCCTAGAAATTTTCTCCCTCTGCCTTTGGTTTGGCAGTGGGGAGAGGACTCCTGCCTGCCCCAGGAGCTGTTTGACAATGGTTTGGACCCTGAAACACTTGGCTTTTTCCTCCTGGTTGTTCCATAATGGGGGCTTCAATCTAGAATTTGATTGTAAGGATGCTTTCTAGGGATCACCAATGTCCTCCTTTTAGGGATTGAGGGAAACAGGCATCTGGGCTGAAGCATGCAGGGTTAGAGCTGTATGTTCTGTATGCTGACTTTTTGAGAAGGCAGAATATGGTAAGGGCAGTGGCTCTTGTGTCTCCTGGGACACCAGTCCGTAGTACTGCCCCCTTCCTCTAAATCCCTTCAGAATCTGGGCAAGTCACACAGTTGTGTTGGGGTATATGCTTTATTTAGGGGGGGAGAGAGGAGGTAAGGTCCTATGACTATGGTCTCTGAATGGGTAACTCTTAGCTTGCTATACAGCCTTGCCTTCTGTAGATGGTTGCTAAACATAAGAGAAAAGGCGGCCACTTGCTTAAAGCAGAACAGTTGAATAGCAGTTGCTCTTGACTGATCCCACGGTAGGGATGTAGATAGACCCCAGCAGACCCCTTGTTTCTATTTCCATACTTATAATTGGATAATCTTGCTTGCCATTTCATTCTTCAGTAGGGAGTGTTGACCTTGGTGCATGTGCTTATTAACACGGGGTCCCATGACCGTGAGGGGGACCCTTCTCTTGTCCATGTATCTGGCTGCATCAATCCTGTTTACTTTGTGGCTCTCCAAAACCCAGATGCATTACAGTCATTCATTCATGTCTGCATGCTTGTCCTAGTTCTGCAAGCCTGAATGAACTTTGGGCAAAAGAGTCGTGCCACCTGAAGCTCGGGTTTGAATAGGTTAACAGCACCAGCAATATCAGGTAGAATGTGCAGGAGAAGATGAGTGAGTGCTGACGAGGGTTTGGAGGTTGTGGCCATTACAACCTGGAGTATTCTAGACAGTGGGACTTGCAAGACCTTGAAAACTGGACAGTGGGAAAAGGGAGATGGTTTCAGAGGTGTGGTGCTGGAGATGGAGGACAGTCGGAGTAGCAGGTTCCTCCTCCTGGAACCTTTAGGGGATAAGCCTGTGTGGGGGAGGTGGAGGAGCTGGGAGCTGATGCGGTACGGGCAGCGGGAGAAGCCCCCGTGAGTGTGAGAGCCAGGTGGTGCGATGGGGTGGGGACTGAGAGGAGCCTGGGCCCCGCTGCTGTCTGGTCGGGTGACTCCGGATGCCATGTAAGCTCCCGCAGCTTGTTTCCTGCGTTATAAGTTTGGGTCCAGCTTTGGAAGATGGTTGAGGGTCAGAGAAAATACTAAACATGTAAAAGCACCTTGGGAATGCCAGAGGGTTGGTGCATATGGGAAGTTTTCTGCCAGGATTGAGGCATTAAATGTCAGGGTCAGAAAGTGGAGGAAAGCATCTTTTCATAGGATGGGGAGTGGGGATCATGTGTTGCACCAAAAATTGTGCCTGATTTCTTGGGCCTCCGCAGGTCAGGGAGGTCTCCTTAGGGTTAGCTGTGGGTTTGGTTAACCTGACTTTGAGGCTGAATTGTATACCTTCTCAACTAGGGTCTGTTTATTTTTAGAAGTGACTGACAGCTATAGGCAAACCCGTCTGACAACTTTGGGAGTCTCCTGAGGATAATGACTTTAAATCTTTGTTTCTCATGGTTGTTAGTCTTCATGCATGAGAGGAGCTGTAGAATTTATGGTGCTTTGTGCAGCCAACTCTCCTTTCCAGCTCTCATGGTGCAGTGGGAATACTGGTGCAGGTTGGTTTAATCTGGTAACTTCCAGGTAATTCATACACATAATCATTCTTGCCCAGTCAGCATATGTTCAACAAGCTTCTACGTGTGTCAAGTTGATAACCATAGCTCCTTCCTCAGAACATATAATTAATCCTCAGGGAACTAATAACCAGGCAGGTTTTAGATTGGGAGTCAGGGAATGAACTTCCCCATTTTAGTGCTCTCTCAAAAAGAGACTCCAACCTTGGACAAATCATGTCACTTCCCTGGGTTTTCCCTTGAATATGAGAACTTCGGACCAGATCTGGAGGCATCTTCCCAGGTACTTTCCATATTATAGGAATCTATGATTGTCCATCCATATACAAAGATATTACATGATTAAATTATAATGCATGAACAATACAGATACTAAGAAGTAGGAATTCAGAGAGCTAGGAGAAACGTCATTGTGGGTCCCCATCGTGAGAAATGGCTTTGCCAAGAAGATAGAAATGGAAATGTCTAAATATCTACCAAAATAGGGTATTGCAGCTCACCTGCACATTTGAGGTATTTGGTATTGGAAGGACACATTTGGTTGGGAGGTCTGAGTTCTTGGCAATATCCATGTGTGGGCTACTTGATAGACCCCAGGATCTTTCTCTCTCCCTCCCTTTTTTGTACCATGAATATCTGAGTATTTGGTATGTATTGGACACTATTTCTGCTTTTGATACATGGCCCCAAGAAGGCCTTATCCTATAAGACTAATACAACTTACTGATGACTTTGGCTTCATTATTTGCTGGTCCCTATTACCAACTCATGTACTCAGGGAAATGGCTTTGTGTGTGTCTTTCCACATTAGACATGCCCCTACTGTCCTTTTTTCCTACCTATAAAAATGGCATTTGTTCAGTCAGTTGTCCTTTAATTCCTCCATTAAAAGCTTACTCTATACCAGGCACTGGCACTAGGTATGCATTTGTATAGAAAGCAGATGTGGTTTCTGTCCTCATAACTTCTTGTCTAGTGGGAGAGACGAACACTAAATCACTACAGATGAATATAAGATCAGCAATTGGAGGGGTGCTAGAGTGAATAGAATAGGATAGCACAAAACGGGGGCACCTATTTTAGATTTGAGATCAGGGGGTGACCTTTTTAAGAAAAAAAGGATAGTGAGAGGAA
This sequence comes from Manis pentadactyla, assembly GCF_030020395.1. Classification (NCBI taxonomy): domain Eukaryota; kingdom Metazoa; phylum Chordata; class Mammalia; order Pholidota; family Manidae; genus Manis; species Manis pentadactyla. The sequence continues at coordinate 136,145,346 of NC_080024.1, read as the reverse complement.
AGGGTTTGGTTGGAGTTGGGAAGAGGGAAAAGCCAGTGTGAAGGCCTAGAGGCAGGAAAAAGCTTTTAGCGTTTGAAAGGGTCATAGGATAGGTGATGGGGGGTGGGGGGGGGGTAGGCAGGAGGGTCTTGAGATATAAGGATAGGGGGACAGGCCAGGGTCATGTGGGGCCTCTTGATGAGGTAAGATTTTGGATTTTATCCTATATTCTAAGGAAATCAATTGTTGGATTTTAAAAAGGAGAGCAGTATAATTCAATGTAGAGTTAATCATTGTGGCTACATTGCGGAGAATGGAAGACAGGAGCTGAGATTCAGAGATTACCATTTATTAGGAGATCATTGTTGCTTAGAGGAAAGACAACAATGGCTTGAATTTGCATAGAAGTGGTGGAACTTGGTGGGGGATGGTGATGAGGGAAGGTATCAAGACTGGCTCCTAGCTTTTGGTTCTGTCATCAAAGTAAACATACACTAAGATGTAGTGTTGAATTTCTTTTCTAGAACGTATTGGGTTAGTTTTATACTTAAGTAAGTAAAGCTAAAGACATGTCTTTTTGTGGGTCATAGCATCTTGAACAAGAATTTTGCTATTATTCCATAGATGAAGATGACATAAATGTTCAACAATTCTGTACAAAATTGAACATATTCTTGCCGTGCAATCCAGCAGCTATGCTTCTTGGGATTTACCCAAATGAGCTGAAAATATATATCCATATAAAAACTTATACACTAGGTGTTTATCAGCTTTATTCATAATTGCCTAAACTTGGGACCAACTGAGATGAAGATGCTAGGTGAATGAGCATGTAAACTGTGGCACATCCAGGCAACAGTGGCACATCTCTGTTCAGTACTGAGTAATATTCCAATCTGTGAAAAGATGGGAAGGAACCTTAAATGTGTTTCTAAGGGAAATCAATCTGAAAAGCCCCATACAGTTACATGATTCTAACTATATGACATTCCAGAAAAGGCAAAGCTATGGAGATTGTAAAATCAGTGGCTGCCGGGGGTCGGGGGGATGAATAGGTGGAGCACAGGATTTTAGAGCAGTGAAGCTATTCTGTATGACTCTGTAATGGTGAATCCATGTTCATCACACATTGTCAAAACCTATGAAATATGCAACACCTAGAGTGAACTCAAATGTAAACTATGGACTTTGATAATCTATCCACAGAAATTCATCAGTTGTAACAAATGTACCACTCTTGAGAGGCATGTGAATAGTGGGGGAGGCTGTGCATGTGTGGGGACGGAACTATATGGGAACTCTTGTGCTTTATGCTCAATTTTGCTGTGAACCTAAAACTACTCTAAAAAGTCTATTTAAAAGGAGGCAAAGGATTGTGTTGAACGCATGCTGATACTAGATGTCCCCTAGAACATCACTAGTCATCGGGGAAACACAAATCAAAACAATGATATGTATCATCTCAGCTCTTTAAGAGGAATTGCTTTGTATGTAAGTGTAGACTGTGTCCAGGGAGGTGGTGAGTTCAGGGTATTCCTACACTGTCTCGGACTGCTGCCTCTAGAGATTTTATGGTAAGTTGGAAAAGTCTGAATGCTCTATGGTAGGCTGTGGTCCCAGAAAAGGTGGGACCTCACTGGACTTCACTGTGCATGACCATAGCAGATGCCCCCCTTTTCTCTTTATGATCTGAAAACTGGAAGTTGAGAGCTCTTCTAGTTCATTTTCTTGACCTTGACGTGTTGTAGGTCCTGGAGTTAACTTTTAAAAACACGTGAACTCATCTTAAAGTCATCTTGGTGACATGATGATCTTCCATATTTCATAAAGCATTTTTGAATCCTAGTTTATAGTGGTTTTTTTTGAAAATTCTCTAATGCTCAGGAAGTCCTAGTTACTCTAAATTGGTCAGTGTAGAAATAACTTTTCTGATGGTTAAAACAAATTGCCAAGTCTGTATAAGCAGACTTAGCTGTTTCAAACTCTTGCATCTGCTTTGATAGAGGCAATAGGATGAAACAACTCATTGTGCATATTGGGAGAGCTGGGTAAAGCAGTTTAATGACTCGACTGACTAATTTGGGAGCAGTCAGGCCTCTTTCATTAGCCTGTAGATCGTCCTGGAAGGTGGTTAGAAGTAGTGATGGGTGTATAACACTAGGAAGATTAACTCAAAACATTGAGAGTGACATGAAAAATCTTACTCAAGAGTTACCAAGATATGTACCTGGTTGACTATAAGCACTTGCTTTAAAAATCTTTCCCTTATGTGGGTCATATCTTAAGAGGCAGTGGTAAGAATACTGGCTAGTGACAATAAGCTCTACTGATGAAGGGCTGTATTTTAAAAGTATAACATAAAATATTACTCATAGTTCACTATGGCTACATGAAATGAGGTCTTGTTCGTGCCATGTGATTGCTTCCTGCCTAGAGTGATTGTAGCTACTGCTTATGGAGTTTCTGGCTCATGCCAGAAACTTTATAGTCACTGATCTATATAAATTTGTAAACAAGTTTTTAAACATTTCAGGTTATTTTGAATTAAAACCACCAGAAGACTTGCAATTGGGATTAAGGTCTGTCTCCTCCACAGCAGGTCTTTTTAGTTGGTTCTGCTACCTCTTACTGTGTTACATGCAAAGTACCTAGACGGCCGACTTGGGAGTGCAGGCCTAGTAAACTTAAGTCTACAACATGAGACAGTGTCCCTTGCTCTTGGAAAGTCTTCCTTATGACTAATTCTAGTCACTCCCACCTCAGTGTGGCCTGTCCCAATTAGAAGTGCTTGTTGAACAAGCTAATGGATTATTAATCAGCATTTTTTATTAAGTATGTTGTAATCAATGTCCTCATACTTCCAGGTAATAGGTAACAAATGTGAACTCAGCCTGTTTCTGTAGACTAGAAACTTATCATTGTGAGATGATTGAGGACTGTCTGCTCAAGCTGTTTGGCTTGACTTGACATTACTCCTTAAACTCTACCTGCCCTTCCCCGGTATGTTGGTGGGCTTAGAATTACCTTTACCAATCAAGGAAGGCATAGTGGAGCATTAAGTGTTCAAGTTTTTTAAATTAAAGGAGCCAGGCTCTGTGCAAAGAAGTACTCTTTGACCTCAGCATTGTGTGGTCATGGATTATCAAATGTTTTTGGTTGAGTTTTTTGGTAACCTCTTAAAAAAAAAAAGTCACAGAATTGATATGCTAATCTTGTAACAATTCAAACATGGAGCTCTAGGATAAGTGGGAGCCCCCATTCCCTCATCTCTTAGCAGTAGCCACTGCTCTCTAGGCACGTGCTGTCTGTATATACTTACATATATACAAGTGCAGACTTTGTATTTTTACACGAGTAGGGGAGGCTCTCCGAGGTGATCCATCTGTGGCACCCTGGGAAGGGCCCCACGTGATCAGTCTGGGAGAGCTCACCTTTGGGGTTCATTGGCATCCTGGTGGTGGTGGAGATTGCTCTGATGCTCCAGGGATTTGGGGGCAAGGACACCAAAGTCTCAGACACAGGCTTTATTCAAGTCCCTACTCGCAGGCTGACAGCTTTTATTTTGACAAAGAAAATGAGTTATTTCTCCAGGGGTCTTAAGCTGTTGTGTTCATAAGTTGCCAGAATGTTTTCCAAGTCCTGTGTCACTGTTAACATGATATCGTTCACAGGATCCCTCTTAGCTTGAGTCACTGGGTTGAAGTGAGCATTTGGCACATTACATCTCTTCAGTCTTCTGGACATGGACCATGACCATAACTGATATTAGTGTACAAAATACAAATGTGTTACATTATCCTATTGGGTAAGCTGGAACTTAACTTGGGTGACTAGTTTGTGTTACAGGACGCTGATACTCATGTGAAAGACCTGATGAGACACTCAGACTACTTTACAGCCATGACAATGAGAAGGCTGCTTCAAATCTGCATGAATATGCCAAGCAGTATCTTTGGTTTCCTGCATTTTTCACATGGAAATTCTGGTTGTTTGTCTAAGGGTGAAGTCAAGAATTCTTCAATGTGTGAACAAGGGGTTTGAATAATTTTCAGTGTGATTACTTTTTTTGCAGAATACACATTTTGATGAACACCAACTAATATGTAATAGTTTTGTCAACCACTGTGTGTAGGTTTTTAGAAACCAACATCAGAACTAAGGAAATGGTTATCTTAGCTTTCCTGAGTTTTAAAATCAAAGTATTGGTCAATCATAACATAAAAATAAAACAGGCAGGGTTCTTCAGTCACTTAGGCCTATGGGTGGCTTTGGGAGCAAGATGACCTGCAGCCATGTTGTGCTTCTTGCCTGGCAAAGCTTATGATGTCAACATCTGTGGTCGGTCTGTCTCTTAGTGATCAGGATAATGGAGGGTGCTTTGAAGCTCCCTCTGGTCCCAGTGCCTCATATTTCAGAAATTCTGAAATAAGGACAACTTTCTGGTGATTTCTAAGAGTCATGCTAAAAGCAATGGTGCCTCGCTTACTAGAATATACCTGTCATCTTTCATCTGTCTTAATAGAGGAGGGATGACTTTAGTTTCTTCACCCAAACTCATCATCCTAGAATATTCTCGGATTCTAGCCAGGGAGTGCCGAGTCTGGGGATCAAGCCCTTAAAAAGCCAAGGAAGGTTGTGCTGTACTGTGAGGCAGGTGGCTGTAACGAATGGCCTGCCTCTTCAGGAAACATGGACTGGAACACAGCACCAGGCTGTGCTTTCCATGAAGGCCTGAATAGTCGAACTTCTCTATAATGTATTGGTCTTCGGCTGAGGCATTGTGGTCTGCCAAGGATTTCTTTACGATGACTCAGCACTATTGTTCGCATAATTCTTTCCAGTTATGGCTCTCACCGTGCTGCTAGCCGTCTTTGATCAGTGGCAGGGGAGGCTCTGAACTGGTGCAGGTTCTCTTGGGACACAGGCTCTCTTGGGTTGCTGGTTTTGTACATCCCTGGAGCTGAAAGATAAGCTGAGAAAGCGGGAACCTGGGAATTGGGTTCAGGGTGGACCCTTCCCAGTAGAAATCGGGCAGACCACTATGATGCCACGTGCCCAGGCCAGGGCTGATCTCCCTCATACCACTCGAAAATAAAAGTATGTACTCCAGTGGCCCAAAGTGCTGATAAAACCCAGTCTTTGTTCTTTCCAGGCTTTTCTTTTTTTTTTTTTTCTTTACAAATCAGAGTTTTAAGAAAAGGGAAAATTGCATATGTTGAACTTTTACTAAAACTAGTTCTTACCTGCATAGTCTTAATTTGCAAGACAACTAAATGTTAGAGTTTATCCCAATTTTGTCAGTTATGGAGCCTGTCTATTCATTTGACAGTTTTCTTTTATTGGTCTTTGTGCATACATAGTTGTGGCTATGAAAAATAACAAATACATAGTACAAAAAAAGTAATGCATTAATACTTTTAAGTCACACTAATATCCTTATTTCACAGAAAGGAAAAGCAGCACATTGAATAGTCACAAAAGAGCGGGCCCAGGAGGTCCAGAGTGTGATTTGCCCATGGAACAGTAGCACAAGGTAACTCCAATGTGGAGCCTGAATTTGAAACTAGATCTGTCTGGCGTCAAGGCCCACCAGTTTTCCAGGAAGGCTTGATAATAGAATTTTATGATATTTTTGGAATCGTGATCTTTGGAATTCAGACCCTTGATGAGGGAGTGGCTGCCACAAGGCGATACCCTCTTCTAGTTGGTCACAAAGTTGGGCAAGAATTCGGTGGTGTCCAGTCCACTGTTCTCAGGAAGAATTCAGTGGGTCATAGTACAATGCAAATTCTTTATCCTTGGACTGTCAGCCTGGCATGCTCCCCCTCAACTAGGAATATCAGCCTGGTGTGCTCCCCCTCAACTAGGAATGTCAGCCTGGCATGGTGCCCCTGAACCACATCGGCAGGTTTATTTCCCAGAGCTGTTTTCAGTACAAGTTGGGGGTAGTGTGGGTGGAAGGTGAGGGCATAAGGGTAAGGCAAAAGCAGAACTGAACCCTGGAGTAAAAAGGCCAAGGTCTCTTTGAACCACACCTAGAACAAGACTAGAAGCTTGTTCTAAGTGACAGTATCTAAAGCAGGGTCCTGGAGTCTGGACCTGAAAAATTAACACATACACACATCAGATTTTAAAGTTAATGTCTGTGAGCCTGTTAGTGGCGGAGGCCAGGCTTTGTTTGGTATATCAGAGCCTGAAGCAGGTGTGTAGGGGGCAGACAGAACTGCTGGTGTAGCTTTATCTCTGGTTAAGTGCTGTGGCTTCTGCCCCGTTTTTCACATCTGTGTAGTGCTGATGACTGTTCTTTGCCTCTTACCTACCTCACAGGGTGGTAGGATTTGGAAACATTTATGGAGCCACAGGACCAGATCCTTTAATGTTTCATGTTTATGCTTCAGTGTGGCAGGCAGAGAGGAGAGATGAGGGTTAGAGTAGGGTTTTTTAACCAAGAAGTTTCTGATCTTGGGGAGAGAAAATCCACAAATACAGGACTGCAAAGTGCTGTGACACAGAGGCCTACACAGGGACTCTGAAATGTCTCAATGAATCATGTCATGGGAGGCTTCCTGGAAGAGGTGACACTGAAACAGACGTGGAGGACAAGGTAACTAGACAGAACAGGATATTCCGGGCAGTGGGGGCAGTGTGCACAGAAGTGTGAGAAAGCACTGTGTTCAGGGAACGAACTGGTCCAAAATGCCTAGAGTCTGCAGGATGGGGAGCAACAGATGGTGTTCAGGACATTACTGATGGTGATCAGTAGGGTGGTTGGGACTGGGTTTAGGAAAGGCCTTGTGTGCTACCTAAGATGTCTGGATCTTACCTGAAGCAATGGAGGTAGGGCATAAATCATTATTAAATTCAATTTTATCAGAATATAAGGTTGACGAGCACAGGGCAGTGTCTGGCTGCTGTTATGCTCAGGGCCTAGAATGTGCCTGGCACACAGTAGGTGCTCAGTGAGGAGTGAACAAACGTCATCAGCTTGCTGTGTTAAATACACCTATGTGCTGCCTGGTGGCAGGAGGTGGAAGTGCTGGATGCAGGAGGTCCCTGCAGTAATTTAGCTGACTCAGGTCAGTGGTGGTGAGAGGAGAAACCTGCTTTGAGAGAGGTTCCAGAAAGACCCCAGGCTGCCTGGGTGCAGCAGGTGAAGGGGGAGAACTGAGGATGATGCCCCGGATTCTGACTTGGATGTTTCAAAGGTGGGAACCTAGTGTGAGGAAGTCTAGGGAGGATGGAGAGGTCTGTCGGGGACACGCGGGACTGAGAAACATGTGGAATGGCTGGTGGTATTGACCTGCAAGCCTTTGGACATAGAGTTCGAGGGCCCGAGAAGGCATTTCAGGCTGGAAAATAGGGGTTTAGGGGTTTGTTAGGGATTGGGTAGAAATGGAAACTGTGTAAGCTGTCATTCCCCCTGAGTGTGTAGGAGACAGATGGCGCCCCCAGTGGAGCCCTGTGAAATCCTTAGGGGGCAGGGCAGGAGAAGTTGTGCAGGGAGCTGCTAGAGGGTAGTAAAACATGCTCTTGGTTAAGAATAAAGGTAGGGAATGGTATAAAGTCAAGTCTGTCCTTCCCCCTTCACGCTCCCCATCCCCCGAAGGTAGCTGCAGAAAGCATTTTGTCCTATATCATCCCAGCTGTCTTCTCTGCCTAGACAAGCCTAAATATGTATGCTCTTTATTTTTATCCAAATGGATTTGACTTTTATAATATCCCCTTCAACACTATGATTCTGATTCATAGAGAAAAACATTTAAAGAGATCCCATAAAAACACAGGTTGAGTCTTGGGGCTGAGTTAATTCAGACTTAATAGCCCTTGATGATGAGCGTACAGAATTGAAAAATGGTTACCCAAAACAGCAAGGGCGAGATTACTTGGTGTTTGTGCTTTTTTACTGAACACTTGTGGGTACAGGGTGGGGAGCACAGCCCTGCACTCCACTCCCTGGTTCCTTCCCACTCGCTGTGTGTGGCATGTGCTGCTTCGCTCTCCCAGCTGCACTGAATGGAAGCGGGCACGCATGCAGAGATTGCCAGGCAAGCCCTGTGTCCCCGCTGCACTGAACAGCAGCAGGCCCACCCAGCAGGACTCCAGAGGCAGCAAGGTCAGCTGAAGGCTGTCTCTGTGTCTGCCTCCAGCCACTCATGTCCCTGGTAAGGGCTTGGCAAAGCGCTTCTTCCTGGCCAGACAAGATTCTGACCTTCACTGGCTGTGTGACGTTGTGCAGGAGGCATCACCCCTCTGGGCTTCAGTTTTCCCATCTCTAAAATGAGGGGTTTGGGCTGACATCTCCAGCACTGTCTGGCACAAATATTCCTTGACTCCTGGCCCATCTACCTGCTGTGGGTTAAACTGAGTGAAGATAGAACATGAAAGTGTACCAAAAATGGGCTACATGCTACATAATTTGCTCTCAATAAATCATGATCAAACTGCTGTCTTACCTCACCTTGTCTACATTCTAGGGAGCGTATAATTTCTGTATTGGGAAGGGCTACCCCTTTAACTTACAAAACAAAGTTTAGAAAAAACCACGTAGTGTTTTGAAGTGTATTGGGTTTTGGTAAATGGTTTCTTCCATCAATGTCACAGGCACCAGTGAAGGAAGGCCAATGGCATAACAAGTTTGCAGATTTAATTAGAATGGCTTTTGAGTCTAAGACATCACCTTGGTAAAAAACTGTCCCCCACCCCCCCCATATGCCTCAATATCCTTCAGATGACATTGTTTCCTGGTTCGCGGATATCTTCTCTGGGACAGACAGTGGTAAATTCAATTCCAACCTTTTATGACTGGTAGGATAATTTTTTCAGAGATCCTGTTCTTAGAGTAGTTTTTGAACTAATGGAAAAATACACTTTTTATAATGAATGAAATACATTTCTAAAGCTTCATTAGCATTTCTTATTTATATATCTCACTTTTGGGGATGGTTCTGAGGAGATTTTTGCCCTTAAAACCTTTAAAGACACTTGGAAGTCAGTGACCTTGAAAGTCATTCTAGTTTTTGCATCCCAGCAGGAGCTTCGGCTTGCTTCTGTGCTAAGAAAGGACCTGAAAATTCGAGGCAGAAATTTTCTGAAGGAAGGTACTTAATTGCTGCCTCTCCTGGAACTCCCTGTTTTAGGGTAACTAGCAGATCAGTCAAAAATGTATGTATTCAGCCCTGGTATGTCCCTGAACTCGGAGGGATTTTAGGAAGTGTGGGTACAGTCCTGCCAGAAACTGCCTGCGACTTACACTCATCAGCCTGTGCATGTGAAGAGAAAGGATGGTCTTATGCCTGAAGGTCTGGCAGATGGGTGTGGTGTTGGTTTAAATGAACTGTGTGTATCTATTATATGCTATCTTAGGTGTGGCAAAGGGCCTTAGGAACTTAGAAGCCACATATACTTCTTGTAGACCCTTGTTGGTATCTAACTTACTGTTACACTTGGTTGAAATACTAGCATCTCCCTTCATCCCAAGCCATGCTGTGTATAAGTGAAGAATAAATTACTCTTCCCCTAATGTCTCTTGAGGGCATTTCCAGGTTTATTTGGCACTGTTCTACATGTATGTAGCTCATGGAGAGAGCATCTTCTAGAAGCTTCTCTTCTGTTCTTCACTTACGTCCTGCTTCTGGAGGGGAGAGTGAAGAGTGAGTGTCATGAGGGCCTGGTTCTCATAGACCTTCTGTCAGCTTCCTCACCATGAGACTTCGGGTGAGGAGGTGACAGTACTGTCTGAGTGGAGGATTGTTTATTGAATGCCTCCTGTGTGCTCAACTCTGAGCGAGACCCTGTGGGAACAGTGAAGGGACAGAAGGTACTGTGCTGGTCGCCAGAGGGATTCAGGCAGCTGCGTGAGGAATAGTAGGGCAGGTGTGTACAGATTCTCTCCATTGCTGCTAAGCTCTGGCCCGACATCCTGTTCTTCCCGTGGTGCTCTTCTGTTTGTGCTTAAGACCAAGAAGACCTTCAGGTGTTTTCTGGATCCAGTGCTAAAGTTCTAGGTCTTTCTCATTCTTGTAGCCTTCATGTAGCCAGAGAAATATTTATGTAGTTAGTTAGCTAGACTTCATAGACCCCTACAGGTCAGCCACTCCAACACTGCTTCCCAGGAGCTGGTGTTCTCCAGGCACTGCTTGACCCCTCCCAGTAGGCAGGGGGCCGTGGTGGTGAGCCTGTGGAGCACTCACAGTGATACCAGGTGGCTCTGCTCTCAGCTGAGGGCTTTCCCCCGAATCCCAGCTGTTGACTATTTTTGCCCTCCAGAGCTCAGGAGAATGCCTCCTGTGTCCCACATAACAGCTCTTCAGTTGTTTTCAGATAAAAACAACTCTCCCGAGGCCTCTCCAGGCTAGATAAACACACCAGACCCCCTCCACTGTTACTCACTGAACAGACCCTTACTGCCCTCTCCCTCCTATGAGTACTTGTCGGTTTGCTGATACGCAGTGCCCCAGGCTAGATGCTCTGCTACCTTGATGGACTGGAACAAGCAAACTAAAACCTAATAGAAACTTTAAATGTTTCTGTTAAGTTAAAACAGTCCAATACTGCAATTTCTGAATTCTCAGCTGGACAGAAGTCTGTGTGAAGAAGTGATAGTGTTTTAGTTTAGCTCATTCTGCATTGAGTTGGTAATTTATCAGGACTTTGTGATTCACCCCTTTTCTGTTCTTGAAAAGGTAATTTCATGCATCTTTTGATGGTTGTCTTCATGTGATTTTTTTTTTTTTAATTTTTATTTTGGTATCATTAATCTACAATTACATGAAGGACATTATGTTTACTAGGCTCCCCCCTTCACCAAGTCCCCCCCACATACCCGTGCACAGTCACTGTCCATCAACACAGTAAGATGCTGTAAAATCACTACTTGTCTTCTCTGTTGCACAGCCCTCCCCGTGCCCCCCCCCCACTATACATGTTAATTGTAATGCCCCCTTTCTTTTTTCCCCACCCTTATCCCTCCCTTCCCATGCATCCTCCCCAGTCCCTTTCCCTTTGGTAACTGTCCATTCTTGGGTTCTGTGCTTCTGCTGCTGTTTTGTTCCTTCAGTTTTCTTTTCTTACATTCCACATATGAGTGAAATCATTTGGTACTTTCTCCGCCTGGCTTATTTCACTGAGCATAATACCCTCTAGCTCCATCCATGTTGTTGCAAATGGTAGAATCTGTTTTTTTCTTACAGCTGAGTAATCTTCCATTGTGTATATGTACCACATCTTCTTTATCCATTCATCTACTGATGGACATTTAGGTTAATTCCATATCTTGGCTATTGTAAATAGTGCAGTGATAAACATAGCGGTGCATCTGTCTTTTTCAAACTGGAGTGCTGCATTCTTAGGGTAAATTCCTAGAAGTGGAATTCCTGGGTCAAATGGTATTTCTATTTTGAGCATTTTGAGGAGCCTCCATACTGCTTTCCACAATGGTTGAACTAAATTACATTTCCACCAGCAGTGTAGGAAGGTTCCCCTTTTCCACAACCTCGCCAACATTTGTTGTTGTCTTTTGGATGGTGGCCATCCTTACTGGTGTGAGGTGATATCTCATTGTGGTTTTAATTTGCATTTCTCTGATGACAAGCGATGTGGAGCATCTTTTCATGTGTCTGTTGGCCATTTGAATTTCTTCTTTTGAGAACTGTCTATTCAGTTCCTCTGCCCATTTTTAATTGGATTATTTGCTTTTTGTTTGTTGAGGTGTGTGAGCTCTTTATATATTTTGGATGTCAACCCTTTATTGGATCTGTCGTTTATGAATATATTCTCCCATACTGTAGGATACCTTTTTGTTCTATTGATGGTGTCCTTTGCTGTACAGAAGGTTTTCAGCTTGATATAGTTCCATTTGTTCATTTTTGCTTTTGTTTCCCTTGCCCGGGGAGATATGTTCAAGAAGAGGTCACTCATGTTTATGTCTAAGAGACTTTTGCCTATGTTTTTTTCTTAGAGTTTTATGGTTTCATGACTTACATTCAAGTCTTTGATCCATTTCGAATTTACTTTTGTGTATGGGGTTAGACAGTGATCCAGTTTCATTCTCTTACATGTAGCTGTCCAGTTTTGCCAGCACCATCTGTTGAAGAGACTGTCATTTCCCCATTGTATGTCCATGGCCCCTTTATCGAATATTAGTTGACCATATATGTTTGGGTTAATGTTTGGAGTCTCTATATGTTGTTCCATTGGTCTGTGGCTCTGTTCTTGTGCCAGTACCAAATTGTCTTGATTACTGTGGCTTTGTAGTAGAGCTTGAAGTTGGGGAGTGAGATCCCCCCCAATTTTTTCTTCCTTCTCAGGCTTGCTTTAGCTATTTGGGGTCTTTGGTGTTTCCATATGAATTTTTCAACTATTTGTTCCAGTTCATTGAAGAATGCTGTTGGTAGTTTGATAGGGATTGCATCAAATCTGTATATTGCTTTGGGCAGGATGGCCATTTTGATGATATTAATTCTTAGCCAGAAGCATGGGATGAGTTTCCATTTGTTAGTGACCTCTTTAATTTCTCTTAAGAGTGTCTTATAGTTTTCAGGGTATAAGTCTTTCACTTCCTTGGTTAGGTTTATTCCTAGGTATTTTATTCTTTTTCATGCTATTGTGAATGGAATTGTCTTCTGATTTCTCTATTAGTTTATTGTTAGTGTATAGGAAAGCCACAGATTTCTGTGTGTTAATTTTGTATCCTGCAACTTTGCTGAATTCCGATATTAACTCTAGTAGTTTCAGTGGAGTCTTTAGGGTTTTTTATGTACAATACCATGTCATCTGCAAATAGTGACAGTTTGACTTCTTCTTTACCAATCTGGATTCCTTGTATTTTTTTGTTTTGTCTAATTGCCATGGCTAGGACCTCCAGTACTATGTTGAATAACAGTGGTGAGAGTGGGCATCCCTGTCTTGTTCCTGATCACAGAGGAAAAGCTTTCAGCTTCTCGCTGTTCAGTATGATGTTGGCTGTGGGTTTATCATATATGGCCTTTATTATGTTGAGGTACTTGCCCTCTATGCCCATTTTGTTGAGAGTTTTTATCATGAATGGATGTTGAATTTTGTCAAATGCTTTTTCAGCATCTATGGAGATGATCATGTGGTTTTTGTCTTTCTTTTTGTTGATGTGGTGGATGATGTTAATGGACTTTTGAATGTTGTACCATCCTTGCATCCCTGGGATGAATCCCACTTGGTCATGGTGTATGATCCTTTTGATGTATTTTTGAATTCGGTTTGCTAATATTTTATTGAGTATTTTTGCATCTACGTTCATCAGGGATATTGGTCTGTAGTTTTCTTTTTTGGTGGGGTCTTTGCCTGGTTTTGGTATTAGGGTGATGTTAGCTTCATAGAATGAGTTTGGGAGTATCCCCTCCTCCTCTATTTTTTGGAAAACTTTAAGGAGAATGGATATTATGTTTTCTCTGTATGTCTGATAAAATTCCGAGGTAAATCCATCTGGCCCGGGGGTTTTGTTCTTTGGTAGTTTTTTGATTACCACTTCAATTTCATTGCTGGTAATTGGTCTGTTTAGATTTTCTGTTTCTTTCTGGGTCAGTCTTGGAAGGTTGTATTTTTCTAGGAAGTCCATTTCTGCTAGGTTTCCCAGCTTGTTAGCATATAGGTTTTCATAGTAGTCTCTAATAATTCTTTGTATTTCTGTTGGGTCTGTCGTGATGTTTCCTTTCTCATTTCTGATTCTGTTGATTTGTGTTGACTCTCTTTTCCTCTTAAGTCTGGCTAGAGGCTTACCTATTTTGTTTATTTTCTCAAAGAACCAGTTCTTGGTTTCATTGATTTTTGCTATTGTTTTATTCTTCTCAATTTTATTTATTTCTTCTCTGATCTTTATTATGTCCCTTCTTCTGCTGACCTTAGGCCTCATCTGTTCTTCTTTTTCCAATTTCGATAATTGTGACATTAGACCATTCATTTGGGATTGTTCTTCCTTCTTTAAATATGCTTGGATTGCTTTCCTCTTAAGACTGCTTTTGCTGTGTCCCACAGTAGTTGGGGCTTTGTGTTGTTGTCATTTGTTTCCATATATTGCTGGATCTTCATTTTAATTTGGTCATTGATCCATTGATTATTTAGGAGCATGTTGTTAAGCCTCCATGTGTTAGCCTTTTTGCTTTCTTTGTACAGTTTATTTCTAGTTTTATGCCTTTGTGGTCTGAAAAGTTGGTTGGTAGGATTTCAATCTTTTGGAATTTACTGAGGCCCTTTTTGTGTCCTAGTATGTGGTCTATTCTGGAGAATGTTCCATGTGCACTTGAGAAGAATGTGTATCCTGTTGCTTTTGGATGTAGAGTTCTATAGATGTCTATTAGGTCCATCTGTTCTAGTGTGTTGTTCAGTGCCTCTGTGTCCTTATTTTCTGTCTGGTGGATCTGTCCTTTGGACTGAGTGGTGTGTTGAAGTCTCCCAAAATGAATGCATTGCATTTTTCCTCCTTTAATTCCGTTAGTATTTGTTTCACATATGTTGGTGCTCTTGTATCGGGTGCGTATATATTTATAATGGTTATATCCTCTTGTTGGACTGAGCCCTTTATCATTATGTAATGACCTTCTTTATCTTTTTTTTGTAGATAATTATTTTTTATTGAAGGGTAGTTGACACACAGTATTACATTAGTTTCAGGTATACAACATAGTGATTCAACATTTATATACATGATAATTCTAGGTACCAGCTATCACCATACCAAGTTGTTACAATATTTTGACTATATTCCTTATGCTATACATTACATCCTGGTTACTTATTTATTTTACAATTGAAAGTGGTTTTTTTTTTGTTTTTTTTTTTGTTTGTGAGGGCATCTCTCATATTTATTGATCAAATGGTTGTTAACAACAATAAAATTCTGTATAGGGGAGTCAATGCTCAATGCACAATCATTAATCCACCCCAAGCCTAATTTTCGTCAGTCTCCAATCTTCTGAGGCATAACAAGTTCTTACATGGAGAACAAATTCTTACATAGTGAATAAGTTACATGGTGAACAGTACAAGGGCAGTCATCACAGAAACTTTCGGTTTTGCTCATGCATTATGAACTATAAACAGTTCAAATATGAATACTCATTTGATTTTTATACTTGATTTATATGTGGATACCACATTTCTCTCGATTATTTTTAATAAAATGCTGAAGTGGTAGGTAGATACAAGATAAAGTTAGAAAACATAGTTTAGTGTTGTAAGAGAGCAAATGTAGATGATCAGGTGTGTGCCTGTAGACTATGTGTTAATCCAAGCTAGACAAGGGCAATAAAACATCCACGGATGCAGAAGATTTCTCTCAGAACAGGGGGGTGACGTTCTATGCCTCACCTCTGTTGATCCCCAATTTCTCACCTGATGACCCCCCTGTGACTGTGCCTGTCTTAGGTTGTTCCTCCCTTGAGGAATCTTACCCGTCTCTGGCTAACCAGTCATCTTCCGGGGCCATACAGGGAAATGTAAAGTTGGTAAGTGAGAGGGAAGCCTTATTGTTTGAAATGGTTAGCTTTTTACTTCTTTGCATATTTATGCCCTGTAGCTTCTATGCCTAGCATTTGTCTTGAGGTATCTTTACCACTTGGAAGAATTATGATACTCGGTAAATTTGATATGAGGCACGAATTCTATTTAAGGGTTGTAATTAGGAAGGAAGAAGAAAAGCTATAGAAGTCGCAGGCGGAAGAAAACATGGGAAGATTGATTATTTCTTTGACATATCTTCTTGGAGAGTAACTTCAGCATGGATAGGTTTTAAGCTACTACTTAAATTGCACACACACATTAACATAATAGGAGTATAGTTACATAACCAAAGCATATCTGTAATTACCAGCCATCTCCAGTGAAACCAAGAAAACCAGTTAGGCACCTTAGGCATTTGTGAAAACTTATCTATGATATGGTGGATATTGTCCAACTGAACTTGAACAGTCTGAGAGAAATCAGACAGATTAAAACAACCCATTCCTGGGGAATGTTCACATCCCTTATGTTCTTTTAACAGTAAATAGTCTGTAGTTGTAAGATTTTGGAGCGCTACAATTTGCACTTCTCCTAATTCTTGATTGAGTTCCAACAGTATAGATCCAGTCAAATTTGTTGTTTTACTGTATGCACAGGCCAGCTTAGATATCTCCTTCCTTATTCCCATGGCAAGTCCAGGAACTGGTGGGATGAGTGCATCTACAGCTGTAGGAGTGCATGGATCTTTGTTGGGGTTTTTTGATGATCATCTTCTGGCATGAGTCTTCCAGAGAGTGCTGATGTTGGAAGTTCTTTTTCATATCGTATCTTAGTTCATTTTCGGGGTAGCCCAATTAGGCTTTGATCCTCTGTATAAACACAAACAGACCCTTTGCCTACACTTTGATATGCCCTTCTTTATCTTTTGTTTCTTTATTTTGAAGTCTATTTTGTCTGATACTAGTATTGCAACACCTGCTTTTTTCTCTGTTGTTTGCATGAAATATCTTTTTCCATCCCTTGACTTTAAGTCTGTGCATGTCTTTGGGTTTGAGATGAGTCTCTTGTAAGCAGCATATGGATGGGTCTTGCTTTTTTATCCATTCTGTTACTCTGTGTCTTTTGATTGGTGCATTCAGTCCATTTACATTTAGGGTGATTATTGAAAGGTATGTACTTATTGCCATTGCAGGCTTTAAGTTTGTGGTTACCAAAGGTTCAGGGTTAGCTTCTTTGCCATCTTACTGTCTAACTTAACTCGCTTATTGAGCTATTATAAACACGGTCTGATGATTCTTTATTTCTCTCCCTTCTTATTCCTCCTCCTCCCTTCTTCATATGTTGGGTGTTTTGTTCTGTGCTCTTTTTAGGAGTACTCCCATCTAGAGCAGTCCCTGTAAGATGCCCTGTAGAGGTGGTTTGTGGGAGGCAAATTCCCTCAACTTTTGCTTGTCTGGGAATTGTTTAATCCCTCCTTCATATTTAAATGATAATCGTGCTGGATGCAGTATTCTTGGTTTGAGGCCCTTCTGTTTCATTGCATTAAGTATATCATGCCATTCTCTTCTGGCCTATGAGGTTTCTGTTGAGAAGTCTGATGATAGCCTGATGGGTTTTCCTTTGTAGGTGACCTTTTTTTTCTCTCTAGCTGCCTTTAATACTTTGTCCTTGTCTTTGATCTTTGCCATTTTAATTATTATGTGTCTTGGTGTTGCCCTCCTTAGACCCCTTGTCATGGGAGTTCTGTGTACCTCTGTGGTCTGAGAGGCCATTTCCTCCCCTAGTTTGGGGAAGTTTTCAGCAATTACTTCTTCAAAGACACTTTCTATCCCTTTTTCTCTCTCTTCTTCTTCTGGTACCCCTATAATGCGGATATTATTCCATTTCGTTTGGTCACACAGTTCTCTTAATGTTCTTTCGTTCCTGGAGATCCTTTTATCTCTCTCTGCATCAGCTTCTCTGTGTTCCTGTTCTGTTTTCTAGTCCATTAATGGTCTCTTGCATCTCGTCCATTCTACTTTGATGTTCTTCCAGAGATTGTTTTATTTCTGAATTCTCCCTCCTTAGTTCTTGCATATTTCTCTGCAAGTCCATCAGCATGGTTATGACTTTTGTTTTGAATTTTTTTTCAGGAAGATTGGTAAAATCTATCTCCCCAGGTTCCTTCTCAGGGGAAGATGTAGAAGATGTCGAAGCTGTCTGGGTTAGTCTTGTCTGGATCAAATTTTTTTGCCTTTTCATGTTGATAGGTGCAATGGTGAGCTATTGACTCATCTGTCAGCTGGGAGAGTCAAGACTCTTTCCACTTGGTTCCTGGCCTTTCTTTACTGGGACAACTACGACCCCCTAGTGGCTTGTGTTGGGCAATTGCGTGTAGCCTGGGTCTCTGTATCTTGCCTGGCCGGTATGGAGGAAGCTCCCTTGCTGTGGGTGTGGACAGCCTCCGGCTGCTTCTCTGCTGTGGTGGGGCCCTGGAGGGGTAATGGACAGGGGACTGTTTGGCTCTTTATCTCCATGACGGGTCTTGGAGCTGTTGCCCAGGGGGTTAGTGTTCCTGGAGTTCCCTGGAATTTCCAGCTGCTGGACTGTGACCCGGGATGCTTCCGTCCAGCTGTGTGGTCCCTGTCCCTTTAAGACTGTCAAAAAGCACTCACTTTTCTTTGTCCCAGGGTCACCGGCTGCGGGACCCACTCACAGGTCTTACTGTCCTGCTTCCCTAGTTTCCAGCACCCCATGCATGCACTGTGTGTCTGTGCTCTGGTGTGGATGGCTGGGGCTGGGTGTTCAGCAGTCCTGGGCTCCCTCTCCCTCCCAGCTCTGACTCCTCTCCTCCCACTGGGAGCTGGTTGTGAGGGGCCTCGGGTCCCACTGGGCTGCGGCTTGTATCTTACCCCTTTCACCAGGTGCTGGGTTCTCACAGGTGTGGATGTAGTCTGGCTGTTGTCCTGTGTCTTCTGGTCTCTCTTTTAGGGATAGTTGTATTTGTTGTATTTTCAAAAATATATATTTTTGGGAGGAGATTCCCACTGTCCTACTCATGCTGCCATCTGGGCTCTGCCCCTTCATGTGATTTCTTATACTGTGGTTCAGTATAAATCAGTAACACCCGGCTTTGCAGATTAAGGCAAACCTGAGTGCATGTTGTTCCCAATAGACTCAGGTTACCCCGTAAGCTCAGAACAGTGCTGGCTCTTGTAGTGTCTTATGTTGGAATGGGCTTGGGTGAGGGGCTACTAACCTTCTCTGATGGAGACTTTGGAATTTGGGTGTTCACACTACAGAGCAAGACTGACATGCAACACTGAAACATTGAGCTTTGTAACTGTTCTGTTTTAGTATTTGAGCTCTGTAGAAAACATTCCCTTTGCCTTGGTTTTAAGGACTAAGCAGAAACTCCAAAATTCCTAATCTGAACCCTTTTACCTCCTGTCAGGGAACATGGATGAAGAGATTGTTGCTTTGGGAAATGGATGTGGTAGTGGTTTAGCTGCTTGCCCATACCTGGGGGTCATCCTCTTCTGACCATCTGGGGGAATCGTAGTTCTGCATCCACTTTTGAACTTGGGCTTGACCATAGGGTTTGGTTTGGCCAAGGAAGTGTAATTGGAAGTAATGTGTGACATTTCAGATGGCACATACTCTGCCAAGCCTTTTGTTCTCCCACTCCCTGCCCCCACCATGGTAACCAGCTCCATCCAGGTAGGAGCAGCTCCATCAACCTGAATTCCAGACTGAGGCTGATGCAGAGCAGAACCCCCAGCCAACTGATGATGAACCCAGAGCAGGCGCAAATGTTTGCTGTATGCCTGGGAGATTTCTGGGGTGGTTTGTGACCCCAGCAAACCTAGTCTGTCTTGGTGAATGGGTGCATTAGATGATCAGGCTTCTAGGTTAACCTCCGGAAAAGATAGCTGAAAAATTGGTGGAATCAGCAAACTAAATCCTGTTGGTCTTGGAAACAGTAGATTTCCCATGGAGAAATTATCCTTTCACAGAAGAAATGGCATATGGACATTTTTTTATATTAAGCTTCCAACTCATTGTCACTGCCTTGCGTTTTATCCTTCTTTACCCCTTTTAAAGGTGTGGTAGGGAAGGAGGTGGGCTGGCTTCAACACTAGGATGCTGACTCCTTCTTTCTGGACTGTCAGTGGGTCTGGATGTCTGACTTTATGCCTGGCAGAGCCATTGACACCTCCCATCCCCCAACCCTGACCTCTGTGTATTAAAAAAAAAAAAAAATGAACCTTGCCCCCAAAAGTGTCTGGGCTCTGTCATGGGCTAATGTGGTTTAGGGTAGGAGCTGGCCACCCCGTGGGGGGCCATGATGCAGAGGCCCACAATGTGATTTAGTTTAGGGGCTGTGGGCCATGCCCAAAGGGGCTGGAGACTGAGATCAGCCCTGTAGGCAGTTGTTCAGGAAGTTTTCCTTCACGCTAATATTCCCGCCACACTGAAAACACTAGATGCCAGATGCACAGGTTTCCACCCACTCCCTGCACACTAACCAGATACTAACTGATCCTTCACTTCAGTTCTGACATCAAAGACATGGATTTAGTGTCACATCCCACCAGTTAAGGTTCACTCTCATGAGGCGGCCCCCACTTCAGATGCTAATCACAAGTCCCAGGTTGTCACCTGTACTTCTGACTGCCTGTTAATTGGAGTTCCCATGACCACTGGTTAGGTTTGTTAAGTTGCTAGAGAGACTCTAGAACTTGGGAAAGCACTTACATTTACTGGCTTATTATAAAAGCTAACAAAGGGTACAGATGAAGAGCCAGATGAAGGGGTACACAGAAGGAGACCTGGCGGGGCCCTGAGCACAGTAGCCTAGAGCAAGTTCTGTAGAACTGGAGCACATCACCCTCCTGGCACATGGATGCGTTGAACTGTATGTTTTAGGGATTTTTACAGAGGCTTCATCATGTAGGTGTAACTCAGTTTCCAGCTCTTCCTTCCTTTCTGGGGAATAGGCAGTGGGGCTGGAAGTTCCCACCTTTTGTCACGATGTGGTCTTCCTGTTACCAGCCCCTATCCAGGAGCCCACCAAGGATTGCCTCAGAACAAAAGGTGTTCCTACCACCTAGGAAATTCAAGGGACTTAGAAATCCTATGTCAGACACTTCTGTGGTAATTCCAGGGGTTTTAGGAACTCTGTCAGGCGTTAGGGGTCAAAGCCCAAACACTAGCAGTAGTGGGGCACAGAAACCAACATACACATCTTTTTATTTCACAGCAGTTAGTCACGCCTACATAACGAGCCCCAGTAAAAACTGAACACTAAAGCTTGAACTTCCCAGGCTGACAGCGTACTGTGCGTGTTGTCACGTGGATGCCAGGAATGGAATGCAGTCAGTACTTCTCTGAGCTCTGCTGCTCATGTGTCTCTGGCTGATCTTAATCTGCAGCCTTTCCCTGTAAGAAACTGTGACAGGGAGGATAACAATTTGCAGTGATTTCTGCTAGTGAATTATTGAAACGGGGGACCTCTGAACTTGGGATAGGTATGATTGGTATGAAGTGGGGGCAGTGAGACCTGGCAGAGGGCTGGGCTGTGCACCCCTACCTGGGAAGTTGACCTGAGCTCTCAGCACCACCCTCTCTGCTTCAGGACTCTTCAGGAACTCCTTAGACCATCTTACTACCTCTCCTGAGCTGAGAGAGCCTGTTTCCATTCTGTTGGAGGCTGTTCTCTGCTTTGGTTGTAAATCCCCCAAATGAAGGGCTGAGTATTTTCCTATGGGCTTGGAGGGTTTCCATCATATAGGAGGTATGCCCACAGCTCTGGTTCTGACTGGAACCTGCAGCCCCGGATGGGAAACCGTGTCATCTCCACATAGCCCAGCAGCTCTGCTAACCAGAAACCTCTCATCAATCAAAAATATATTCCTGTGCCCTAAAACATCTCCCTTCTCTCCACCTAGCCTGTGTTTGGGGACAGTTGCTACCTTTTAGTTTGAAAAAGAAGATAAGGTGTGCTGCTTTTTTTGGGCATTTTGCAAAGAGTAAGCAAATAGTCATTGATTTTCCCCAAATAGTAACAAAGATAACCTAGAGCAAGCAGCGTAAAATTACTTTAAATGTTCTATCTAGGCCTAAACATGAAGCTTTGGGTTTTTTCCCAATTATAGTGAGTTTTAAAGAGTGACCTAAATGTTACACATAGCAAATTACAAAAGTATAAAATTATGCATCCAATAATCTGTGTTGATGCTGCCTTCTTAGCATTAAGCTGATTAGCTTTTAACAGTTTTTTTTTCCCTCTTTGGGATGCTTACAACTGAAAAATGAAATGTGCTGGATTATGCTTTTCTGATGTGCAGTTGAGCAATTCACTCCCATCAACTGTTTTAACAAGTCTATTAAACATATTTGCATAATAAACAGATTTATTTAGCTAGTTTAAGGGGGGCTGCAAAGAGAATGGGTCAAGTTGCCAGTGGGGAAGCGTGGTAGAGGTTGAGGAACTGAGGCCACACGCTTGAGTCACCTGCTTGCCTGGAGCTGTTGGGCTGAATCTCCTCAGGAACAGGGTGAGGACGCCTGTCATAGATGGGGCTAGTGTGGTAGTGCCATCCAGATGCATGGCCCTTGGTGCTGATGGTGCCTGGAGAGCAACTTGCCAGGCAACGTGGTTTCAGGAAATGCTGGCACCACTGTTCTTAAGGAGCTTTCTTTGCTCAACTGTTTCTTTTCTATTGACATCCTGTGACTTGGGTATACCTGGATCATGACCGTGAAGAAAACCAATTCTAAAAATGTTAGTAACTCTACAGCCAACACTCTTGGTTGTGTTTTAGAATTTCTTGGTTCTTAGAACAAAGTAAAGTTGGAATCATTTTGATGTTCATGGGTCCCTTTTGGGGACCCTAAGGAAGAAGTCTGTGATCTGCAAGGGCCCAGACCAAGGGCCTTTTTCTGGCCCCCAAATGAGCATCTCTTTCTAGTGTGGTTGGGTTATTTACTGCTCCGTATAAAGCTGGGAGAGGATCCTAGCTGCAGCATTGAGATTCCTCTACACGCTGCCCACCTTTGGAACTAACACAGTCTCCGAGAAGAATAACCAGATGAGAGGAATGTGGATCCTGAGGACTGACCCATGGACCTAAATATTTACTCTGGCCTGGCCAAAGTGCTGCTGAGAATTCTTCAAACTAGCTAAACATTTTACATTATTTGGGAAAGGTGAACTATGTATAAGCATGTATTAAGTTAACTTGCTTATTGGTTGAGAACAGGGTCCTGGGAAAATGGGCCTAGAAGGTGCCTGTTCAGGGCAAGAGGTGTGGATCTCCTTTGGGCTGGCCAATGTCTTGGGGATGGTGGCACAAAGCCCCCCTTCCCATGAGAACCTGGACCTTCCTCCTCCGAATTGGTATCCCAAGCCTCTTAGTACTTATGTCTTTGAGGGAGGATGGCTGGGTTCTGGTACTTAATAAAGTAAAAATATAGGGAAACTTTTCCTCTGAATCACCAGAAACTAGAATAATAGTTCCCTCCTTTTGTGGATAGATAAGAGTTTAACTGCTCAGGCACCGAAGTGCTTCATAAGCTTTATTTTGGGAGGATGTACCAAATATAGGCCACTGAGCATAATTTCACTTTACTTCCTTGATTCAGGAGTCATTAAAAAAAAAAAAAGGAACACCAGTATTTCAGTGTGGTTTAGCAGGAGTTTCCGTCAGGGTCTAATGAGATGGGCTGGGCCTTTTATGCCTCTTCTAAATGGAACCTGAGTAATTTAGCACTCTGTTCTCACGCTGTTCTTTAATTTTCTTTCGAGCTGCTCACTCCTTACGACTCTCTGTTCCTGCTCAAGGCAGCACGGCTCCCATTTGCTGCCTTCTCTCCCACAGTGGGCATACTTCACGTGCACGTTCCCTTTTGCTCGTAGCTTCTTGCCATAAATAATGCTTCCTGGGTGGAAAAGATGGAAGAAGGGAATGCTGAATACTGATATCTCTGTTGTGGGGATTGAAGTGACAATGATTCAACTGCATTTATAATAAAACATTCCTTCTAATGTTCATATATTAAGTTACTTAGAAATATACATTTATATTTTAGTATGTCTCCAGAGACAATTATACTAATCAACAGAGCTCCAAGTAGACCTTGGAGAAAATCTGTCCAACTTCATTTCAGCTGGGAGAACTGAGGCCCAGATGGAGATTGGCAGAACCAGGGTCTTGTCTGCTCCTTTGCTGTTTGTGTAATTTTCAGTTGATGTCCTATGACTCTGTTACTCTAGGGCTGCTCTGAAGGTGGGGGTCTGTCTTAATCACCTCTGGGATGTCCTAGGACCTTGCACAGTGCTGTCATAAAACTGGCCGTGAAATGTTCATTGAAAACATTAAATGGACTGTGGGTTTTCTCTTTTGGTAGACAGGACTGAGAATCTTCCACAGGAAGCAGGGGTGCATCAGTGGTATGTATACCTGCAAAACCTTTTGATTGGCAGACTGTCCTTGTGGCCACTGTTTTTCTTATAATTGTTCAAAACTTGTTTTCCTTGAATTAGCTCATCCCAAAATATCAGAGCCCCTTGTGATAAACAGCATCTTACAAGAGGCCATGAGAGATACAAATGTAAGAATTAACCCTCCTCCTAACTGCCCTCCCCCCACGCAAAAAAAAAACAAACTTTTTTTTCTCTATTTGGGCAGATAAATGGTTGACACCAGTTGCTGTAATACATGAGTACCTACAATGGGGCCTATGAAGGTTTGGGCAGTTGAAGATGGACAGATCATGGTGGAGTTGGGTGGGTAGTTAGGGGATGTTTCACAGAGCTAATAGCAATTTATTGAACACCTATGTGCAATGGACTGTTCTAGGAGTCTTATCCCATTATGTCTTCTGATTTTCACTATAATTCTCCAAAGTGGGAGGTGGTTTCCTTAAGTTTGAGAGAATTTTAAATAAGAGGATACTGCTTCCCCCAAAAGAGTCACTTAGTGGTAAGGTTGGGATTTGAACTCAGAAGTCTGAGGCGCTAAGGCCTGGGTTCCTTCCATTCTGTGCCCTACCTGCTCTGGTCACCTTTGCGCATGGCATGGGTGCACATGCCTCCTGGAAGTCAGTTTTGAGCTCAGCCTGAGAGAATGTTGATTTGAAGAGGTAAAAAATGGGTAAGTGCCTCCCAAGTAGTAGGGATGTCGGCACAAGCCTTTCTATTTGTCAGCTAATGTTTGTCTTATTTGGCAATATTATAATCACAACCTTATCTGATTCTATTACTAATTTGCATGCATGCAAAAATAGTTGGTGTGGTCCTTTGAGTCTAAAGGCAGGTTTTAGTAATAGGGATGTAAGACTTTCTTGACCTCCTACGTTGGGTATTGCAGCTGAAATGGTTACTCTAAATGGGAAGAACACATGAAGGCTTCACCATGGACATGCTGTGAGACTTTGGGAACATCACTGGGGTTACCAGTTCCATCCTCTGTGAAGCCCCCAAATTAGCTGATCTTGTAAGGTCACAGAGCTCCAAAGCTCTTTCCGTAAGAGGTGCTGTAGTGCAGTGGAAAAGCCTGAACATGGGCTCAGAGGATCTACACTTTCAAGCCATGTGACTCTGGGCAAGTTACTTTGCCTCTTGATTCCTCACCTGTCAAATGGGATAATAATGAACATTATCTCATGGGGTTTTTATATAGATGAAAAGAAGTAACATGAAAAGCACTTTGCAAATCCTAACATACTACAAAACTGTTAGACCACTTGCATGCATATGTCCTTAGCACCCAGCACTGCACCGTTTCCCCCCAAATCCATGGATGAGGAATCCCAGTTATTTCACAGCAGTTTCTAACAGTCTGACAGGATCTAGATGTTTAAGTCTCTTAAGACAGACAACTGCAAAGGATCTTTAACTTCGACATATGTTCAAGGAATAAACAGAAAATTACTTGTGACAAACAAATACACACTGCTCTGTGGGAATGATCTATCCAAATTGAACTTTTAACTTCATTTTTAATTTTTTCACTTGTTGAGCATGGGGAGATGGCTCTGGGGCAGTCTGGAATCCCTTCACCTAGGGGGTTCCTTCCAGACTGTTCAGAGGAAAGTGTGTGTAGAGATGTAGGTGGGAGCACAGCTTTAAAGTGGACTTCTGACTGGCAGAGACCTGTGTGGTTGATGCCTGTTGTAGCACCCATTCCCCTTTCCTCATGACACAGTTGAGATCTTGGAGCTGCTCCTGTGCTTTATGGGTTGTCT
Source organism: Manis pentadactyla (assembly GCF_030020395.1). Lineage (NCBI taxonomy): Eukaryota > Metazoa > Chordata > Mammalia > Pholidota > Manidae > Manis > Manis pentadactyla. The sequence continues at coordinate 136,119,669 of NC_080024.1, read as the reverse complement.
TCTGGACTACCTGCCAGCTATTGTGTCTTCAAAAATCCCAGCAGACCTCCTTGAAGAGAAGAGAGAAGTGAAATTGGAAGGAAATGTGGCTGTTTTGACCACTCCATGGAGTTAGGGGGATTGGCTATTGGAAGATGGTTCATGGAAATGAGGCAGAATGTGAATATGTGGGCAGAGTTTTGCCGGAAGCTTGGTCGTGAGGAATAAAGGCTTGTTCTCCTGCATGTTTCCAGGTTGGGATGTGGTTTTAAAGAGGAAAAGAGGGAGAGTATGTTCTCAGAGGAGTGTGTCTTATAACAATTTAAAGCAGCCTTTAACAGCTGCTAGGAACTTCATTCCAAAGCTCAGCATCTGTCTCTAAATCTACTGTCTTCTCTCATACAAGGAGATCCTGAGTAGGTGGCTCTAGGCATTGATGGACTCTAGGCATAAAGGGCAATTAAGGTGGTTGAGGAGTAGTCATTTCCTGAAGAGTTAAGAGTTCAAGTCAACAAGGTTGACTTGATAAAACTCAGGAAAAGACATTTGAGGTGTCTCCTGAGCAGCTACCAGGGTGCTGTTCCCCTTCGCTGGGGAGTGAACTGTCTCGTCTTGACTTCGGGAGCCCAGGAGGGGAGAACCCTGGGCCAAAGATAATGGGCTTGTGTGTAGGAAAGCCTGAAAACAACCCTTGAGGCTGCTCTTATTTATTCTTGAGTCACTGTTTTTACTTTGCTAATTGTATTGTCTCTTAAGCCCAAATCCTCTTTAATGTTTACAAATTTTTTAGGTACTGTATTGACATAATTCAAAATTCAAGAGAGTTGAAAGGAATGTGGTGATGTTTCCTGTCAACCTTTATTTCCCATTTGGGCATTAACACTTTCTGGAAGCAACCAGTGTTACCCATTTCTTGTGGATCTTTCTAGAGATACTTTATATATAGATAATAGATGTTATGTGTTAAATATAATGTCTGTTTTATATATTATACATAGAAAATAGACATACAATTTTATGTCTGTGTAGGTATTTGTATACAATTGCATGTATATATTTTCCCATCCCTATCCTTGAGCAATTTTTGTTTTCCCCTAGTTTTGAGATATGATTGACATATAACCTTGTCACTTTAAGGTGTGCAGAGTTACTTGATACTTACATATTGTAAAGTAATTAACACAATACTTGGTTAACACTTCCATCACCTCACATAATTACCATTTCCTTTTTCATGGTGAGAACACTGAAGATCTCTCTTAGCGACTTTCAGGTATAGCATGCAGTATTGTTATCTATAGTTCCCATACTATAAATTCCCCAGAACTGACCATATAACTGGAGGATATTTGGTATGATTTCAGCCTTCCTAAATTTGCTAAGACTTGCTTTTTGACCTCACATGTGATCTGTCATGGGGAATGTTCTGTGTGCACTTGAAGGGAATGCATGTTCTGCTGCTGTTGGATGGAATGTGATGTCTGTCAGGTCCATTTGTTCTAAAGTATGGTTCAAGTCCAACATTTCCTTGTTGACTTTTCTGTCCAGATCTGTCCATTGTTGAAAGTGGGTATTCCCACTAGTAGTATTGTCTTTTTCTCCCTTCAGATCTGTTGGTATTTGCTTAAACTATTGAGGTGCTCCAATGTTGGGTGCATATATACTTACATATCCTATTGATGAATTGATTCCTTTCTCATTACATAATGGCCACCTTGATCTCTTGCTACAGCTTTTGAGTTAAGTCTATTTTGTCTGAATCCAAGTATAGCTATCCTTGCTTTCTCAGTTTTCATTTGCATGGAATTTTTTTCCATCTCATCTCTTTGAGAGTATTTCTGTCCTTAAATTGGAGGGACTTTCTTGTAGGCTGCATATATTTGGATCTTCAGTTTTGTTTTATCCATTCCAGCCACTCCATGCCTTTATATTGAAGGACTTAATCCATTTACTTTTACAATAATTATTGGTATAGTAAGGTCTTACAAGTACTAGCTTACTGTTTTTAGCTGTTTTATAGTTCTCTTTTACTTTCTTTTGGGAGGTGATGATTTTCCAGAGTAATATGCTCTGATTCTCTTCTTTGTCTTTTTTGTGTATTGGTTTTTGCTTTATAGGGACCATGAGGCTTATGTGAAGTACCTTATTGATATAACAGTCTGTTTTCTGCTGGTAACAACTTTGATAGAAAAACTTCACCCTGTCCCTCCCTCCTTTTGTTGTCACACTTTACCCCTTTATATTGTGTATTCATTAAGTTATGGTAGCTGTAGTTATTAATACTTTAACACTTCAACCTTTTTACTGGAGTTAAGTGGCTAACAGACTACCTAATGACTGTATTAGAGTATTCTGAATTTTACTATATACTTTTACCAGTGTGTTGTATGTTTCCACATATTTTCATGTTTCTAATTAGCATCCTTTCATTTTTGCTTGAATAACTCCTTTCAGCATTTATCATAAGGCAGGTCCAGTAGCGATGAACTGAGAGCTTCTCTTTGGAAACATATTTCTTCCCTTCCTTTCTGAAGGCTAACTCTGCCAGCTGAAGGGCTGACCCTTGAACAATATGGGTTTGAACTGCATAGGTCCACTTACAGATTTTTTTTCCTCCAGTAAGTATATTGGGAAATTTTTGGAGATTTGCAACAATTTGAAAACTCACTTCTTTAGCTTACTTAATTGTAAGAAGACAGTCTAGTACACATAACATCAAAATGTGTTAATGAACTGTCGTCAGTAAGCCTTCTGCTGATGAGAAACCTATTCAGTTTTGGGGGAGTCGAAAGTTATATGTGGATTTTTTACTATGCCAGGAGTTGGTGCCTGTAGCCTCCCTGTGTTGTTCAAAGGTGAGCTGTATTTTTGGCTAACAATTTTTTCCTTTGAGTACTTGGAACAAATTACCCCACTTTCTCCCTAGCCTATAAGGTTTCTGCTGAGAAATCTGCTCGCCTTATAGGATTGCCTTGTAAGTGATAAGCTTCTTTTGCTGCTTTTAAGACTCTTTCGCTTTGATTTTTGACAGTTTTCTTACATTGTGTCTTGGAGAAGCTCTTTGAGTTGAATTTGGGAGCCTCTGAGCTTCATGAACTTGGATATCCAGATCTTTCCAGATTTAGGAAGTTCTCAGCCGTTACTTTTTTTTTTTTAGCCATTACTTCTTGAAATAAGCTCTCTGCCATCTTCCCTCTTTTCTCCAATATTTCAGATTTCTTCTCTTGATGGTATGGTATCCATTCATTCATGTAGGATTGCCTTTCATTCTGTTTACTTTGTTCTCCTCTGGATAACTGCAGAAGTTCTTTCTACTCCAGATGCTTTATTCTGCTTGGTCCATCATGTTGTGTGTGCTCAGTATTACATATTTTTCATTCTTCAGCTCCAGAATTTGGTGGTTCTTTGACTTCTCCTTGTCAAACTTCTCATTTTCATGTATTGTTTTGATACTGTCTGTTTTCTCGTAGCTCACTGAGCTTCCTTGGAAGTGGCTATTTTGAATTCTTTATCAGGTAAACCAGATTCATGTCTTTGGGGTTGGTTACCAGAAAATTACCGTGATCCTAGAAAATTACCATGTCACGTTTCCTTTTCTTCACCTTCCTTGAAGTCTTTTAAGTTGCTATTGTCACATTTGAAGTAGCAGTTACCTCCTTCAGTCTTTACTGACTAGAGACACATTATTTTCCATCAGCTTTGCTAGGGATTCTGAGTACTTTCACGTGGCTGTGGTGTCATATTTACCTGGCCCCAGTGATAAAAAATCGGTGGTGTTTGAAGCTGGACTCACACAGTAGGGCAGTGGTGGAGCGACTTATCCCATAGCTGCTTGGTTTGAGGAACAGAGTAAGTCGCTGTCCATTCTTGGACATTGTGTACAATTGTCTGCACCTGCCTCTGCTTCTGGGTCACGTGTCTGGGGTCAGCGGCATAAGAACTTTGAGCTCCTCCTCCTCCTCCTCCCCACTCCTGCCTATAAGTCTCATTCCCCATTGTCCAGGCTGCCTTTCCGAGCAGTGCCAAGGAGATGACCCTTGCTGTCCCCTACTGCTAATCAAACTCTCATTCCCAGGGTAGTAATCCCACATGGATTCTTTCGTGTCACATGGGGTGTAGAAAATAGAACAAGGAAGGCACGATGGCTTAAAAATTCTGGGAAACTCGGGAAGTGCGCTCACATGCAGAGGTACGGGCATTTCCTGAAGCTGAGCGCTTTGTTTCATCATCTTCAGTAACGATTCCGAGTTTACAGCCAGCTGCGGTGGCAGCGGCTGGGTGCCCCGCACACCGCCCCCTCTGGCTCCAGGGGCTCCGGGCCCTATGCAGGCACTGGGAATACCGCACGTGGGGTGGGAGGCTGGCCTGATGTGGGGCATGAAGGAAAGATGGTGCTCTTCCACCATCACTGAGTTGGACTTAGGATCTCAGAAGTTCTCTTGGTCTTTGAAATTTGCCTTTTCATTAAAGCCATCTCCTTTGTAATAACTGATAGGCAGGTACTTAAATTTCTAAAAGGCAAATGATGCAAATAGCTGAGCACAGACAAGGGTTTGCTCTCCCAAATTTCACAGTGAATGACCATATAGATGTCTGACACATTTTTTTCAGTGGTTTCTCAAAGATGTCTGAAGGTGATGACTGGTTCTATTGTAGATTCTTCCAATACTTTGGACAGAATTAAGATTCAAGCATTAGTCTCACAAAGCAGTAGGCATTCTCAAGAACTCCCTCATCTTGGCCTGTAGGATCTGTATTTTCTGTACTTTTTTTCACCTTTTTTCAATTGAGCCATAGAGAAAATAGAGAATAAAGAAGAGAGAACTTCTATCTGGGTGATAAATCTTTATGCCTAGGATGAGGTTGTGCATGTTGAAGTGCTTTAAAGGGGGTATGGATAGGGAATGACTTGAGATAGACTCCTCCTTGCTGATATTTTTGCTTCTATAGGAAGGAAACCAGATCTTGGACTAATTCTATCTTCAGCATAGACTGGTCTTGAGAAGTCACCTTTGAGTCTTCTCAGAAAGTAACTATGAATGCTAGTCTTTATAAATTAGTAGGGAACACCCTCAATATGTACACAAAATTGATTTAGGTTAAGAGTTTTAAATGCATTGGAGTGGTTGAACCCATAGATTTAACCAGGGTGCTGTGAGAAAAAGATGGAGGAAAGCGAATGATTTCAAGGGATTAAGAGATGTTTATGTATAGAATTCACTTGCTTTTCATGTTTAAGTAAAGGTGCTCAAAGTTCCTGAGTTTCATGTCCCTACTAAACTGTTTTTAAACCTTGAAGCGTAAACCACTGCCCATTTCCTCTTGACGTTTGCTTGGTGACAGCCACCATAATATGTTCCTGGCCACATTCGGAGCAGGCGGCCTGGCTCCCAAGAGGAGCGAGGGTAGAGAAGAAGGGGCACTTGGCAGAGATGAGCGTCTTACTGGGTTCAGTGGAGTGAGTGTTAAGTCTTGTCTTCCCAGGCTGTAGCAGACTGCTCTTGGCCAGGCCGGTTAGTCCTACAGCGAGTTTGCCAGCATTACTAATTGACATTGAAGCATTATAATGAATCATGTCCCGGTATCTGCCATATATATTAATCTCATATTCAATCCTTAAAACTGGAAGGAAGGAAGTTTCTCTTTATATGAGAAAACTGAAGGTAGAGAGGTTTAGTCACTTAGATAAGGTCACACCCTGGGAAGCAGCAGAATCAGGCTTGGAGCCTCTAATTCATAACCACTACATTCTGCTCCCCCAAGCATGTTGTGTTTACTGTGCTTAAATTTCTGGAGGATCCTCGAAGGACCACAACAGACAGTGTTTTAAAGCAAGAGAGCAGATGGTGGTTTGGGGGATAATTTTCTTTCCTTGATTTCTTGGGATAACATTCAGTCCTTGATAATATTCTTAAAGTGGGGAAGGTGGTGTTGGTATGCTCGAGAAGAGGAGAAAAAGAAATAAGGTATATTTTGCCAGTGCCCACTGTGGAAGTAAGAGCCTTTTTTCAATCAAGAATTTTGCAAATTATAACTTGTTGGGGAAATGGCACTGATGGGGAAAATGGCATGTACAAAGCTAGAAATGTCTTCACAGAAAGTTCAGCGCAGCTCTGATTGAGGACTGTGTTTGGTTTGGTATTTAGCCTGCTGAATAATTAGTGATTCATAGTTCATGCAGCGAATGTGTTTGGAACCCCAGCGTTGCTACAAATAATAGAGGGGAGGTGTTTTCCCCTGCTGTTTTGAAACTTGGGAAATGTCACATTATCACCTCCTGTCATGGTGACAAATAGGCTTTTGCACTGATCTCAGTACCCAGCTAAATGCTTTCAAAGTGCCTGTTGCCCCATAGGTTTTCAAGCTACAAATGCTTTTAAAGCACGGCTCAGCCTGCCTTGCTATGAAAAAATAATAGTTATGATGATTTAGCTCCAGGGAGTATAAAGCACTGTGCTAAGTGCCATGGCAGTATTTAGATGCTTGGGGCCACAGCCAGAAAGGCTTGTTTGGGCATTTAGAGGAGCTGGCAGGTGGGCAGGGGGCTCACCTATTGCTTTTCCATTGACTCTGATCTGAGATGTGGTTTGACTATTTCTGATAGGGATTTGACTGCTTGTCTTATCACCCTACTGATAATGTTCAAAGATGTTTGGTACAAATTGTACTTGAATGGAGTAAAATGTCTCTGGTAGCTAAAGCCTGGTGGAATTGCCAGGCAGGGAGTTCATCCACGGAGGGTTGGAGCTCAAATTCTGATTTCAACATTAATATATGTGATTGGTTATGAGGAATTGCTCAGGTAGTTTCTTTCCAGTAGTAATAGAGGAAAAAGTTTCTTCCATGACTGTGTATGTGTCTTAGTCAGTGTCATTCCTTTAACATATTTATGTACATTTTCGTATGCTCTCTTGAGAGGTTGTGAATGGGCTGGTGCTAGAACCAGCAGCTGGGAACAGCTCCGTCTGCACATGCCCGAGAGGGTGCGCCTCACGCTGTGAACCTCAGCGGGCATGGCCCTGTCCCTGGAGGCAGATGGTGCAAGCACTGCTCCAGAGGAGTTGGTATGCAGTTTTGTCCATCTCACTTGGGCTTAACGATCAGTGGTACATAGTGACATGAAAAAATAACTTTTTTTTTTTTTTTCCAGTAGAAAATATAGGAAGCATGATGAGAGGGTCTATCTTAAGCTGATGCTAAGGAGGAAAGTGAACATCTTTTCCTTTCCATGTGGTCAGCCAGGAGATCACAGGGCAGAAGTGCAGAGGGAGTGGGCAGAGGAGTCGTGGGGGACCTGATTAAGCTGAGACCCAGTTAGGCCTTCAGAGTGGAGCACCAGTCCTTGCCCAGCATCACATGGTGTTGTAAGAAAAATGGTCTTGGCTCTCAAACTTAGTTTAGATGATTAGATGAGATGCACATGCCAAGCGGTTACTGAGAACCGAGTGCTAAGTTATTAGTGGTGAATCAGAGTTGACAACAACTTCATGACAACACGAAGGCTCACTGCTGTGCCCACAGGCTGGGCTGTACGGGGTCAGACCCAAGACTCAGGGCGTAGGGGCTTGGGGTTACGTGCTGTAGAGACTGTGAGAGATGTTTCACTTGCCATGAAGGAGGGAAGTGCCTCCAGGAAACAACTGCGGGGTTGTTTGCCCTGAAATCTCCTGGAGGAGTGACAGTATTATCCAGATCTTCGAGTTTTCAGAACGGTTATCTTCAGCAATGTAGGTTCTCAGCCAAAAGGAAGGAAGGAGTTTGTGGTGAAAACGAAGATGGGGGATGGAAATCAGAAGACCTAGAAGTAATGCTTTGGGTGGGCACTGATAGGTGCATGCCATGCACTCCTCCCCAGGACCCTGGGAACTTACAGGCAGTGAGGACCCTGTCCAAGAGGTACTCCCTGAGATTTCTTGAGCTGGTAGCTGCCCCTGCAGGTGTTGACCTGTACTATTGATTCTTAGAAGCACTTTCCTCTTTGGGGAATTTATGAAAAAACATGTGGAATAAAGATGTTAACTCTGGAAACATTCCTTGTAATTGGGAATGTTAAGAGGAACCTAAAAAGAAACTTCAAAGATGAGAGTAGGAATTTCAAATCGTGACTTAGAATTCTGCAGAGCTGGCATTAGAAAGAACCTTACCACCCACCCACCCCCACCCCCACCCCTCCTTACAAATGAGGGTGGTGTTGCAGGCAAAGACGAAGTGATTTGCCTGAGGTCACAGAGCTGGTGACCCCTGGAGATGAGACAGGAAGCCAGGCTGACTCGTGGGGTCAGTGCCGTCTTCCACTTCTACTGTGGTCCTAGACTCTTGTTCCTACTCCTGTCACTGGGAGTGAAGTGGCAATGAGGACTCAAGGAAATGCTTGGGCCCTAGGGTGTGTGGGGCACTGCAGGGAGGAAACCATTAGCACATCTAAGCTGGAGGAGCTGGTGAGCCAATTGGCATGACTAAAGGAAGGCTGGGGCCAGTGGGAGGTGGGGAGAGGGATGCATCTGGGAATATGGTCCAATGATTTCCTGTGCGGCAGTGTAATGGGTAGGACACCATTCCCCAGGCTAAGTAGCTGGGTGCCTTTAAGAAAAGGACCTAATCAGTTAGTTAATATCAACATGTAAATTGGTTGACCATACCTTCATGTAACAATGACTTAAGAACTATTTGGATCTTAAGCTTTTTATAGAAATACCACATCATGTACCTTTTCTGTGTGTCACAGGCAAGTGTAGAAGGCCCGACTTTCACCTCTGATCCTTGGCACTGGGGATAACACACCCTGGGTATGCCTGTTACCTGGAGGGCACAGAGTCAGTTCTTTACCCAGAAGGTTAGATGTATTGGCAGGAGCATTTTAGATGTCACAAAGTGAAGTCTGCTGATGAAGGGGGCTCTCCAGAAGGATGGTGCTGAACATCCCTTTAGAACCCCTGTAACGGTTGGCTGTAGACAGGCACATCTGATTTCTTCCTTTGTATTTAAGATGAGAACTGGATTTCATTCATTGTGACGGTCTTTCTTCTCTATGCCGAGTTTTATTTATAAAGTGGTTTTAGCATTAGGACTTTCAGATCTGAGTTTCAAAAAACTCCATTCTATGATTGAATGCAGTCGATGTCTAACACTGGCCAGTATTGGGCTTTGATGTTTTTAAAGCACCATGACATACTACATCTCATTTGATTCTCAAAAAAAGCCCTGAGGCCTGAGCAGAACACAGTTTTGTCCAGTTGTCAGAAATGAGGGCTTGGGGGAGAGGTTTGTCCAACACTTCACAGCTGGAATGTGACGGGCCTGGCCAGAGCCCAGTGCTTCTGGTTGCCTGGCCAGAGTTCTTCCTTCCATGTGACTGTTCAGCTTGAAATAATGCCTAGACTTCTAGGGAAGTAGTGGGGATGCTGTGAGGCCACCAGGAGCAGAGAGACTAGGGCAGAGAAACCTAGTTGGGGTTCAGATGTCCTAGGGAAGCTACATTCAATCCTCCTAGAGACTAATTTTGGATTCCTGAAATGTTTTATATTAGCAAAGCATTATCACAGATCTTTATTAGACTAGTTTTTGCATGTGTGTGTGTGCATGCAGATAAACGATGTCCAGGGAAGGTTTGGTGGCATCCGGAGAGATGATTTTGTTCAGTTCATCTCTACCACTCTTCTGCCTTACTTAGAACAAACTCACCAATGGGCTTGGAGGGGTGACACACCCTGTGTGCTTCCCTAGGGCAGATGAGCCCTCCTAACTGTTCATGGCAAAAAGCATCCTGCTTGGAATTTCCTGATTCCTGTATCTGTGCCCACTGGGTGGGTGGGCACTGCTAGTTCTCATTCTTATCTCCGGAAAGAGGCTTTGCTGTGCTCAGTAAGACCTTCCGTAGCAGCCACAAAAATGAACTCTGATGGACCCCTATCAGGGTAACTTCCAGAAGCTATGGAGGATGTCCAGACCCAACTCCAGAAGTGTTAAAGATGTTTTCAGGCCTAAGCCATCTTTGTTGACTGCATATCCATCAGGTTCTACAGGATGATGGCAAATTTTTCCTCCTCCAAAAAAAGACTTGCTCACAAGTCCAAGTGCCTTTTGCAAGCTCATCATTAACCAACAGAGCTCTTTGCTGTGTTGACTGAGTTCTTAAAGTCACAAGGGTTTTTTTAAAGATGGTGCTGATGTATTTGAAACTGTCCTGCCAGCATTAACCACCGTCTCTAAATCAGGTCCCTGGGTAACTGATCGCTGAATCCAGCCCAGCCTGTTGGCAGCCGACCTGGCCCTCTGCCTGGCTGGGGTTGCAGTGGGCTTGCATTTGAGCAGCTAGTTTGGGTGCTGGCTGCTCTGGGCATGCTGAGTGTCCAGGTGGCCTGGAGCGCTCTGTGCTGCTCATCTCCTGGGGGATGCCTGGGAAGGGTTTAAAGGAGGGTCAGGATCACTCAGGGGACACGTTTGGTTTGGTTTGGTTTCTGTTTTTTCCACTGAAAGAGGTACATCATGTTCATTTTAGAAAATTCAGAGAAGTCAGGAGACAAAGCCAGTCCTCTGAGCTTTCCTGTGGGGCTCCTGTACAATTTGCCTCATTATGTGCCCTTCAGAGACTGTACCTTGACACTCTCAAGAAGGCCCAGAATTGTGAGCCAGATTCCCACCTGAGTTCACATCCCAGTCCTGCTCCTTACTAGTGACCCTGGGCAACTTGCCTCTTTAAGCTTGTTTCCTCATCTGCAAAATGGAGGTGATGTCTCAGAGGGCTGTGGGAATTTCAGGAGTGTATTCATGAAAGGCACTAGGACACAGAACCGAACACGTGCTAAGCTCTCTGACTGTAGCTGTGATTACGCTCCAGTATTAATCTGCTTGTGAGTTATCTGTCTGCCTTCCCTAAAGTTAAATGGAGGGCAATAGCTCCAATTGAGTTTTCTGCTTTGAGTTTGATATTTCCTATTTCCTTTCCTGTTCAGGCATGGAGTGTTTATGGTGTCTTTGTTACAGTGGTTATGCGTGATGGAGTTAATGTAGGTCTGGATCTTGCCCATGGCAGTTTCCTGGAGAGGAAGGGGCTGCCCTGGGTCTGCAGGGAGTGTGCTGTTTATGGGCAATGTTTGCCATGGCCTGTAGATTTGTAACTGGGGTTGAAGCCCCAGTTTGTAGGCCTGTTTTCTTGGAGGTCCTTGCCTTCTCCAGAGCCCTGTTCTGGCTAAGTGTCCTGTCCACCCCTCCCCACCCATCAGCATCCACCACCAGAGGGCAAGACCTCGGTGTTACCTGAAGCTTTGCTGACTCTTCCCTGCCCACCTGATCATACCTGAGGTGGCTATGACCTTCCTGGCCTTGGTATGGAAGGTAAGGGTGCTGGGTAGTGATTCGTGGCTGAAATTTCACAAGTTGTTGCTCTGTGACTTCAGTTAGGCCCTGGGTATATTTTATGGAAGTGCTTCTCTGCAGTTTTATCAGTAAAAGCTTGCTTTTCCAGCAGGCTGTGGTCTGATGTGATACTTCCAGACTTCACAGCAGGGCAGTTCCCACTGGTGCCTGCCGTCTCACCGGGCCACCTCCCGCTCTAATGTTCATGTGGGCCTGTGCTGAGGGCCGTAGGAAGTGGTGACTGATCTGAGATTTCAGGTGCCGGCAGGTGGCCGCCTTCCTGGGTGGTTTGGCCTTTACTTTGGGTGGGGGGTTGAGCAGCTCCCAGAGCTGTGGGTTACAACAAAGGGAGTGAGCCTCTTCTCTCAGAGGAGCAGATGTCCTGTCAGTCTACCCCTATGTTTCTCACTCCCTCTCTTTCTCCCCCACTTCCTTCCCTCTCCTCCCACCTGGATGAACACAGTGGCTATCTTGCTCCAGGCTTTTCTGTTATTACCATGTAAAGCTCTTACCATGCTCTTTACCCTTTTCTAAAATTCTGCTTTTTTGTGATAAATGAGATAAGACACTCTGGTTAGCTGCATGGAGGGTCACCTTTGGAACCCACCAGCTGTCCTCTGATTCCCTGGCTTGCCTCACAATCTCCATTCCTCTGTTAGTCCTCTTTCCGCCTTCAAAGCCACTTTCTTATAGCCATCTTTATTTGTTCCCACTTTCTTGCCTCTTTTCCTTCTGCTTCAGCTTTCTGGGAACTAACTTCCCTCTTCCTCTTTGTCAAGCCAGTGGTAGTGTACAGCCTGGGTTTTCCAGCAAAACAATCAGTAAGGGGGTGTTTGTGTGTGTGGAACTGGTTCATGAGATTATGGAGGCTGACAAGTGCCATGACCTGCTCCTCTTTGCAAGCTGGAGACCCAGGAGAGATGAGGGGCAGTCCTAGTCTGAGTACCAGGGCCTGAGAACTGGGGGAGCCAATGATTTAAGTTCCATTCCACAAGCCAGAATACTTTGAGATGGAGGAAGAGGCAATGCTCCAGGTTGAATGTAAAGGCAGGGAAGAGATGTCCCACCCAAAGGCAGTCAGGCAGAAGATAATCTCTTGCCCTTTTTGTTCTTTTTAGGACTTCAGCTGATTGCATAGGGCCCACCCACATCAGGGAGAGGGATCTTCTTTACTCAGTCTACCAATTCAGATGTTAATCTCATCTGAGACACCCTCACAGACACACCAGGATGTTTGACTAAAATATCGGGGCACTTCATGGCCTGGTCAAGTTGACAAAAACATTAACTATTAAAAGTAGCAGTCCTTAAATCCCCATTCAAATCCTCCTTTCTCTGCAGTGTTTCTCCTGAATGCATCAAGCGGCGCTTGCCTCAGCCTAGCTGGATTGCTTTTACTCTTGCTGATTGCCCCAGAGCTCAGCGGCTAGTGGCACCCTCCTCACTGTTGCTCTGATTATTTTTGCCAAGACTTCTCACTGCCGCCAGCAGGTCTGAAGGACAGACACTGAATTTTCTGTCACTTTTGTTTCTCCTGTGTGGCAGAATGCTCTATCTATAGGAGGTGCTTGGTAAAACCTTGTTATCTCAGCTCAGTTTCCCAAGAATGAAATAAAAGGTACTGAACTTGGCTGCTGGGATTACAGACGAAGCTGATGGGTTTTGAGAACCTGGGATCTTGCTTTGTACAGGCAGCCAGAGAAGAGGCAGCCAGTATTTGGTATATAATAAGTGGCCAAGTGATGTTGAGATGCTTGAAATTTTCATCAAATGCTTTTAGATTATTGTAGGTCCTATGGTGTGGTGGAGAGAGCAGTGGACTCCAACTAGCTATATAATTAATCTCAAGCAACTTTCTCTCTCTTTGCCACATTTCCTGTTTAATGGAGATGTCATTCCTGCCCCACCTGTTTCTTTGGTCTAAGGATGGAATAAGTACTCATGATAATAATTGCTAAATTTGCTTTTATATATGGCCAGCACTGTTCTTAAGATACTTTTCATGTGTCAGCTCATTTAATTTTTTAGCCCTGTGAAGTGTATAGTTTCCCATTTTGCAACTGAGGTTCAGAGAGAGTGAATAAGTTATTCCAGGTTACAAAGCCAGAGAGTGTTGGGATTGGAAGTCTGGTTCCACAGTGCACGCTCTTAACCAATGCAGCAAGCATGTTGTAACATTGTGCAGAAGGGCGTTGGAAGCTTGGAGAGTGCTGGCCGTGTGGAGACCCATTTCTGCAGCTCCTGGAGATAATTGATGCATGACTGCCATCCATGCGGGAATTTGCCAGGCCTGGGTCACGTATGAGTTGATTGCAGGAATGTGTGCAGACGTTTCTGACTCGTCAGTGTTGTTGTGCAGCAGAGTGACATGTTGGGTTCACTAGGGACGTTTGAAAGAGCACAGGCGGTTCTGCAGCTACCTCCGGTCTCCCTTCAGCTCCCGTGGTTTGCCCTCCTGGCTCTGATCTTCCCTCTTGGGGACCCTGCCTCAGTTGTAACTAAATGATCACTGATGTCCGCTCCCAGTGGAGCGCAGGCTCTGCCGGGGCAGGGCAGAGGCTGCTGTGGTTAGGCTGTGTTCCCAGGGTGCCATCAGGCCCGGGCTCCACATCTGGAAAACGAGGATTACAGTAGGACGCCTACCTAATGGAGCTGTTTTTGTTTCTACTGTGGTAAAATACACACAACAAAGTTACCGTCTTAACCATATTTTAACAATTTTTCATTCTATAGTTCTGTGGCCTTAACATACACATTGTTATACAACCATTACTGCCACCCACATCCAGAACTTTTTCTTTCCCAAATGGAAACTTTGCACCCATTAAATAATTCCCCATTCCCACTTCTCCCTTACCCCTGGCAACTCCCGTTCTGCTTTTTCTTTCTTAATTTATCTATTCTAGGCCCCTCATATAAGTGGAATATATAACATTTGTCCTTTTGTGTCGGCCTTATTTCACTTAGCATAGCGTCTTCAAGGTTCATTCATTTTGAAGCATGTGTCAGAATTTCCTTTTTAAGTTTGGATAATTTCCATTGTATGTATATATACCTCTTGCTATTATCCATTGCTACTTATCCATTTGTGGATATTTGGATTGCGTCTGTCTTGTGATTGTGACCAGTGCTGTTATGAACTTTGTGCAAGCATCTGTTTGAAATCTTCCTTTCAGTTCTGTGGGGTGTATACCTAGATGCTGAATATTAGGGTGGTTTAGAATATTAACCTACTATTGGTGAAGCTCTTAGAGTACTTCCTGGCACATAGCAAGCACTAAATATAAATATTTGCTAAATAAAAATAAAACCACATTTTTCCCAGCAGATCCCTTAATTCAGACAGTTTTTCAGTTTAATGTCTAGAAAGGTATATGGCATAGTACCCTTTGAGAAAGGGGATCTGTGAAGGTGGTTTTATGTTCCCTCTAAACCTCTCCCCTAAGTGACCAGGCATCCCCGGTGCCTATTCCTACAGGAAGGTGTTCAGAAGGGACACATTCTCTGACAGGCCCCTGCAACCTCCGAGCAAAAATGGCCTGGGAGCAGCCAGGTTGGCGGCTGGGGTGTGGGGGATGGGTTTCTGAAGGGTCCTGTTCCATCTGCTAATATCCGGTCCTTGATTTGAGTCTGGTTTCTGGGTGCTGCAGGCTCTTTATTAATCTTTGTAGTGTTGCCTCTGTTCTCTCTTGGGAAATTAAAGCAGGGCTTCTCCATTCTTACTTGGATGTGTGCAGTTTATCAAGGGCGGTATAACATTCTTGACGTTTACCTTAAATAGCATATACCATTCAAAATCAAGTGGCAGGTGAGATGTGCCAAAAGCAAACAGTGATGTGGAGTTAGTGATGGGAAGGTCACTCTAGTAAAGGCTCAACACTTTGCTCATGGATTATGTATTCTCTAAATTAGTAATATGCATAGGAATTCCTCATAGTTCATACCCACACCTTCCCTTTTGGTTCTAAAGCATTTTCTGGCTCCATGGTATTCCTATTCTTTGAAATATTTTTTTTTTCCTCTTTAATGTTCATTTTAAACCAGAGGTGAGGTAGAAAAACATTCACACTTTCCCTAAGCCTTTAACTAAAACATGATGATGGTTTCCATGATGGAAATGCTACTACCCCATGACTGAGAGCAAATGATGGGACTTTGGGGCTTGGGACAAGAGATACCAGTCTCCCCTATGGGAATGAGTGTCTAGTCAACTAAAGAAGATGCATTTTGATGAAAATACATTTTCCATGTCAGAAAACTCTTGAAGAATCTCATGGTTTTACAGTGAAGTCCGTCAAGCTCTGAGAACAGAATTGTAGTTGTTGGAACCCTCTCTCCTATCAAAGACCAGTTTCGGTAGGCTCTGTTATCAGAGGGTATATCTGGTATTTGGACACAGAATACATTCAGTGCTAATCATAGGCTATAGGGTGGCTTGCTGAATTTTGAGGTGGCAGTTCAGGTAAATCTGCTAAGTAGAGCAGAAGCACAAGGAGTGTGCTGTGGTCGAGTGGTCTGTCATGGATCTGCAGTCTATGGGCCTGGTAATGGCCACTCAAAAGACTGAGCTGCAAATGGAGAAAACCACGCCATATTCTGTGCATGGCACATAGATTCTCTGTGTTGTATATATGCACGAACAACCCCTATTGGATGATACAAATGATCCATTAGTTGATAAGATATGTGCAGGCAGGGATCAAATCAAGCCCAGTGTCTAGTATCTGGTAGGCTTCCAACAGGTGTTTGAGGAATGAACGAACAGACCCACTTGTATCCTACTTGTTGAAAATGAATCTTTTATCTTGTAGAACCTTTAAAAAAAGTTTGAGGTGGAAGTCACATAATGTACAGTTTACCACTTCATACAATTCAGTGGCATTCAGCATGTTCAGTGTGTGTGCAACAGCCACCTCCGGTTCCAGAATGTTTCTATCTGAGGAAGAGGCCCTGTACCCACTTTGCCCTCTTGCTGGCCCTGGGAACCACTAATCTGCTTTCTGTGTCTGGATTTGCCTATTCTGGATATTTCATATAAATGAAATCATAATATGACCTTTTGTGTCTAGCTTCTCATAAAGCACAACATTTTCTAGGTTCATCAACATCGTACCATGTGTCAGAACTTCATTTTTTTTTATTGCTGAATAGCCCATTGGACAGATTTACAACATTTTGTTGATCTATTACTTAGCCAATAGGCATTATGGTGGTTTCCACCTTTTTAGCCATTGTGATTAGTGCTGCTATAACATTGGAAAAGTATTTGGTACCTCTTTTCAGTTCTTTTGGGTTTATGCCTAGGAATGGAATTGCTGGATCATATGGTATTAGTATGTTGAAGGTTTTCAGGCAACACAAACCGTTTTCCATAGCACCTGCATCATCTTGCATTTGAATCAGCAATGTAGGAGGGTTCTGATTTCTGCCAACACTTCCTGTTTTTTTCTAGGCATCCTAGTGGGTGTGAAGTAGTATCTCATTGTGGATTTGATTTGCAGTTTGGGATTGATTTTAAATTAAGCAACACCAAGGAAGAACCACGTTTTACTTGGGGCAGACTCCAGGAAGGGGGTAACTTTTGAGGTGAATTATGTATGATCAGGAGACAGGTGGTTTGGTGACAAATTGCCATTAAGCAAATATGTGCTGTGCACTATGTTCTAGTGCTTTCTGCTCATTATATTCTCAAATCACCTTTTTACATGAGAAAAGACCCAGAGAGGCTTAATTATGTGCTTCAGGTTGCACAGCTGCTAGGGTGCACCTTTGGGGTTCAGTACAGGGCTGAAGTGCTGACTCCAAAAGCCCCGGAGAGCCAGGCTCTTGCTGTGGAGAGTTTGAATCCTGGAAGGAGGGAAAAGGAAACCCAACAGAGTGTGCTATTTCATGTCTGCAAAAAGCAAAACCTTCACAGACTGACAGAAAAGGACTGTTGGTGCTTGTTGCAGGTCATGGGAGTGTGAGGTGTCCGCCAGTATATCCGTGGGTGGAGCTTCGGCTGCTGGCGCATCCCTGGGCTAGTGGCTCTTGAAGAGGGTGCCTGTTTGTGGAGCTGCAGGGTCTTGTCTTGTCCAAATAACTCTTAGAGACTAACTGCCCTGAATGAGGTTGGAGAAGGCCAGGTGAGCCCCCACTATAGTGAGCTGAGGAACAACGTCTATCAGATGACAGGTGGTTTTCAGTAAGTGCTGGCTGAACTAAGTTGGGTGAAAGTTCCTGAAAAAATAAATATCAGGCTGAATCCTCCTCTAAGTGCATGGGAACCCGATATTTAAAGAGTCCTGTGGGGAAGCCTGTTTGTACTTAACCTTTTGGATGTATCCTTAGGTAAGTCTAACTTTTGCGTATTAAAATTGTTTAGCATGAGAAACACCAGCATGGGAAATCTGCTTAAAAAGATCTTTGACACTACAGCTCAGTTACCTGATTGTAGAGAGATCAGTTCATGTGTCCTAACAGTATTTATTAAACGTCTTTGGTAATTGACAGCAGGGATGAAGAAATGAGGCTCAAGATGTTTACATCTCTCTCCTCCATCTTGATTGATAAACTATAAAATAAAAACCAGGTAGTCATACTGGGGGTTCACACAGGGGACCTTCAGAGAAGGCTTCATGGAGGTGCTTGGAGGGAGGGAAAGGGAAAGAACTCTCAGGGCAAAGGCTTTGCAGAGAGACCCAAACAAAGCCTAGAGGAATTTGAAAAACTGGGAGAAGGGAAAACATTCCAGGCATGGGGAGGGGTGTGTGTGGAGGCCCAGAGGAGAGAATGTACAGCAACGTGACTGGTAAGTTGCTAGACTAGCTGGCTTTTGGCCTGGAGGGCAGGTTGGAGGTGAGCAGAATAGATCCTCTGCTGCTGAGTCTGGCCTAGCAGCTCCTGGAATGTGTTAAGGCTTTAAACAGAAGTGTAAGTTTTCACCATCTACCCGCTGCCCAGGAAGTAGCAGTGCTGATGAGCTCCTGCCTGAAGGTGGACCGATGCCAAGGTGTAAACTCACAGGGTGGGCTGCCCCATGAGCAGAGGCAGGCCCAGCAGGGACTTTCTCCTTGTAATGTATGAAGAAGTGAAGGCATGGGGGATGGGAGGGTGGGCAGGGACCTCCTGAAGGTCAAGTGGCTTCCTGGGAGGAGGTCTAAGGCTGGGCCCAGGGATGCCGACAGATCACACTGGGTGAGGAACAGTGGTGCAGTGGGTAGAACAGGGCTCCTGGCAGCTTTGACAGCTCCACTTCTCAGGAGGGCCTCCTTAGGATGGGGCCCACTGGGACCTCACACGGAATTCTGTGGGTCCCAGCCGCAGACCAGTGCTGCCCGGAGAGAGGAGGGGTCTTCCTCCTGCCCCATCTTCATTTCACGCACTCACTGAGTCAGGAGGGTTTCAGGAACCAAACTCCAGAAATCTAGAGAGGCTCTTCCTCATCGAGGCAAGACTGTTTCCAGGTATGAGGCTGGGGCGGGGGGTAGTGGTGGGTACATGAGACCTGCCTCAGGCCTCGCCTTCACATGTCGCTCGAGTTCCTCAAAAAGGTGGACTGTTGAAGGTCTGGAAGCTGACCAGTTTCAGACATTCTGCTCTGTCCCCAAAAGCAAATTACAATGAAAATCACTGAGGAGAGTGTTCCTTCTCAAAATCATAAAAGTTAAAATGGATTGCTTAGTGGAGAAGCTTGGAAAAATGCGTATGCATACCTGATAGAGTACACAGTGGGGGTTCTTTAATGCCTTAGAAGCTTAGAAAGTTAAATTAGTTCTTTGCAAACCCAGCATTCAACTTCAGAGCCATGAATAGGCTGCACCTTCCAGCCCCACCACGGTAGGCCACTTGGTAGGCCACTCTGTGGGCAGGGTTTGGTTAATTAGTTCATTTAAAATATTTGTGCCTCCTAGAAGGTATCCAAAGCAAACTAAGAATTTTTCCTTTGTTGGCAAGATCCCTTCTATTTTCTTTTACAATTTTCTAAGAAGCCCTGGAAAAGATTAGGAGTGGAGCTCAGTGATGTGCCTGACTTGAACAAGTTGAGTTGACTTCTTGGTGGGTTTCTTTTCCCTTTAATGCGTCCTCCCCTAGAGGGGAGAGGGACACAGGTACAAATACTTTAGCTAGAGTTCAAGAGAACTAGTTCTTTCCACTCACTCCTCTGGGACTTCATGCAAACCACTGCATCTCTGAATCATTCTCATCTTTAGAGCAAAGAGACAGTCCTTTCTGCCTGAGCTTCTCTCTGACCCTGATATGGAAACTGGGCGGGTCATTGAGCAGAAAACTTCTACAGCCCGTGAGATTATTTTCTGCAGTGACAGCAATCTCTAAATCCACAAAGTTTAGGGAGATGGAATGCAGCTGTTGGTGTAATGAGGAGAGAAAATAGAATTTGTTGATTTAAAAAAATATTAAGCTGAAAGATGTGAAAAGCCTGTGGCATAATTGCTACTTGGTTCTATGTTCATAACTGGTATAAATCCCATCTAAGGGCCCCTCATGTGAAAGGACAGTGCTACTCAGAGTGGTCCCGGCAGCAGCAGAACCCGCATCACCCAGGGCCTTGTTAGAATCCCCCTTTCTGTGCCCAGTTCAGACCTACTGAATCAGAGTAAGTGGAAAGGGGCCCAGGAGTCTTTTTTTTAAACTTCCAGGTGATTCTTCATGCTAAAGCTAGAGAAACACTGTTCTGGAAGCCAAGCATTTTAAGAGAAATAATGATCATGGACACTTTTATATGAAGAAACAAGCCCAGAGAGGCCTGTGGCTTCCCAGAAAGGTTCCTAGTTGACTCAAGTTTGGTCAGCAATACATGAGCTGTAGGCTAGGCCCTTACTGTTCCTATGCGGTCTGTGACCAGCGACATCAGTGGTACCTGGGAACTTGTTAGAAATGCAGGTGCATGAGTCCCAGGCCTGTGGATCAGAATCTCGGGGGAGTTAGCAAGCCCTCCAGGAGCTTTCTCAAACATTGGCATATATGTGAAGCACTAGCTTAGGCTCCCAGCTTTTAGCTGAGTGCTCCTCATGCTGAGAGATACTTATTTTAATAAAGGCTGTGATGATCCTTTCCTGAGACCTTTACTGGGATTCAGATTGGAAATAGGTGGTCCTATCTATAGATCTGTTTTCCTGTAGCAGCTGACTAGGATCTGCTGGTCAAAAGCCTACTGAGTGGAACTCATTTGACAAACGTTTTCTTGATTGCCTCGAGTGTAGGAGGCTGAGGCAGTAATAAAAAAGCCATTTTCATTAAGCTTGTGGTAATGTATGGCTGTCATCTGCTTGGATCCATTATCCTTTTCTTTGATCTCCATGGGAGTACAGGAGCACAGTTGTAGGGAGGAGCTGGGACGGCCAGCACTGATTTTTGTTTTGTACAGTAAGTGGTTACTATAAAATACTGGATTTGTGAGCCCCTGGCATGCTCACATGGCATGCATGTGGTGGGGCTGTTACAGAAGCTGGGAAGTCCTGTTCTTGTGAGTTCGGGGCCTGAGGCAGGGAGGGGTCCTAAAGAGGAAGGGATGTTTTCAGTAACAAATAGCTTCCATTTGTGAACTGAAGCTGGGAAGGTCTTTGGGCATTTGCTGAGTAGAGCTTTTCTTTCTCTCCTGCTCTGCTGGGTGGTACTGGGGCCCACAGATGGAGAATAATGGCCCTGTTTCCTTCACACACTTATTTTTTTCTGGGCTTTTTGGAGCATTTAAAGAGCAAGTAGGTATTGTTAATTCTCTTGTTTTATGGATTATAGGTTTTGGTTCTAGAGAAGAAGAAAATCAGATTCCCAGGGAGAAAGGGGCAATGGTATAGTGTATAGAAATATATAGTCCAAAGTTGTTTTGCAAATTGTGTAACATGTCTTCAGGAGCTGTTTCTTGTACCATGCTTTGAGATCAGGGAGACCTGATCCTAATCTCTGAATGGGGCTGGAGGTGCTATCTCAGGCCTTTGAAGACTGACTTTATGCAAAGGTATGGGGTATTGGATCTTCCTGCAAGACCCTTGAAGAAAAATCAGAGGGCGCCCCATTTTTTATGGGGTTAGAGGATTCCTCTCCAGACTTATTTGTAGAAATTTTCTACCATCCTTTTATAGGACCTTGGTCGCAATTGTCCTTACCTACGTTGCCTTTTTACTCCCAAATTGGGACCAAAGGATATATTCAAAATCTTGACAAAGGACATTTTTTAAATGAGTCACCAAAACACAAATACATACTCAGAAATTGCTTATTGTCAAAGAAGACAGAACTAATGTTAGCTTACCTCATAGCAAAGTAGCAATTGCTGGACGGCACTTAGCAGCACTTAGTAAGGCTTGTTGCAGTCAAGCATGTTACTGCTGCAAAGTCTGGGTAAGAGTAGCCTATGTATGAAATGAGTCCATGTCTAAAGGATGTCACAGACACTGATGCTCTGTATTGCTGACCTTCTGTGCTCTGGTTTTTGTACCTTAGCGGTTCTGAGATTTTGGTATGTACCAGAATCTCCCAGAGGGCTTGTTAAACACAGATTTCCAAGACCTACCCTCCCCACCCCAGTTTGATTGTTGGTCCAGGATGGGGTTGGGGAATGTGCAGTTCTAACAGGCTCCCAGGTGCACTGATGCTGTGGATCCAGGGACCACACTCTGAGAACCACTGCTCTGACTGGAGCAGGAGGTAAGCTCCTTGAGGTCAGGGACTGTCTTGTTTGCCATTTTGTCTTCCATTGTATTGACCACTTTACACATCAGCAAACTCGGTATATGCTGCAGTCTCGTTTTAGAGTCAGAGCTGAAACTCTCTTGCCTCAGAAGGGACAGATTCCAGGTTGGGTCAGTGATATCAAGCATATGTCATTTATTGGCAAACCTAACTCATGTCTGAGCTTTCCTTCTTGGGAAGCAAGCTTCATGTTCCCCATTTATTCATTTGGTAACAATGAGCTTCTTCTAAAGACTGGTTGTAGGGCACCTCGATGATTGACTTTTGACGAGAGGATAAATGAGGCCGCTCTGCCCTTGAAGCATTCCATCCATACAGCAGGGAGAGCCTGTCACAGGAATGAATCTGTCCACGTGTTACCCGGGGATTAAGAATGAAAGAAAATATCGTGTCTTTCCTCGAATGGTATCGGTTGCTGTATATTTGATAGCTGAGAACTTTGTGGTCTTCCAGGGCCATAGGAATTAATGGCATTATTCTAGGATTCTGTCTTAGACTTTCAATTTTTCCTAATTTGAGCCATTTTGTATCTGTTAGGAAAACATGAGCCTCCCTATTAGGGGAATCACTATTTTAATTCTGTGTCTAAGTCCTGCAGAGAATGGGGAACCTGTGTAGGGACAGGGTAGGAGATGGAAGGAGTGGTGACAATGTATTGTCTCGCTTGTCATCCATGATTAGTTGTAGCTGGGTACAGTCTCAGCCTGTTCTGTTTTCTTTCAAAAGTAGAAGGGGCGGGGGTAATTAACAGCTACCTTTTAAAAAGTAAAACTTGTAAGACATCACATGCTGCTTTACACGTGCTCCTTACCAAAAAATCTATTCACTGCTCTTAAAGCCCCCATAACACATAAAAGCAGATATCTGATCATGGGGATTTAAACATTGGAGTAGTTTTAGTGGTTCTAGAAGGTTCTGTAAGATTTTGAAGCCATGCTAGTGATCACACCTCCCATACTAAGTGGAACTAATGAGCTTCAGTAGTAAACCATCAGCTGAGAACTTTCGTCTTTTTTGGCCACTGTCTGGAGCCTGGCACAGGCCTGGCCATGGTAGGTGCTCAATACGTATTTGATAAATGGGGACTGGAAAGTCTCTTTGAAGGGAAGAGGTTATATAACTGACCACCTCCCTTACATAAAACTAATTGAGTCTGGCCTTAAGACTCAATTCCACAGACATTTTTTAAAGATTAGCCAAGGGCCTGCTCCAGTCTGAGTATTGTGGGGAGCATGGGGGAGAGGCCTGAAGGAGCGAGTACCTGCAGGGTTTGTGTGGAGCTGAGATGCAACAAGAGAGCAAGCCAGTCAGGCTCTTACCTCGGGATCAGGGGAGAGCTGTGGTCACTGATGGGATGGGATGCAAAGGACAAAGGTGCAGGTACGGAGTCCAGTGACCGTGGGCAGGTACAGACTGCCATGCAGTCAAGTGGGCCAGCGAATCAGAGGGGCCCTGATGGCGACGTTGGCTGTGCTGCCGTTCTGTACTGGTGAGGAATCTGGTTCAGCAGGAAAGTGACTGGTCTAAGATGAAACCACCTGTCAGTCGAAGAGCCCAGAGCAGAACCCAGGTCTTTCGGCTTTCCAGTTCTTTCCTGCATCTGTGACTTTAACATGCTCTGTGGAGTGGCTTGGAGCCTCCTGGGCAAGCGAAGGGGGCAGGGAGGTAGCCCTGTGTATCTTCCTGAAGGAGGCTTCTGTGGAGAAGATCTTGCCAAGCTGTGCATGGGCCTTGTGAGGAAGCCACCCAAGCACACAGTCTGCCTGTTACAGGGCTGGTCTCCCCAGAAATGGCTGACCGTCTGTTAGTGTTGCATTTTTGCTCCCAGATGCGCTGGCACTGGCCCCTCAGGTAGGGGGATGAGCTCTCATTTCTGCTCTGGTCCCTTTGGCTCTTTGTCAAGTTCCCTCCAGGGCAGTGTGAGTTAGGCTTTCGAAGCATCAGCTGACACTGGAACATGCTTGCCCAGCTCAGACAAATGTCTGGAATGGGACAGGGTTATGTAACTTCATTACATAAACCTGATTTTCCCAGAGGTCCCAGTTACCCCTTAATTGTAAGCCAGCTGCCTCAGAAGCCTCACTACCCCTCTGGGCTATTTGAAGAATATTTGGGCACTTTTCACATGAGTTTTCCTAAGTGAAACCTTAGTGACCTGGAGGAGTTCAGCTTTGGAAGGTGCCTGAGAAGTAAGGCAGTTCAATGTTGCTGTGATGTTCAAACACATTTCTAACGATTCACTTTCACTGTATTTTCCAAAAGCAACAGCCTGTGAGTTTGGAAATTTAATAGCCTTTCACCATAGTTTGAGGTTTAAGTCACCCAAAGCGTTCCTCTATATTACTAAATTGTACTAGTAGCTAACACAGCTCATGCTCTGTGTTAGGCTCTATGCTAACTGCTTTGGACACTTAATCCTGGTGATCTTGCTGCGAGGGTGAAATCCAATGTACTGGTTACTGGTATCCCAGTTTACAAATGTAGAATCTGGGCCCTGGACCCATAACCCACCCAGAGTCAAATGGGTAGGAAATAGCAGGGCAGGGGCTTGACCTCAGGTACCCCACCTGGAACCCCTGTGTGGCTGAGCATCTAGAGCCCTTCTGGGTCTGGCTGGAGGACTGCGGACCGTGCAGTTTTGTTTCCAGTTCCGGATCCCTGGACTCGTGGGGCCTTCTGCCAAGGACTAAGGTTTTGGGGAAAATAATCCCCTATGGAATGTGTTGTTGCAAGCACCCATCTTCAAAAGAGAAGCTGGCACACTTGGCCCTTCCTCCCGTCTGATGCCTGCACTGCGGCTCCCCCCACCACCCCTGTCAGTGCGTGGGCCAGCGGGACTGACCTGGTGAGAATGATTGGAAAATAGGCAGAAGGCCTCAAGGAGGCCTTAAGCTGAAGCTTTGGGTCATAGGTGAGACACAGGCTTCCTTTCTGTTTCTTTGGGCAGCTGTGACCTGACTTTTTGTGCATTCTCCAAATTCTACGTAATTTCAGTATTGTTTCTAAGAAGAACCAAGTTCTACCACCCTTTCCTTCTTATACTTGTGCCTCAGTTTACTCATCTGTAAATGGTGATAATGCCACCTGCCCATTGCTACTGCTTACTCCATAGGGCTGACATCAAGCCAAATAAAGAATCTGGTGTGCATGGTGTTTTAAATAGGAGGCAAAAGACCACAAGATCCAGCCCAGGTAGCAGATGGATTTTAATGCTGTAATGGAGCTGTGAGGTAGATGTGTGACCTTCTACAATCTGATCCCATTTTTTGGGTCTCAGGACTTGGGAAATCAATAAAATGAGTTAATTGTGTCTTTTTCATTGGTGTAGCAGCTCCTTAGGCTTTGGACAAAGGCTAAGCTCCCATGTACTTAAAGCTAAAATAGCATTTGAGATGCCGGGGAGATAAGAACAGCCTGAATTGCTCCTTGGAGGGATAACAATGAAAGCCGGTCTGGGGGACGCAGGGCTTGTAGGAGGCGCTCCCTGCTGGCGTCTGCCCGATGAAAGCCCTATGCCGACAGCAGTCTTCACAGCTGTGCGGTACCTTTTGCTCCATAGTTGATGCTCTTTTGGACATCTGTGTACAGAAATGCATTGCAGTTCCTGTCTGAGCCTGATCATTACAAGGCCACACTTGAGGTCCAGACCTAAAGAAAAGGAAACGGCTGCTCTCTGACTCCAATGATTAAACCATATCAGAGCCACATTCCTTGGCCCTGCCAAGGGCTTTCCTCTGGTAGTCCCTTATCCCTGATCTTATGCACAAACATAAAATGTAGTTACCTGCCTCCCGTCATGGTGAGCCCTGCAGTGAAGTGGGTAAAACTTGTCACAGCAGCAGGGAGACATCAGTGACTCTTGGAGCAGAGCAGGCTTCTGATTTCATGTCAGGGCACCACAGGGTTCCCCCCCCCCCCCCACTGTTCTATGCCCAGTACTTAGAACAATGCTGACCACACATAGAGGTGATGAGCAGTTATTTTTTGGAGAGAACGTATGGAAGCTCTAGAAAATACCTACTAAGATTCAGCGCCTTGGGTGGGAGAGGCCAGAAGGAGGAAGCCGGAGGCACAGTTGAAACAGATCTCTTCAGGAAACAACTGTTAAATCCTGGTGATGGGGGGCTTCCACTGGTACATTATTCATGAGCAGTCACTCAGTCTTCGTGTAACCTTAAATGAGACGATTTGAAAGTTTAATGTTGGTGATAGGACTGGGTGTCTGCGGTTGTGTTGCCTTAATAAATGCCTTACTGAAATAAGTGACCCAGTTTGTTTTAATACAAAACCTTGTAGGGGAAGTAAAAAGTTGCTGCACTGGGTATTATGCTGTTGGGAACTGGTTTATTTTCATCAGCATCTTGGCAGTAAGGATTGTATTGTCATTTGTCATTGTTTATTACCATCGGTGAAGCAGCTATTAACCGTCTGTATGCCAGTTCGGAAAGCTTCAGTGGGGAGGTAATTGCTGTGAGAGAAATTTGCCCATGGGGTAGTTGGGACCAGCAGGGCCTGAGTCTACTTGGGGCAGACACGGCTCCGCCACAGGGAGCAGCTATGTCATATATCGTGCACAGAAAGCGCCCTGGGGTTTCTGCACCCCAGGGGCCTGGGTGCTCCCGTCGCCTGGCTGCCTGTGGAACCTGTGTTGGTGGGAGTAGGTGACTGGCTGTCTCCATAGGAGCCCGTCTTTATCTCTTGATGGGACAGTGTCATGTGTTCATGCTGCACTTCCTGAGATGTGTCAATGCTGTCGTGTGTACAGATGCAGAGGACTCCAGGTTCACCCTATACCAGTGTTTCTCAAAGATGCTCTGGGGCACCTGTGACATGGTCACTTTTGGTTGTATATTATGCAAGTGGATTCCTGCACCCATCCCAGATCCTCTGGACAGGGGCGTCAGGCCTCTTTGGTATGCTTTCCCCCACTAATATTTACAGGCCTTGCTTATTTCTATCTTACCCTTCTCAGTCGTCACTTCCTAGGAGAGGCTGCCTTTGACGACTTTATCTAAAATACTACTCTTTGTTCCCTTGCTTGGGTTGTTTTCAAGTCCCTTAATATGCTTTTTATTTGTAGCAGGTATTTTGTCTGTCTCCTTTTGTCTGTCTCTAAGAAGGTGAGGTCCATCAGTACAGTGGCCCCAGATTTCCTTCTCTTGTACCCTGCTACCCGTAGCCTGTCTTAACAAATAGTTGATGCTCCATAAATGCATTTCATAAAGCTTCCCAGGGGACTGTTGTGTAACTCAGGTTACCTTCTAGGAAGAAGGTCTGAGTTGGTAAGAGGCAGCTCTTCAGTAGGTTAAAGAAATGAGCACAATGGCTGAAACTTAGAAATAGCACTCCTAATGTTCAGTCAGTAAACTTAGTTTTACCTTAATGAGAGAGCTTTGCCAGCATAAACTGCAGAGAACTTAGGAATCGTAACTACTGGTGGTAACTACAGAGAGATTCAGAAAGCAATAGAAGTAACAATAATGGTCATTATAGGTCTTAGTTATGACTGACCCCTTAAGGAAGTTAGGGTTTTAGCTGAGTTCTGGTTCATTTGAGTTATGTCTTAATTAACTTAGTCCAGAGAATAGGTATTTGAGTGAAAGATGCAACCAGCCCATCTGGAGAACTTGCTCCAGAGCTTGCAAAAAGGACAAGACCCTGAGGGTCTGTTCTTCTGCTTACTAAAATCATCTTGAAGTTGTTGGGTGCTTGTGTTTTAATCTATGATTAATAGCAAAATAATTTACTGCTCAATGCCCTTTGCAAGGTAGGGACTTGATGGTTTTATGAATAGAATTTGCTTCTGTAAGGTAACTTTTAAAATTTGGCTTCTCTAGCAAGAGATGCTACTCCTTACAAGTGATGGGTTTAGTGTTGGCCGCACTATGTACCTTTGACTTGGTACAGGTTAAACCCAGGTGCCAACAATATTGAGAATAGAAGGCACAGCTCAACTCTCTCTCTAGTAATCTTGGAGCTAATCTGAATATTTTTATGCCTTTTTATTATTTCTTTAATATGATCTCCACTAAAGAATCAAAACCTTAACAGAAAGTTTCCAGAGGGAATGTGTTACATAACCCTGAAAAGAAATCTCAATATTGTAGAAATCTTATTATTGTGACCATTTATTTTTTATTGGAATTTCAGATATAGTGACTTGGTAATTATTACTAAATGCTTGCCATGGAAAGTGTAGTTTCATACCAAGATACTATAATATTATAGGTTATATTATCTGTTGTACTACAATTTCTATGACTACTTTACTTTATAATTTGAAGTTTGTACCTCTTTGTCCCCTTCACCTATTATCACCCATTTCCCCACCACTATGGTAACCAACAGTCTGTTGTCAGTATTTCTGAGTCTATTTCTTGTTTTTGTTTAATTCCACATATTAGTGAAATGATATAAGATGGCTCTCACACCTGCTATCCTGTTTACAGTACATTATGATTGTTGTCTGGCCAGAATCACCAGGAGTTGCTGACCTGGTGATGCTGGGGTGACACCTAAACAAGTGACTCCATGGCTTTGTCTTTAATTCATGTGCCCCACCAGGCTACTTATCTGAATGGCCTATAAAAGGCCCTATGCTTTGATTACACTCAAACAGTGGTTTTCCTAACCTTTTGGGGGTTCCATATCCCTTTGAAATTGGATGAAACCTTTCCTCAGAAGAATGCACACTGTAAACAATTTTTAAAAATGTGTTTAACCTGGCAACTGCTGACCTGTTTTCCATCACCATAGTTTTGCTTTTCCAAAAATGTCATAAAAATCATACAGTTTGAGACTTTTTGAAAATGTCTCAGGTGTATGTTTTCCCATGTTTCTTGGATTCTGTGTAGATGGTCGAGAGCTCACAGGTTAAGGAGACATTGGTCCATAGCCACACTGTTCTGGTGGGTAGAAAAGAATGGATCAAGACTCAGGATTGTAATGACATCCTGGCTCCAACATCCGTCTCATCTTTGCAACTGAATCCCTCCAAGTTCTGTCATCCTGGCTGCTGATGCAGCTCTGGCATAGCCTGGAACCAGTTGCTTCTCAGCATGTAAGGCACTCTTGCTTATGCCCAACTGCTAGTGACTGGCCTTTGTCTTGTTTCTTCTTCCAGGCTCATCCTGGTCTGAATTTCTACCTTGTTATGACTTTTTTTTTATACCTCAGTCTGAGGGAAAGAGTTCTCCTATACCCCAGAAGCCAATTATTTACTTCCTGCTACCAGCTGTCCCTGTGTGACCTGTCGTCTTCCTGGTGGTCCCCACGTGCCCCACCCCAGTTCTTCGAGCTGAGCCCCAGCTGGCCCATGGGGTTGCTCCTCTGGCCTTCGCTGCTGTGCATGCCAGTGTTCACTATGCATCCCAGTAGGGCTCTTGCCCATCTGCTTCTAGTGTGAAGGTTCAGGGTAAGATGCTCTTTGTGTCCATATATGTGCATTCTCTGGTAAGAGTTGACCCCTGGCGCCCTGCAGAGGCCTGGAGTGCTGATACCATGACAGTCTGTCATCACATTGGCTTGATTTTCCCCCTCCCCATCTCCCCGACATCTCCATTGCCAGATAGCTCCATCTGCGCATGAGGTGCAGGCTTGAAACCCTGTCATCTGGACTGCCCTCTTCCCTCTTCTCTCTTTCCAAATCTTACATACCTTGCAAAGTCTGATACCTTCATCCTCTCCCTACTTCCTCATGGACCAGGTGCTCAGATGCCGCCTGGTTTCTGCAGTCATAAACTGCTAAGGTGCCTGCCCCTGTGATGGAGAGTTTGGAGCAGATTTCCCAGGTGATGCACCATAGAGTCGGAGGTGCTGCTGCTTGCGCTGGGGACTCTACCAGACAAGCCTGCTGTGGTGGGACGTCCTTCAGTTGGCTGTCCTTGCTCGAGTGTGCTGGCCTGCCACCATCCACCTCTACTCTTGGTCCCTGTCTGCCAGCGTGTGGTCCTCTGAGGCATACTGGTGCTGGGCGTCTCCTTCAGCCTCCATTCAGAAGTTTCAAACTACTTCTGTATCCTTAGCACTTTTTTCTGCTTGCAGCCTAGTTTCCAGAGAGACCAGAAGCAAGGTTATAAAGTAATTGCTGTGTGGAAAAGCAAATAAAGCAGACTTGAGTTGAGAGGAGATGGGAGAAGGGAGAGTAACCTGTCCATTCCCTTTCTGCCTTCCCAAAGCCCCACACTCTTACCTGTGGGCTCCTGATGGTTCCACACACCTGGGGAGAGTGGGTGTCTTAGCAGTCGAAGGCTATCTGTGTATGCACCTGCTCCCAGAGCCACACCTGTTTGCTAGGATTCTTGGAATATGTGCATGTGACACCGGGCAAAAAATGTCAAAACTCTAGTGTTAGGAAAATAAATCCAATCAAAGTGTGTGAGTTGTTGTTTTGGGGATATTCAAAATTTGGGGAAATTTTGGGGAATGGCTATGAAAGATTTGTATTTATTCATCTATAGCTTTAAAGAGCATGATCTGAAATGCATTGTTAACATTAATGTTATTAACAAGGAGCTGGTTCTGTTGTAGAAAACCTAAGAATGTTTTTTTTATTCCTGATGCTCACACTATTTGAGCATTGTTCTTAAAGACACCTGTTACAAAGGTGAACAATGTAATTACCCAATCTTTTATAGTGTGGTTCCCTAAACTAAGTCAAAACACTTTTTTTTGAACTGGTACTTTTAACTAAGGAGGAGATCCTCATTACATTTAATGTAACATGTAAACCATGTTCCAAAATGATGCTTCCTGGTTGCTCTGCCCACTTGAAACTTCATGCTCTTGACCAATAATTCTAACCAATAGTTAGAATCAACCAATTTCAAGAGTGATTTGGTATAATGTTAAAAAGAGTTGTTAGGAGTTTGACTGGAATCTTTATAAAGAAGAAACAAAGGGCTTGAGATTTGATCATCCCACACTAAGGATTATGAAGGGTGAGATGTTAGGACTAACTTCCAGGAGGGTTGGACTACAGTATCTTTGGCCGTCCCCACCCTACATGTCTGAGTGAAAAGAACATCCACAGAGACTAGTTAGAAATGGGGGTTAAAAGAATGGCATAAAGAGTAGCTAGGCAGAGCCCCCATTACCCTCCAATTCAGGGACCCTTGATAAACTGCTGAGGTCATGGCTTTGCTAATATGCCAAGATAGCTGAGCCCCCAGAGCAGGCCACTTGGTCTGCTAACCATGGGAGTCCGGAAGCCCAGGGTGAGTCTACAAGCCCTGAGAGTGGGCAGGCAGGAGGGGTAGGAAAAAGGGCAGAGCTTGTTTCAAAAGCATAATAACTCCACCTGCTGATCATATCTGATCCACTGGATTAGTTACACTTCCCCTCTGGGGGAGGAATGAGTTCAGGGTCAAGGAGGACTAAAGATGACATCCTCATTGCTTCCTGGAGAGGGCAGGAAAGTCTGTCTTAGGGGCTGAGGCAGAAAACGGGAAGGACAGGACTGAACAACATGGGGCTGGCTTAGGATCATGTAACTCTTTAGCCTTGATGGTTTGGGAAGAAGCTCAAACTTTAATGTGCAAGTAGAACATCAGGGGATATTTTTAAGTGGGATTCTCATTCAGTGGGTCTGGGTTGGAGATTCTGCATTTCTGACAAGCCCCCAGGTGCTATGCTCCTTGTCTATGGACCACACTTGGAATAGCTGGGTTCTGATCCTTTCTTCTGGGCCATGCTGGCTGGTGGGAGCAGCCTTTGCCATGTACAAAGGGCATTTACCAGTTAGACACTCCCTCTGGCTTAGTATGAATCTGGAGTCACCCTTACAACCCTAGCTTCTCAATGGGCCTCTGTGTTACCTGGCTTTTCTACATATTGCTGCATTCCTGCTGTGAGTTCTCCAAATGTTCTGTCTTCCTTTCCCCGGGGTTAAGATTTGGGGAGGGCTTTTTACAGTTTTTTGTTTTTTACCATAGTATGTGGCAATCAAGATTGCCTTAGGACTTAAGGTAAAGATTACATGCTGTGGAGAGGATACGGTCACCAATTTAAGAACACCTGACTACTTCCTCACTAAGGACCCCTCTTCCCTGGGGCCTCCTTAAACAGCAATTACCACACAGTATCCGAACTACCACTAGACTTTGGCCCCAAGCCCATTGCCTCCCAAAGCAGCTTTCTGGGGTTGGAGCATGGCTCTGTTCTCCAGCTCACCTTGGGCCACATCCATACCTAGATGTCTCACTAGTGCTCGTGGGGGGGAGAACAAAGAGGACCTGACAGCCTTTCACTCCAGTGCAGTTTGCTGATCCCTAGACCTGGAGGACAGAACGTGATGAGAAGAGAGAGGCACTGTGTGTGACCTTTGGACCCAGTGACCATGCTCTAGTACCAGTCAACATCCTGGACTCAAACCACCTTGCAGTATGTGCTTTGGGGGAAGAGAACAGAACTAGGTGGGGAAGGTAGCAGGCAGCCTTCATACCATGCGGCTGTTTCCTACTAGAACAGAATTGAAGGGCAACTCTGGCACGCAGCCAGGGTTTCCTTGTTGGCGGGCCTGTTGCTGCACTGTACTAGATGCTGCATAGATGCTCAGTGAAGCTGGGATTCCCATGTCTGAAAAGGCGTCCTTGCAAACTCTCACTTGAACAGCAGAATCAGCATGATGAATCACTGTCTTCCATGTGACAGCTCAGGAGGAAACAAGATCTGATTTAGCAGAAGTCATATAAAATACTTTGCTTTAACCATGACAGAGTGAAACTGTGAATTAGTCATCTGAGTATTTACTCTAGTGAGTATCCAAATGGATGTGCTGATGTAGAAGGAAAAAACCTGTTCCTTCCTTGCTGTCATTGGACCATGTCTACATGTGGTTTTAAACTCATCCTCCAGTTCCCAGCTAGGGTCTTGCTAAAATATTTGGGCCAAGAATCATGGCTTTGAGCTCGGAAGATGAACACTAGGTTATGGGATATAAATCCTTGCAGGTGGCTTAAGACACTGAGGTGGTGTGTGTGGACTAGGGAGCCGTGGCCCTGCATCTAGTGTATTCAACCAGCCCAGTGAGCTCATGGCAGGCACACTTGGCCCTGTTAAATGTTTGTCTGTATTTAGCCTGTCTGATAGAGGGTAAGATCACTGTGTCAAATTCTATATGCCCATTAGCATTTAAAGCTAGTTGGGTTGTAGAGGAAAAGTAATTGCAAGATACTTTACATTCCTTAGCTAGTGAGTCTGCAAATGCACATTGGGGCAGTTGCTGAGATGATGGCCACCTCCGTCCCTACTGCTTAAAAGCAGCTCAGAGCTCAATGAAAGATGTCTCCAGACCTTGCCAAATATCTTCTGAGGGTCAGGATAATCCCTGGTTGAGAACCTCTCACTTAGTAAGGCCGTTGTGTTCTTGGAGGTAAGAATCCCAAGAGTCAAGTCTATTTTACATACCCGAGAGGCAAGGCTACATCTAAGCCAGGCCTTTGAGGGTGGAAGGAACCACAGGCACTTTGTCAAACTTCTGATCTTTCATGTGCCCCCTGGTCTCTGCCATGTGTGTCACTGTTGCTGGACAATCCGACCTTAAGCACACTCCCTACACGTCACTGACGTGCCCTGGAGCCTCTCATGGCCTCCTGTGCTGAGCAGTCTCCGTAATCTGCCCTAATCTATCTGTTCAGCCCCATTTCATGACATGCATTTTGTTTGAGGTGGTCAAGAGGAAAAACCCTTCCTATTTCAATTTCAATCTTTTTATTTTTTTAGGAGTGCACAGTACAGGCTTTTATTTAGAAATAAAGTGAGAGAATAGAGCTCCTGGCTCACGCCAGGAGGGGACAAGAGAGCCCCTCCTATTTCAATTTTTATTCTGAGCAGCAGATATAGAAAATGACAAGATGTGTTTTAAGTTAGAAACATGCAACTTGAGAGTTCATTGAGGAACACAAGACTGAGACAGGCTGGGATACAAATTGTGTCCATGGTCAGAGAAGATGGATTAAGGGGAAACAAAATGGGAAACTTGTGCTTAAAGTCTAACAGCTTTTGCTAAGGGTTACTCTGTTCTTAGAGTTGTTCATATAGAGGCCACTGCTATCTGTTCAGATTCAGGGGAGGGTAAAGGTGCACATTGGCAATGGGCTGCATGCTGAGTGAGGTGCACAGGGAGGAGATGGCCTTGGCATCCTCAGGGTTTTCTTGAATCGCAGGGTTTGGGCTGGGTGGGTCAGAGGTCCCAAGGTCTGACCTCTCTGGTGAAGGTCTTGTCTCTGAGCTGCTGCTCAGTTGCTCTCTCTTGGTACTTGAGCCCCATGAGCAGGTAGGTCATTGACTGCATTGGTCATACAGGAGAGCTGACGACATTGTCTGCATTAACTTTGTCTTACATTAGTTCATTTCTGTATCTAAGCCAAAGGCCTTTCCTTGCCTTCTGTTTGAATCCCACCATCTCTGGCAGCCTTTGTAGTTGATCCAGCCCCTGAAGCTCCTGTGGGTCTTCTCTGTACCACACACTTGAACAAGCACTTAACTATTGTCAAAGCTGGGTTTAGTTAACAAGCAACTTGAAGAGAGGGCTGTATTTTTCCTTCCTCTGTATTTTTTTTGTGATGACAGCTACCTGGGAACTTAATGGATATGTCAGTATTGATTTTTTGTTTTGTTGAGTGATCTTTTTTTGTTAGTGTCATTAATATACAATCTTATGTTGGTTTCAAATGTATATCACAGTGGTTGAACAGTCCCCATAATCAACTTATATTATGATTTGAAATTATGTCCCTTTATCCCCCTCGTTCCCCTGCACCTGGCCCAGCCCCTCCCCCTTGGTAACCACTAGTCACTTCTCGGTGTCTGAGGCTTTCAGTATTGGTTTTGGTGGTGCTCTTTGGGACGTCCAATCTGAAAAAATTTAACTGGAATTCAGAGAACACTACGGTGCAACTAGGTACGGAGCCTGGAGCTCCAAAGTGACAATCGCCAGTTGACACCTTGGCCCTTGAGATAATTTGAGGAATATACCTATGAAATGACATGTTGCTTAGAATCAGTTGTTTGACAATAATTAATAGTCAGATTTGTGGAGATAAAGTACACCTCTAGGTAAATAAACAGATTGACTTGCTTGATGGAGAATGTTAGATGTAAGCGAATCACACTGTGGAGCCAGTGTTAAAGATTTTATTATACAGGGAGGGTCATTTACTCTGATCTTGAGAGGTGGTCTCTTGCCTGGAGCTGAGTGAGACTGGCCAGTTTTGTCCTTTCCTGACTCAGACCACTAGCCTCTTTGGCAAAACTCTGTGTTGTGTAGCTTCCCCTTTGTTAGGATGGAGTATCAATTTCCTGGCTGATGACTTTCCTTTGACAATCCCAAATCATGCTGACTTCAGTTTCCTCTATTTCCCTGCTCCCTCTTAGTTTCTCCTGAATCTTGATTTCACTGGGGTCTGTGATCTACCGGACTGGTTTCCTTATGAGCATCAGATCCTTTGGTGCCTACAGTGGGTTCGTGAGCCGTCAGAGGTTTTCCTGTAGACCTTACAAGGCTTAGGACACAGAGGCTTATTCTCCTTCCCTGCCCAATGGCTTGTGTCATTTGATGATGCCTTATTTGGAATTTAAAACTTTTTTGCCTGTGATGTCTATAAATCCATCATTTATTGCCTAGAAAATAAGCTGTACATTCTGCTCTAAAGTGATGAATGATTTTTGACAAACATACCTGAACTTACATGTCAAAATAAGCTTCACTGTTGAGTGAAATCACTTTAGAACTACCCTTACCACACTGCTGCTGTTGAAGAAATTGGAGCCTTAAAATTGTGTTCATGCTATTTTATGCTACACATGGACCAAACTCATTTCCTCTGTGCAATTAAGTAAGTCTTTGTTGAGCATTTTGGATGAGTCGGGGAGAACACTAGGTTTGGGAATCAAAAGAGTAGCTAAGTGTACTGGCATGTGACCCTGTAGTCTGGTTGAGGAACGTGTGTGAGTGACCCTAGGCCCAGCCTGGAGGCATCAGTGTGTCAGGGAAGCAAGACGGGTTGGAGAGTCATCGGTGTGGAATGGGTGTAGGAGGAAATCAGAGAAAGCTTAAGTCACAAAGAATGGGGGGGATTTCAAGAGGATGAGATAGGGGAGGGAGGAGACATTCCAGGAAGAGAGGCCCGTATTAGCAACACTATTTTGAAAATCTGGGGGCTTGCTCAGGAAACAAAGTAATACCATTTGACGGGCCTTCTGCACCCTGCACTGGGTTCCCTGTCACACAGGCCCCCTGGG
This sequence comes from Manis pentadactyla, assembly GCF_030020395.1. Taxonomy (NCBI): domain Eukaryota; kingdom Metazoa; phylum Chordata; class Mammalia; order Pholidota; family Manidae; genus Manis; species Manis pentadactyla. The sequence goes on along the minus strand of NC_080024.1, from coordinate 136,083,402 downwards.
GGCGGCTGCCAGGTGAGGCTGCAGGGTCTGTGCTAGCTCAGAGGGGGGCTTCCCAGGTAGCTGAGCACAGACTCATCAAGACAGCAGGTGTATTGTGGCCACACTGAGGAGCCATCATAGAATCCAGTGCTGGGCCCAGGGCTAGTGGGAAGTGTGAGACTGAGGCAGAGTTGGGAACAGGACAGGAAGGAATACAAGGCAGGTTGAGAGGATTAGATTTTTAAGGGTATTTGGTGAACGAGGCCAGTGGCAAAGGACTTTTACAGTGGACCCTCTGACCCCGTGGCAAGTGGGCGCATGTTAAAGGTCAGGCTGAAGGAGAGAGCGGCAACTGCGGAGTTTGAGGCCGGAGGGCCTTGAGACACAGGCCAGGAAGTCAGGCTTCCGGAGGGCTGGGAACCCCTGATCCTTCTTGAACAAGGAGTGACCAGGCCAGGCCTGTTTTCAGAAGGTAGATCTCCTCACTGTTAGTAAGGTGGCTTGGAGTGGGGAGACAGAAGGCAGGGAGCTTGTGGCGCTCGCCTGCCCCAGTCACAAGGCAGAGACCCAAACCAGTGTCTGAGCCAAATGACACAAGGGGCAGCCGGAGAGGTTGGAGTGGGAGGCCAGATGCGGAAGGGTTTAGTGATGGCTGGGGTGCTAGGTGACCACATGTCCTTGTTTGCCCCTGAAATGACTAGTTCATGCCTATTGACCTGGCATAGGTGAATTGTAATGAAGTTGCCCTTCATGGTAAAAAATGGTCAAATGTGACTATTTCATAGGGCTAATGTTAAAAGGGTTTCCTCTCACTCTCAGAAGTGTCCTGGTTTGGACAGTAAGTTAGTTGGTCATCCTACTTGTGGGGTGATGAGGCAGATCTTTTCCAAAGATCTCAGCTTGGTGATCAGGAGAATCACCTGGTGCCAGAAGTAGTTTAGGTTTGGAAGTGGGTGATACTGATCTGCCTAGTTCACTTGAATTTGGGGCAGACTCACACTTCATGTTCAGACAACTGAGAGTCTAGAACATAAAGCCTCTGACAGCAGGTCCTGTAGGAGCTGTGGGATGGCCGGCACTCAAGCTCTTGGGAGCTTGCTCTGAATGGCACGGCCCACATCTGGATCTGTAAGTTCTCTGGTGCCCATCTGAGCCCCTGTGCTGTGGACGTTGCTCTTTCAGATGGTAAGAGTAAGTGCCTGGTCAGCTTAGGCCTTGGAGTTCATTCACTTACCTGTGTTAGATGATTATAGATTCTCTTTCCCCAAACCCAGCCAGCCTCAAAGATGCTTGTCGTTACTCACAGCAGAGGCTGGACCTGGGTGTGTCTGTGGCTCAGGGCAGAACCCCAACCCCTGTGAAGGCTCCCCTCACTTGTGGGCCCTGTGCACATGTTTGCTTCATTCTGTAAGCAAGTACCAAGTGTCTCACGGAGAAGCTCATGCCGCTGTAAAAAAGCTGTTTTTAGTCTTTTCATGCATGAGCTCTTGCTTCAGTCCCATGATTTTCATGGGTTAACTGCAGGCATTGGATGTGCTGAGAAAGGAAATGCAGGTAATCACTCCTGCTTCTATTTCGTGGGTAGAATTATTAGCCATGCCAAGGCATCAGTCCCCAAAGAGGAAATGGCTTTGTTAGGCAAACTGCAACAGTAGAAAATAGTTTAGAGAGAGCACACTTTTTTGAAATGGGTACATTCAAGAGGGTCCTGCTGTGGGAATTTTAGTGTTGGATATTTAAAAAAATATATGGATTTTTATTACTGGGCAGGTCCACAAGCAATGAGTCCTAACTTCCATTTTTGGTGGCCTAATAGTTACAGAAAGAATTAGTACTGCATCAAGTGGTATTGTGTTATGTACCAAGTCTAGGGATGAAGAATTCTAAGAACAGAGGACTCGGTCTGTTAAATCTGGTAAAAGCAACACTGATCTGCATACAGTGTCCTTTTCGATCAATGTTCTCATGGGGCAGTAGTTGTAGAGTGTCAGTCATCTCTGCAGGTCCCCTAGATGGCTGGCTCCTTCCCGTCAGCATGAACTGTTTTTGATACCAAACTGTTTTCATTATGAAATCTTTAGTATTTTTAATTCCTTCTGACTACAAAAGAACACATGAGCCTTTTAGAAAATCAGGAAGATGCAAAAAAACAAAGTATCACCCATAATCTTGCCACTCTTAAAATATTTCCTTCTCCCTTCTAAACCCATCTACTCAGAGATAAGCTGTTACATATTGGTGTAAGCTTTCTGGCCTTTGGCATAACAAATCATGTGTCCACAGAGCAAGCCATTTTTAAAACAAAATAAGGATCATGCTATATATGTTTTGTCACTTGTTTTTCATTGAATATATACTCCGATTATCTTTCCAAACCATATGCATATATCTAGTACATGTTAATGACTTTTAAGATTTGCATGGATGACTGCAGGATGGAAATTTAGGCCAATTCTCAGTATTTACTGTAAACATGCTGCGGTTAACACCCCTATTTACTTTATTAGGTTAGTGCCTTTGCAGGAGAGAGTCCTAGAGTTGGCACCACTGGGTGCCTTCCATCCATTTTTCAGTTCTGTCGACAGGTGTGTCTGTTTCTTCACCTCTTGGAATTATTGGACTTCTAATTTTTTTGCAAAATGCACGGGTTAAGAAATTGTATCTCATTGTTCAGTGGTCATTTCTTGAATCATGAGTGAGGCCGACATCTTTTCATAGGTTGATTAGCTCTTGGTAGTTCTTGGAATTGTCTGCTTACCAACTGTTTGTATTTTGTCCGTGAATTTTTAGGAATTCAAAAACATTAAACCTTTCTCTGTGTGCTTGAATGTTCTCGTTTTATCATGTGTTTTTAAATTTGTAGAGAGTCTTTAAAAAAAATGAATGCGGTCAAATCTGTCAGTCTTCTTCCTTTATGGATTCTGAATTTCATGGTTAAGCTTTCAAGTTCTTGAAAACAGGGTTTCTGGAGCTCAACAGTCTTGGCATTTATTTAGTCATTCAGTAAGAAAACTAAGAGTATTAATGTGTTCTGTTCCTACTTCCACAGAATCATTTCCTCCCTCCTTTTATTCCATTTTGAGCTCCATCTACTATGTCACTGGCATTCATTCATGATGGTGGCTTTTTAGGAAATTGAATATCACCTTGTTGGAAAACCTGAAAGTTACAGTCCAGCTAAGCACTAGACCAGCCTCTGCCAGGTGCTGCATGGTTTCCTTGGCACCTTTATAACACCTTCAACCATCTTTGAGCAGATGAGGTGCTTTTTCTTTGAAACCTGATTCTTAGCCTAGGTCATGGGCTTCAAGAAATTCATCCTGCTTTACATGCCATCTAAAGTGGTACAGTGGTATGAATACATCCTAATACGCTGAGGTATATTAGCACAGTGCCCAGAAGCAGGAGCTCTCCACTCTGAGGCTCCCTTCCCCATTAGGTGAGTGACCTTAGGCTTGTCACTTACCCTTTCTAGGCTCCTCACTTTTAAAATTCAAGACCCAGACATCCATCATTGTAATGCCTCTCCCATCGCTGTTCAAGATTCTTCAGAATTCAGCCTGAGGCTGTGTCTGTTACTATGGCTTTCTTGCCTATTTTCCGTTTCTAATCTTTTCTTTCCATCTTTTGAGCCTCTTATTTGAAATCCCTTCAAGGCAGGCAGTTACTCATTTGGATTCTTCTTTGTTTCTGCAGGCCCTTAGATGTGTCTGCCTCATTTCCTGGACTGTCTTTGCAGCTGAAATTAGAAACCTGCAGAAGCATAACAGATGCTACAATCTCACAACAGGCTTGAAATAGCTCATGTCTACTGTTAGAGAGTTTGGTTATGGTTCCTTAGGATGAGGCTGGCCTGGCTAGGCGTCCTGCTTCTCAGACTTCTGAGGATTCCTGAGTGCATCAACCCTTGGCCAAACTTGTGCCTTTTTCTAGTCTCATTGCCCCCATTTTTCCTTTCAGTGGGTTTAAAGAGTGGGGAAAATTTCAGTACAAAATTGTATGTAAATGGGACTTTAAATCTACAGAAGCTGCAAGTAGATACTGAACAGAAGTTGAGGGTAGGAGTAGTGAGCTGCATAACAGGGTATGGTGGTAAGGTGGCTCTGGGGCATGCGGCTCATTTGATAAACAAATGGCTGCCTGGTATCCTGCCAGCCTTTTGCATGAGGAGAGAAACAGCCTGGAGCTGTGGACAGGTGGCAGAACAGTAGCCAGATCGGACTTGAGGTTTGGGGCTACCAGTTACTTTTTGTTTAAGGTACCTCCCTTAACTTCTGCATATACCTCCTCCTTGGGATGTTGTGAGGATTAAGGCATAAAATTCATGTATGCTGGATATTATGAAACACCATCTATAAATGGTACTGATAGCTATAGTACTTGCGGTGATTGAACAAGAATACGAGGGATGGGTATGAAGATAAATGATTTGCGTGAAACTTGGGCCTTAGGACACTTTTCAGATAGGGTGCTAAAGAGAAGAGCGTCTATCAATCTGGGTGTAGGAGGGGAATGTACAATATTTATATAGCTAAATACTCACTGACTGATCAAAGCTGCTGTGAGATGGGCTGCCAGAAACTTAAAAATTACTTTATAAAACTCCATTGTATTTGAATAATAGTAGAGGACTTTGCCCTGTTGCTTTTGAGCAGGTGGCGAGTGGCTACAATGGGCCATAAGCACAGGTGGGGCTGTGGTGCCTCCCTGTCTTCAGGCGGAGCTCCCACTAGGGAGATTCCCATGTGTGGGTGACACAGGGATCCCCAGGCACACACCTGCTGATGCGTTATTTGAAGTGCCCTAGAAATCTGTTTACTATATTTTAAGTATGTAGGATATGTGGGCTTTCTCGGGGAACCTGTCACTTCTAGGATGTTTCTATGGGAAAAGTGAATTCTGAGTTCTAGACTTAGAACCCAGCTTGTCTGAATACTAATAAAGGAAACCCTCACTTAATGCTGGGACTGTGTCCTAGGGGAAGTGGTAATACAATGAAGGTCCTTCTGAATGGATCCCAGAGGTGGTAGCTCCCTTGTATTGAACTGCAGTGCATGCCAGGTCAGTCGTAGGAAGATGCTGGAACATCAAACACTAGAGTGCTACTCTGCTTTGATTTGAAAAATTATATTTTGAAACCTTGGCTTAAGAAAAATCACCAAGAAGGGTGATGAAGGGGAAGGAGGGCAGCATCAGCATCCAGAACAGCAGGTGATTTCCTAGTTCTACATAAATGTTGTATGTAGAACATGGGAATGTGGTGGTTGAATTCCAGGTGGGTGTGGAAACTAACCTAACAAGGGATACTAGTCAACACCTATGGCTGCTATTGCCTGGAATCTTGTTTTAGTCCTTTAGGGGCTGCTGTAACAGCATACTGCAGACTGGTATATAAACAACAAATTTATTTTTCACAGTTATGGAGCCTGGTAAGTCTAAGATCAAGGTGAACGTAGGTGCAGCTGGTGAGAATGGTTTTCTCATTATGTTCTCACCCAGTGAAAAGGGGGTAAACCTGGCCCTTTCAGTCCTTAAAAGGGCACTGTTCCTATTCATAAGGGCTACTCCCTCATGAACTAATCACCTTCCAAAAGTCCCACCTCTGGTACCATCACACTGGGGATTAGGTTTCACCATGCAGAGCCTGGGGGATACACACATTCGGTGGACAGCACACTGTCAGTGAGCAATAGTTTCACTCAGGGGCAGACCTTGAAGTCTCTCTTTCATGAACAACCTGTTTCCCTCAGAGGTGAAATGATGGTTTACTTTTCACATTTCCAGCCCTTAAAGAAGGGCTCCTATGACTTGAATTTCAAATGATCTTAAAAATAATACTTAAAAAAGAGGTATCTGATGCTTATGGAAGGTTCCTTTTGCCCAATGACTGGCCAGGAATAATGGGTATTGTAGAGAATTTCTCCCACCCAGATGACATTACCAAGCCTGGGAGCAAGTGATCAACAGGGATCCGTCAGGCACCAGCATATGCTTTCTCCTGGACTCTTTTGAAAGAACCAAAGATGTATGATATACAACCCTTATTCCAAAGAAGTTTATAATATGGACAGGTAGGAAAGATATATATGCAAAACAGTGACTGGAAAAGACAGTATGAAATGAATTGCTTTGCTAGAAATCATTTTTGGAAGATGGGAGATATAAATTTCACATACATGAATACATGCATTTTAAGTGAGTGTGCTCAAATGCGTAATCCAGGTAGAGAAACTGGGTAATTTCTGAAGTACAGGCTTGAACTGGTCCTTGAAGGGGAGAGCAGCAAGAATACAGGTTTTACAAGAGGATATGTCAAATTTGTAGATTTAAGAAAAATGTCATTGCTCTGTTCTGTTCCTAATGAGCTATGCTGGAGTTAAACAGAGGGGAGCACGATTTGTTTTAAGGGTTTTAACATCACCTAAAAACTAATCTCTGTGGTTTCCCTAGTGTTGCCACCTGCATTTAAGCTGTGTCTGGGGTGGCTGTAAAAGGACTTCATACCCTGTCTGAGAACTGTCCCAATGGATACCTGCCAGGTGATGTTTCCCAAGCCTCAGTTCTGATCTCACCTTTATTTGGTCCTGGTTGCTTCCAGTAGCTTTCCTATAGCATGAAGTCTCCTCCTCTTAGCATGTCCTCGGGGTCCTCTTTGATTCACTATAATTTTGAGTTTCCAGCTTTATTTCCTTCTACCTTCTTTTGTACAGCAAACCCACAGCAGCCCCCACCTCCCAGCCCCTGCTGTGCATCCTGTGTGAGGACACTTTCTGGTACACCTGTTCGTTGTCTCTGCGTGTCCTTGAAAGCTTTGCTCAAATGTGACTACTTCCACAAAGCCACCTTTTATTTTTCCAGCTACGAATCTCTGCCACTGCTTCTGTGGCACCCAACCCCCACTGCTCTTGCGGCCCTTGGTACTTTCTCCTTCGTATTGTTGCTTTATGTGGAAGTTGTTTTCCTCGCTGCTGGGGAGAGGGCAGAGTGCCTAGGCCCTTCTCCTCCTGGTTTCCTGCGCCCACATCACCTGTGCGTTCCACACAGGAGGCCTTCCCTTCCACGGAGGCACGTCATGCATCAGAACCGCAGCCTCCAGGATGACTCTGGGCTTCATTACTCAGTCCTTCAGCCCTACCTAGTAAACACTTGGGCCTCTGTGCTACTTTTACAGGTTCATTTGGTGGGATTTGCTGATGTCTGCATAATTGGACATGGGCCAAAGAGCATAATTCTTCTAACATTGTGCTTTATAACAGGATCTCTAAGATGTTGTTTGATCCAGTGGTGTTTCCCAGAGCAGCAGAGGTTTGCTAACATCAAAATTGTGTCTTGTGTCTGGCTATAGTTTAAGGAAGGTGCTGTTCGGATGCTGGGAGGAAGCTGAACTACGAGGGGATGTTCGGGCCACGAGATGGGTGTTGGGTAATGCACGGTTGTGTAGTTCACAGTGGTCAGCACATCTGGTGCTTCGAGCACGTCTGTGTCTGGGTCTCTTGTGTGATTTGCTGTAGAAGGCTGTTGCTCCTAGTCAGTCTGATTGGGGGATATTGGTAGAGTGACTACCTGTCTCAGTTACCTGTTGCTGCATACAAACCACCCCAACATGAAGTAGTGTAAAAACAGCAGTCTGTTTTCATCTCTCATGTTTCTGTAGGTTGACTAGTCATGTGTTCCCTTGGCCAGTTCGGCTATTCTTAGGACTTCAGCCTCCACCTGTAAGCATAAGATCTCTAGGCTCTTAAGCCTTTGCTCCCTTCATGAGCTCTAGACATAAATAGCCAACTGACTGCTGGCATGGTCAGCGGAATTCCCCCAACTGTGCCATTTCTACAAGGGAGTTCTTCATGTCCCAGATGCAAGAATTACATAATTTCTTTTCAAGTCTCCAGTGCCTGTATAGTGTGTTTCACACATCGTAGATTCTGAGTAATACTTGAATTAGTGAATGAATACTTAAGGTCCACCAATAGGAGGGTGGATAAATTATGGATAAACATCAACACAATGGAATACTGAAATGAGTGAATCAGATCTATATGTATCAACAAGGGTAGATATCAGTGGCGAGTAGAAAAATAAAATTAAGGAATATATTGTGTATGCTACCATTTACCCAAAGTATACAGCCAGACAATACTGTGTATTTATGGAAGTGTGTTTATTTAGCCATGGTACACCAGTGTGGATGTGAGGGAGTCACTCCTCAGGTAACCAAATGACTATCTTCTGGGTAGAGGGAGGGCAAGGGTATAGGAAAGGGACTCGCAGCAGTAACTTCATATCTGCCTTTAAAAACCTAAAGCTCATAGTCATGGGCTATAAAATAAGTTAAAACTGTGTTGGGGATATGGATGTCTGCTCCAGCCTCTCTGTACCTAAAAACTAGCTTGCAATATTTCATAATTTTTTTTAAAGAGAAGTGATAGATCAAAGGTCAGAAGTAAATGCAGTGCAGCTTACTGAGAAATTAAGTAGGGACTTGATGAGAATCACATTTCTGAGCCAGAGACTAGAAACTAGGTGACAGGGCTTCCCACCAGGCCGATGACTCTTCAGTGTCATCCCATTATACTCAGACCTAGCATGTTTTGTGACATTATGTACCAGCTGCACTGATTGTGACTGCCTATTGCATGTGTTGTCAAGCTCTGTTCTGGGCACAGATAGTCAGATAATATTTAGGGCCTGGCACCTGCCACACTGGTGCTTAAATATTTATTTGAAATAATGGATCTGAGAATGTTTTATTAATATGGCATTGTTAATCAGGATGGGGATGGGACCTCCTCTGTGTGTATGCTGAGAGTAAAATACAACTCCCTAGGTTTTAAAAAGTAGTAACAAAGAGCCTGGAAGGAAAGTGCACCTGGAAGGAGTTTCCTGGAACCCTCTGTGGGAGGTTCCTTTGTTAGGAGACCTTGAAGTTCTGATCCGAGACCCCTGTGCTTGTGGTAGTGCCTGGCTGTTTGCCTCAGTTTACCAAGGGTGGGTAGGCATACCCCATTTCCTTTGCAAGTCATTAAGCAGACTTGGCTCACAGGGCTCCCCTCTTCTTTCCCGCCTGCATTGTGACAGGAAGCACTTCCCCATCAGCTCAAAACCAGCATCCGCAAGAGGTCTGGCAAGTAAAGACCACACTCCCATTTCTGGAGATGTTGCAGTTCGTGGGGCGGGAGAGGTAAGCTGATGAGGTAGTCGTGTCCTCTCGTTTCCCCGTTGTCTCTTCTGTGTTAACCACCAGAGTGGTCAAAGCTGAAAGAGGAAATACGGCATTTCAGAAATGAACTTAAACCAAGGCAGGTTTCTGTTGTGAGTGGTTGCCCTTCCCTGTGGGCAGTAGCTCTGTCATAAACAGCCTACATGTATTGAATGATCTTTGCACACTTTTATGAGTGATTACATCACTATGTACCTTAAAGTTGTAACCAATCTGATTATCTCAATTTCACATTATGTGTAATTTCAGGAAGGCAGTGATAGATGAATGGCTGGCATCCTTTGGAAAAGTAACTGCATATAATATTTTTTGTTTGGTCTGAGAGTGGAGACACTGGTTAATCATTGCTCTAGGTGTTACAGATTTAGAGTAGTTTTTATGAAGTCCTAAACAATATGTGAATGCTTTTCCTGTTACGTTTTTGTTTCCTAACTAAACTGATATGCTAAGCTGTTCATACGTTGGGAGAACTACCACTGACCATGCCTAATGAGCCATCTAGACAGAAGAAACAGGAAAGGCTGGGAGAACTGGTCATATTTCTCATTATATGCAGGGGTGACTTGGAAATTTCCTGGTTCTGAGCTGGGAGTGGGTGCAAATAGACTGGAGTTAGAACACTTGGGTTCCAGTCCTGACTCTGCAGTTTCATAGGAAAAGTGGGCAAAGTCACTTAAACCTGATGGACCCTGGCCCCAACCATTCATTTTGCAAGAGGTGGAATAATATCTAACTTGATTCTCAGAGGACTTGTGAGATTCCAACTAGATGAACTTTAAAGTCCTCTGAATGATATGCCAGTTGTGTTGTCCAAGCAAGCATCCAGACTGGAAGGTTAGATTTGGTCACAAGTCCCCAAAGGTAAGCACATAAAGAACACCGGAAGTCTCCAGCAGGGCAGACTTGGCTGTGTGAGTGATGAGTTCCCCAGCCCTGAGGGTATGTAAGCCCAAACTAGATAATCATTCTTCTGCCAGAGATTCTGAGGGAAGGGATCTGAAAGTGGGGTTGGCGTTTCCTTCACAGAGTCCTCCCCCACTCTCAGATAATGTGGTTTGGATTCCACAGTCATGTATCTACCAATCTACTGTGATGGTTAGAAAATATAGCAGTCCAGAGAGGACAGAAATGGTTAGCACACAAGTTTTGAAAAACTGAGTATAACCCAGAAAGTGGATAAATGCCTAAAAGGAACAGAGATGTTCTGTTTTTCTTTTTCCCCCCGTCATTTTACAGATGAGAAAATTGAGGCTCAAGTGGACATATGCCACTAAGTGCTAGTAACGGCTGCCAGGCATTGTTCTAAAAAGTTTGTATTATGTTATGGAATCATCCTACCCACTCTGCAGGAGAGACCAAATGTTAAACTGAGGCCCAGGGAGGTTATATAACTGGCCTGAGTCGCACAGCTACTGAGTGGCAGGCAGTTTGGCTTCAGAATCTGTGATGGTTCTACGGCAGTTCAGGGAAATGACAAAGTCATATTCTGTAATTTACTTTTATTTGTAAGCCTCCTTTGTAGTAAACTGGAGAGGGTGTCTGAGGATGAATGAGTGTGAAATTCCCAAATGATCTGGAGGATCAGGGTGGTGACTCTCACTGGAGGGTGTACCTCCCTTCACCCAGGGGTTTGTGGCCTTGGGGACCAGCCATGTAACTGAGCTCATACTTGCGGAACAGCCGGCTGGATAGAGGAAAGCCTTCCCAGACTGATTGCAAGTGAAGTTAATGTCCCTGAACATTTGCTGCTTTGAATCCACTGCTTTGTCCTGGCATCCCCAGTGCTCGGATGCTCATCACTACAGGCAGCGTGCTTGCTCAGCTGCCCCCTACCCATCAGATCTGGATGCCTTTCCATAGGGACAATAGCTTCCAGTTTTTAGCTAAAGTAAAACGAGCCTCAGTTACTAACAGTCTGTGCTCTTAGGAGGCACAGAAGTTTAGGTGGGCATCTGAGTGAAACTTGGGTCCTAATCCTATAGCTATAAAGCCAGTGTCTTGAGGTAGAAAGGGATTGGGGCTCAGAATAAGTTCTGGGTGGCATTAGCCTATTTCACCCATCTGCTCACCGTCCTCGCTTTAACATAGTAGTGGGGTTCTTGATCTGAATGGGTTTGAGTTTTCAAGAATGCATTTTACATGTAGGTAGCCCCTAATAATTCCAGTACATTGTGGTGAAAATTTCCTTGATGAGGTATTTGGAGTTTTAGGATGCAATTTCCTGACAGAAGTAGTCCTTTTGCAGGTGGCTATTTCTAGGCCCACCTCTGTGGTCCATAATACATTTGAGCTGTAATAGTCTCAGGGTGAGGCTGATGAGGCCTGGATCCTGGAGTCTGCTGACTGTGGTGTATGCGGGCTGGCTCGTGGTTTTGCGGGGATGGTGATGTCTGGCATTTTGTCTACCTCCTGTTACATTTGTTCCTGTTTTCAAACCACCTCCAGCCCTTTGTGCCTTCATGGGGCCCTGAGCTCCATTTTCCTTGAGGTTGTCTTGACCATGGGAAAAAGATGTTTTTGGGTAGTTGCTCTCAACTGTTTCTCTCCAAATGGCACTAAACTGAATTTCACAAGGGGGTGAATTGCCAATATACCACGTTCCTCTTAGAAGTGTATTTGCATTCTTGGAAAAGAATATTGTTAAACCGAATGAATCACTTTCTGATAAAATTTCAAGCTCTTTAACCAAGAATTTGGGGAATGTGAAATTTGAATTCATGGGGCAAAATGGGCCATTAGACAAGCCTTAAACCTCCCTTCCATGGCTGCTGCTTTGTATACAAGTGTGAATTTCTGGAATCTGGGTTTTCTAACAAAGCTTACACAACAGAGGGCGGATAGAAAGGACAATATTAAATGTCACTTGTACGAAAAAAGGTGCTCAGAAATAACACTTTTTCTTCATGTGAATTTTTATGTCCCAGGACACCTGACTTACGTATTCTGATCAAAAAGCGAAACCCCAAGCCAGTCTCAGAGAACAGCGACTCCGGTTTGGGAAAGAGCTTCTGAATTCTCTTACAGTGCAGGAATTGTACGACTTCACAGTGAGGATGTTTTTCTCACATGGTTCTTTCCCTCTTTCCACCACGTTCACAGCAACTGATGGATGAATCATCCGTGTGGAGTATGTGACCAGCTGGCAGCATCCTGAGCCATCAGTTAGCTTTTGTTGGCTGTGAACAGGTTCTTTAAAATAGCAGGTCTTTGTTTTTCCCAAGGGTTGATCCTCCCATTTGGGAGAATGGACTGGAGGGTCCCCTTAGGCCCTGGGGGTAGGTCATCCTCACCCAGCCCTGCCAGCCGCTACCCCGTGACTGCAGGTCCAGACAGAGCATCCCGAGGGCTGTTGGTCGCAGTGGCGGGAGCCCCTGAGGAGCTTGACCTAAATGAGCTGTTGACCCTGTTGGTCTGTTGAAAGGAGGGAGGTGGAGGGGGATGCAGGAAATGCTGGCAGAGCCACTTGAGAACACAGGGCAGATGCTTTTGCTTTTTTGGAAGGGAACTCATGACTCCCAAGTTTCGCTTGCTGAGATTGCATGAAAATGTTTTTCTTAGCTCCTGCCTCCTGGTCATCTTTTGGTTTAATCATCGTCAGTGTTTTAAGGAAATACCCAACTTGAAATGTAGGCCCTTGGACAGAGTGGGATGGGCAGACAAGTGACTCAGATGACCCAAGACCCCTAAGGCCCTGTCCTCCCTGCTGCAGGGCCACCTCGGCATGTTGGGTGGGAGGGTTTGGTGCCCGTGCGGGTCCCCGTTGCATGGGAATGTGGTCCATCTTGCACAGTGCTGCAAGTGTTCTGTAAGTCACTACTGTTTAGCACAACTCCAAGGAGGATTTTGATGAAGTAGCTTTTTAATTATGCTTTTCTTCCCATTGTCTTATTCTAACACCTAATATTTCAGGAGACTTCTGTTGAATGTGGTTGGCCTGTTAATGACATGTGGAGGTCTGCTGGCCTCTTGTCAAACCATGACTCCTGGGGGCAGCTGTGGGGCACGTCACCACTGGCTTCCCCACATACTTAACAAAAAATGTCTCCTGTGGAGTAATGTGCATGTAGAACATTGAAAGGATGGGTAGAGAATCTAGGAGCAGCTCTTTGGCAGGTTTGCTTGGCGGAAGGGAAAGGCCTGGATTGGGGCTGCCCTGGAGGTGAGGATTTCTCTCCTCCTTCCCTCCGCTCTTCACACATTTCCTCCTTGAGCTGAGCTGCAGAGCCATTGAGAAAGGTGGTGTCTTAGACCTTTCCAGCTGCTGTAACAATACCACAGACTGGGTCACTGAAACAGCCAACACTTCTCAGAATCCTGGAGGCTTGTAGGTCCAAGACTGAGAAAGCAGCAGCTTGGTGAGAGTCTATTCTCTGGGAATCAGACCAAGTGTGGGGCAAAGTGCCTTTTTCACCCTTGGGTAATGGCCCAGCTGGGGAGTCCCCAAAGGAATGCCTGCTCCCCATTCTGTCTGTGGGAGGGGACATTAGTGCGGACAGTACTGGTAGGAAGGAAAAGGGGAGTGTCTGAGCCTGACCCTACAGTGGTTTGATATCAGTGACAAGGTCAACTGGCTTAATTACTCACTTACCACCTACTATAGACTGGCTGTGTCCCCTTCAAAATTCATATATGAAGTCCTAACACCCAATTTGATGGTATTTGGAGGCAGGGCTTTTGGGAGGTACTTAGGACATGAGAGTAGAGCCCTCGTGAATGGGATTAGTGCCCGCATAGAAGACCTCGAGAGCTTCCTTGGCCCATCTATCACTTGAGGCCGCAGCAGGAAGACTGCTCACCAAGGAACAGGTCCACAGCCTCAGTATGGCATGTTTTCCTAGAATGTGAATTTTAATGAAACATTTTGGGGGATACTGAGTAATAAACTTGTTATTGAAGTAACACATTCAGACAAGTGTATAAACCATAAGTGTACAATGTGATATATAGTCACATACTGAACCCACCCCTGATCAAGGGACAGAGCTTAACAGCACACCAGAAGTTTGCCTGGCAGTCACTGAACCCCTTCCAGGGATAGGAAGGGTGGGGATGGATGTCTGGTTTGTCCCGAAAAGCTCGGGCAGCCGTCCTGTGGATGTGTCACACCTGTGCTTTGCTTTGCCCTCAGATGGTGGATGAATTGGGCCCTGTGGACGCCCCTTTCCCCTTCCCCCTTCCCCCTTCTCAATTTCCTTAGTGCAGAAGGCTGTTAACACCAATAAATGGATCTCTGAACCAATTCATTGTAATCTTGATCCATATTTATCAATTCTGAATAGAAAGGAGGTGATTGCTAGCTAGTACACTGTTGCTTGGAAACATACACTTCTCCCCACATTCTTTTACTTCTCTTTCTCCCTTTTCTCCCCTCCTGGCACCCCTTTCCCTCCTTCCTCTTTTTGCCTCCATCTGTACCTAGTATCTAGTGTCTCTTACTCTTAGGGTGTTGGGAGGGAACATGGCCTGTATGACTGCCCATTGCTGCCCCCTCAAGGGTGTAAGCTTGTAATTGGATTCACCTTCTGTTCAGTTCCCACAGCCAGGGGAGGCATCTTAGTGAATCTTAGGATCCTCACAGTTTCCCCTTAGTAGTGAATAAGCTCTGCTTCTGGCTGAAGATTGCTCTTTGCCACATCTTTTTCAGTTAAAAAAAAAAAAAAATTCCTGCCAAGCCTTCCTTCTTGCCCTCACAGCCATGGCTGCATTTGAGACTATTTCTCAAATAGAGCTCATCCAGGACATACCAGTAGAGGGTTAACATGGGTTATTGAGACATTCTCAGATTCAGATTGCAGTTTGCAGGCAGACTTGCTGAACCAAAGTCCAGCTCTTTGGATCATTCTTCAGTGTGGCATGCCCTGGCTTGGGGTGCATTTGCTGGTAGTGTTCATATTGCCCCTGATATTTATCTTTGGACACTGGGTGATGGTGGTGGAAGGAGAGCTGGGGGCTGGAAGTCACTGGCCCATGTTTGTAACCCCATCCTCCTGGTGGGGATGAAAGCTTGTCTATCCGAAATCCAAACTGGGTATCACAGCTTGTTTATAAGGGCTTCCTTGTTTATACTTGGGTTTCCTTCCTATAATTCTCCCTCTTAACGCCTACTTCTTCAATCCAAAATCCTAGGGCTCTTGATCTGCCTTGGGAAATGCAGTGTAGTACAGGTAGAAAGGGAAGGACCTCAAACTTACCAGGGTCCAGGCCTGCTCTGCCATTGCTGCATGGCCTTGGGCAGAGAAGGATGTGCCATCTGTGGGCTTTAGCTCCCAGCATTTTAGAAATGAGGGGTATAGCAACTTGGAAGAGTTATGAGGAAAAAATGACAATGGATAGAAAATGCCTGGTGTGATGACTGACTCATGGTGGTGCTCAAAAAAGTCTCTCTTTTTTAAACCTATGAGGAAGACATACGAGCTAATTCATGTTATGGAATTAATGATACTACTGTGTGTCAGCCTCTCACCCCCACCCTCTGCCCCAAACACACTCTTCACTATCTATTAGATGCTTAAAACTTGGTTCCTCAGTGTTGTTGTGCACCTGAGATACCTTCCTTCATTCTCTATCCTGCTTTTCTGTGAAGTCTCCCCGGATGTGTGGAATCCAGAGACCTTTCTCCCTACTGAACCTCAGCACTGGGGCAAGGGCAACTGTAATGCTTCCATAATAATATACCTGTAATATACATGGGCTGTTCTAGCTCCTCTTGGGTTCCTCTGCAAATACTTGAACACCCATCACGTATCAGGCACTGTTTACTGGAAGCAGAGGTGGAACAGTAGACCAGATAGATCTCTGAACTTCTAGAGCTTACATTTATGAGCCCAAGACAGGCAAAAGAAATGAAGACATTTCAGAAAAAAATCTATGAATAAAATATAATAGGGGGGCGCGGTAAAAAGTGACTAGTAGGACCTGTTAAATTAGTTGGTCTGTAAAGGCTGTCTAGGAAGGAGATAATGAAGCTGAGATTTATAGCAAAATCAGAGTCATGAGATGCTGGAGGAGGGTTTCAAATTCAAGGACCCCAGGGAAGGAAAAGGAGGCCTTTGTGACTGGGGTGTGATATGCTGGGGGGTGGAAGGGGATGGTGACAAGGACGTGCAGGATTTGACACCTTCCATGAGTTCAGATTTTTTTAATGCAGTGGAAGATTTAAGTAGGGGAGTGACATAATCTGATGTACTTTTTTCGAGAAAAACACACTGATTGCTATTTAAAGAATAATTGGTAGAGGTTGAGAGTAGAAGCGCACCGGGTAGGAGGGTGTAGGAACAGTCCAGGAGAGAGCGAAGGGGCAGAGTGAGTGGGAAGGTCTGAGCCAGGATATCTTTGGGAGGCAGAGCTAGTGGAATTGCTGATGGATTAAATGGGGAGGTGAGGGAAAGAAAGGAAGCCAGGACAACTTTTAGGCATTTGGCTTAGCAGCCAAATGGTCTAAGGTACTGCTTTCTGAGAGAGAATAGGAGAGAAACAGGTGAGGGGTAGGATAGGATTCAGGAGTTTGGGTTAGCCTTCTAAAATTCCAACAGATATATCAGATACCAACAGAAAAACATTACGTTGGGTATGTGGCTCTAGTTCTCAGTGGAAAGGTCAGGACTGTTCTACATAGTAGAATTAGCAACCACAAGATCACATCAGAGGTGTGTGTGTATGTATGCATACCTACGTGTATACAGGTTACATATATGGGGATATGTGCATCTATATCTGCATGAGGAGAGGAGCTTGACCTAAACAGTGAAGAAGTGGCCAGGAAAGGAGGAAGACCAGGCGTGTGGTCAAAAAGCCAAGTTCTGGAAAGCTGACTTCTAATGGGGCATTCGTGGAAGACATTAGGAAATTCCTTAAGAAGAAGGAAGACTTCATTCTAAACTCACATTGACTTGATTTCAGTTGCTTAGCTTCCAGAGGCCTTTGGCTTTCCTTATCTTTCCAGTTCCATCTGTGGGCAGAGTACTGTTAAGTGATTAAATTTATATAAATTACTCACTGGTCTATCTTTTAATGTTTTTATTCTGCCATCTGGTATCCTTTACACAGAGCCAGGCTTCAGTGTTATGTGCCAAGAATAGCAATGATAACAATTAGCATTTGTCTGCTGCTTGATAGCTGTACACATATTCTTATCCTCACCACCCAACTGCTCAGACTTTCTCTGGTTTCTCCTGGGTAAAGGATTAGATAAGAATCTCTTAGCTAGGAATTAAGTCCTCTATGACTCCAGCCTGCCCTTTGAACTTCTCTCCCACTACACCTGCCCACAGCCCCTGGCTTCAACCCAGCGGATGGCCTTGTACTTTCCTGCCTATAATATCAGCCCTTGTCCCATGCCTGCTGCTGGTCACAAGGGCAGTTCCTTCAGGAACTCCCTGGACTTGCAGCCAGAGTGAGCGTCCACTTCATCTCAGAGGGCTGGTTCCACACACACTAGATTTAATCCTGTGCTGATCTCTGGTAACTGCGTCCTGCCACTTCTAATTGATGACTAATGTTTCTGTTTCTGTGTTTTCTTTGCTCAACTCTGCTGTTCACTTCCCATGGGCAAAAATACGCCTTAGAAGATTTCTCACCACAGTGCCTGGCCGTGTCACTCTAGGCCCAAATGATGGTTTTAGCATCTGACTGGAACTGTTCTCCTTTGATGCTGCTGTGAGGTAGGTCAGGTCATGCCTACAAACTGAGGAAGGAAGTGGCCTTCATTAGGATGCAGTTGATCCGAGTCACACATCAGTCAGTGGCAGGGTAGGATCAGCGCTCAGAGCACCAGCTCCTATTTCCAGCATTTCTTGAGATCACGCTCCATGGACACAAAACCAGTCTGTGGTGGTGTCTCCTATGTAAATGGTGCTGCTTTTCTGCCAGTTTAGATGCTCAACAGACTTTGGAATGGTTCCCTGAACCTTGTAAGAACCTCAGCTGGACTGTGACCCTTTTCCTCTGTCCTCACAGGTCAAAGGGAAATGCTAAGCATAATCTGGCCCTTTTTTTCTCTCTCTTTAAATGGTTTCTAGTTATGTAAGCTACCAATGTATTCTAGCTACTTTTTGCCTGGGCAGTGAGAGTACCCCTCTTCTGTAGCATAAGCTCCCTCAGGGCTGAATGTCTTCTAGAGCCCAGGAGGTTTTGAGGTGAGTCCCTGCAGAGTTAACGGCCTGAGTGTGAAGGAGACCTCAGTTCTTTGTGTTTCCCTTTAGCCCAGTCCCTGTGGGGGTTGTTTGCTCCCAGGGATGGAAGACGGGTAGCCTGTATGACACAGTGTGTTCTGGAAGTCAACTGCTGATCTGTGCCTTGTTAACAGGGTGGGAGCCTGGGACTCTGGAGTATCTCTTGAATGCTCCCCTTTAACTGTTGGATCTGTGCTAAGTATCCTGTTCTCCGCATGCTTCTGCTTAGCTGTAGAGAATCACAAAATACTGCATTTATATGAATGCACCATGACATCAAAGCACTGTACATCTTAGGGACCCAGAAATTCCCATAGAACTGGGCATTCTGACGGGTAAGACCTAAGAAGGTGCAGGGGTCCTGGCTGTGGCTGACTCTGCAGAGGGAAGTGCAGCATCGTCAGATCTCCATGCAGGAGTCCGAAGGCAGCTGCTGTTCCTTGTGCCCAGAGGTTCTCAAGCTGGCAACAGCCCTGTGCTGATGGGTTGTTGAGATGGCACTATATTTAGCCTTTCTGGTGGGGGAGAGCTTGCAGTTTCTTGTTATGAAAAACAAGAATGTACGGTGGTACAGTGTGCCTGCGTCCATCCATTCAGCCAACACATTGAGATACTTTCCAGGCAGTATCCTATATGCATGGGACATAAAGATAGATGTTTTATTCCTATGCTGAGGGAAGGGAATCACCTGTACAAGCGAAGGTAGTATGATTAAAGGCTGCTGTAGTTAAAACACAGAGGGGAGAGGCCCCTCAGACCAGAAGGAACAAAAAGGCTCAACCAAGGAGATAATACTTAAGCTGGACTATGAAAAGCATAGGGCCCGGGAGAAGGAGGAGGAGGAGAGGAAGATGTTTGAGGCAGAGGAAAGAGGATGAGCAGAAGCTCATAGACAGGAAAGCTCATGAGGGATTCGAAAGCAGGAGGTTAGTGTGGTAGGAGTGTAGGAGTGGTGGGGGAGGCTCAGGGCTGTGGCCAGAAAAGTCATTTGGGTCAGATTGGGAATGACTATAAGTGACTGAGGGTTGTTTCCCTTTCTTCTTGGAAGCTCACTCTTAAACTTTCTCAACCTCAGCACTGCTGATACTGGGTGGGGGTGGGGGTGCTGTCCTATACATTACAGAATGTTCAGTGGCATACCTGGCCTCTACCTCTAGAAGCCAGTAGCACCCTCTTCTCTCTCACCCCAGTTGTGACAACTAAAAATGTCTCGAGACATTGCCAAATGTCCCCTTGGGGGCAATTTTGTCCCCAGCTCTGCAGTTCTTTCCTCACAGGTCAGAGATGTTCCTAAGTGCTGTTTGGCCTTTTTTCTGATTATTTAATGGTTTCTGGTTCTCTGTAAGCCTCCCCGACTCTGAGAACAACTGTTCCAGAAGCAAGCAGCCTAGAAAACTACTTGTGATAGGGAGAGCTTGGAGGCAGGAAGACCAATTTAGACTAGATTGTGATATTTCACATGGAAGATGAAGTCCTGAACTAAGGCAGCAGAGCAGGAATGGAGAGGAGGTCCTGAACCCAACGGAGATGCCAACACTATCTGCCATGTTCTAGGCCTGAATGAGTGGGGTTGACTCAGTCTTCAGGACTAATTGGAGTTAAGTTTTGAGTCCTGAGTAGGCCTTAGAGGGACTCTAGGAGCACTGTGTGGGGTCTGCTGTGTTTAGGGTCCATTCTCTTAAAAGGGCCTGAGTCTGCCAAGTCCCTCAACTTCCCTGGGTCTCTGTCTTTCATGTGTAAAATGTCTTAAGAACTTGCATGCTCCTATCTCCAGGGATCCTAAGACTTCCCATGTGGGGAGGCCCTTTGGAATCTGCGGTACACTTTCCAAGTGGACAGTGCTTTCCCAGCTGTACAAGGTGAGGAGTGAAGGCAGGGGGCATGAGGGAACACAAGATGGGGAGAGGGAGGACACTGCCAGGGGACAGAGGTCACTGCGCCCCACCCGGCCTTGGGCCAGTGGACAGCGAGGCTGCAACAGCGTTGAGCCTGTAGGAAGCCTTGCGTGTGGGATGGGGGCCGGGACTTGGCAGGGAGAGACCTGCTGGGGGTTGGGGGGTTGACAGCTCCGAGTGGTGGAACTCCGTAACAGCACGGTGCTGTTCTTCATCCTTCTGTCAGCAGTAACAACCATCTCTAGAGCTAAGCGTTAACCAAAATATGAAGGTGCTGTGGAAAACACAAGCAGATGGTAGATTAGGGAAAGGCCTTTAAACATCGAATTGTTTTTTACCAGAGAACTTGTTTCACCCATTCCCTACTGGTTCTCAGGACACTTTTTTTTTTTTTGTAACTCTAGAGAACTCTGTGCTCTTGGGCAAGGAGCTGACTTTCTAGAGGCCTTGTTTCCCTCACCTGCTAAATGAGGACAGAACCTTATTTACCCAAAGAACAGAACACTGAACTGTCTCTGTGATCAGAGAGGCCTTTCTGATGGTTGGAGCCACAAACTGTGACCTTTCCATGGATGTATTGGAGGTCAACATTAAAAGATTGTGGCCATAGGCAGCCCTCTTGGAAACGAGGAGGTGATTGGTGCAGACGTCGTGTTCAAAGCTGCCTTTAGTTCAGCCAAGGCCTGGGGAATCTGAGTTGCCCGAAGCAGTTGTCCTATTTGGATGCCAAGCCAGGTGCGTGCCCCTTTATAACCTGCCTCTCAGACCAACACGTCTTCCACGCCAAGATGCAGCTGCCTTTTGCTGGATGTTTCCAGCTCCGTGCTCTCAGTTGTCTTGGGAAGAACAAATAGGGCTCAGCTGGTGTCTAGGACTGGCGTGGTTGCTCTTCTTTGTCTTCTGTGCATTTTCAGTTTGGTGAAGGTGGGACTGCTTGGATCACTTACCTGTGCTGGAGGTGGTGTGGTGGTTCCATTGTGATATTTCCCCGGGCTCTTGCCTTTGCTATGCTGGGTATCCAGGAAGGCCCTGGAAGCGGGAAAGTGATGGCAGGAGTTCTGATGGAAATGACTGGGGAAGGCTAGAGCTGTAGACCTGGGGTGCATCCCTATTTTAATACCTAAATGCACCTGGAAAGAATACACTGTGACTTAGGCTTTGCCGAGAACGTGGATAACTGAACACCTTGGATATGCACCTATTAAAATAGGGAAGTAACATCTACCATTAATCCACTGATGCATTTGCTGTAAGCTTATTGGTTATCTGGTATGTAAGGCATTTGTATGAAAGTGAGAATTTTGGGTAATGGGACTTGACTCCTGTTTGTTTCTGACTACTCTGGATTTAAAATGCTCCCAGTTTAGAAGTGCTGATGGGTTGTTGAGATAGTACTATATTTAGCCTTCCTGGTGGGAGAGAGCTTGCAGTTTCTTGCTATGAAAAACAAGAATGGTGTACAGTGGTGTAGTGTGCCTGTGTCCATCCATTCAGCCAACACATTGAGATACTTTCCAGGCAGTATCCTATATGCATGGGACATAAAGATAGATGTTTTATTCCTATGCTGAGGGAAGGGAATCATCTGTACAAGTGAATGTAGTATGATTAAAGGCTGCTGTAGTTAAAACACAGTATTTATTGCAAACTGCAGACCCACTTTTCAGCTGGACCTGAGGAGGGATTTCAGCAGAAAACTACATCTGAATCCGTCTCTAACACACAATCATTTGGCATAGAAGAGACGGGTTGGCTGTGGTCATCTTAGAGAATCCATGGCTATCCAACAGCAAGTTTGTTTGACACGAACACTGGGTAGAAGTCTCCAGGGAATGATTCAAGTCCAAATAGGCAGGATGCATTACTGATCATGGCTGCTCCATAATTCCTGTCAGCACCAGGATGGAAATCAGAAGCACTGTTTTAAGGTCTGTGGTTAATGGTGATTTTAGCAGCACCCACCCAGTTACTTTCCTAGCTCTAAAGTCACTATCAGTTTCATGGCTGCTGTTCAGTGAGTATATATGTTGGTTCTGGAACATTTTTTTCCTCTCCCCTAAGGTCCCCAAATCTCAGATGCTATTATTGTACCTGTTTGCTAAGGTACCCAGATTGAACATTCCCTCTCTATTCTTAAAGTTAAACTTTCCCACTCAGCTCTCTAAAACTCCACATTGCAAAGTACAGGAGGGAGAAGTTTGAATACCTGCTTGAGGATGAGGTAATAAAAGAGGGTTGAAAAGCCACGTAAGAGTATCGCTGGAGAAGTGTGGTGGAAATGGCAGCTTAGCTGCCTGGAATGGTAAAGGACCAGATGAAGAAAGCGATAGGAATATTCAGGAGCAGAGTTGTGAAGACCATTTAATTGGGGGTAGGGGCAGGATAAAGCATGTCCTTGATTTTATTTCATTGTGAGTGCTCACAGGCTGGTGGCAGGGTGTGGAGCATGCACGTTGGAAGATGTAACTAACATTCATTCATTCATTCATGCTTATGAATGAAAATGAATGAAGAGTCCATGCTCTTTTCCCTTACACATTAATGTGTAAGTCCTAATCTTTTCATAATGCAATTTTGTCCATGTCCCTCTTCATGTTTAAAACCCACACATAAGTTTCCATTGACCATGGTATAATATAAAACCTGTTACATGGCTCCTAAGAAACTCCCACATCTCTCCCCAGAGTCATTTTGAGCTGTTCCCCTCTGTGTTGTGTCCTGCCCTTACTGGCTTGCTTTCAGTTCTTCAGTGAGCACTGCCCCTCCTGCCTAGGCTTTTCTCCTAGAAGACTCCTCCATCCCGACTGTGCCTGGCCAACTCCTGGTCTTTCTAGGTTTCAGCTGGAATCCTACTTTTTCAGCAAAGCCTTTTCTGACAACCTGGACTAGGTTAGGGCCCCTGTGATATGCTGTGAATGTCAGTGCTATTGAAGCAGTTATGACCATTGACATGGTTTAGTTGCATAATGTGGTCTGACATCCTTGCAGATGGAGACATGTTGTTTTCTCACTGTGTCCCAGCACCTTGCACAGTGCTTGTCATAGTAGGTGTTCAATAAATGCTTATGAATGAATGAAGAGTCCATGCTTCAGTTGGTGAGCCTTGTAGCTCATAGGGACATGCAATAGTTGGAGAGATTTCCTGAATGGTCTCAAAAATGAAGTGTATGGATACTGGGAGATGGGGAAGCTGGCATATTTAGTCCTGTAAGAGGAGGATTAAGAACTGACTTGAGACCCAAATGCAAGTATATAAGGCATTTAAGTTCTAAGTTGTGGTCTCTTAAAGATGAAGTAAGAGCAAATCAACATACTCATTTGTCCAGGTGCAAGGGGCAGTTCCCCCACATTTTTCCATAGAAGAAAGTGTCCATTTACATTCTCTCCTTTGGTTAGTTTTGATGAGTGCAGTTCTGTTTGCAGAAGATAGCTTAGCCCAGAGTGACTTCAGCCAGTGCTGGCTTTGGTTGCTTAGGTCGAATCATGAAACAAGTTTTAAATCTAAAAACTGGAAGCAAATATTTAACTCTGATTTGGCGAATATTTCTAGGGCTATAACTTTCTAGTCATATGGATCTGTTGTGACTGTAAATTGTTGAGACTGTTTCTTTGGAGAAAGCGATAGTGGTCTCTGGCAGTGGAGACCAGGAGTATATGCCTAGAGGACAGAAAGGAAAACAACCACCAGTGATGGCACCAGACACGGATTTAAAAAGGAGTCTCTCAGAGAGCTCAGGTGGAAACGAAGGTGGTGTGCTCTGGGAAACTGTCTTAAAAAGACTTAAAGATTTGTAATATGACTGTGGATTGCATAATTCACATTCTCTGTGTTCTGTACAGTTCACAGTCCAGGAGTGGTGGTCATGTCACTGGAAGTAGGATTTCAACAACACTTTAGCTTCTTGATAGGATCCAGACATGTATTTAATTGCATGAAGTGTACTTGCTTTGAGTAAATTTTCTTTTTTAGCTTCTTTGGCAAACAGATTAAATGGGTTTAACATCACAGCCTTACAGAACCAATTTGCTATCAACATACCCTTTTTAAACAGAGGGCTTGCAGTGACCAAAACTTCAAAACCCAACCCATTGCTTCATAGCTGTTTCTATGCCTGTGGTAGGTCTGTACCTCCATCAGCAAGTGTGCCGCTGGTGTCAACTGGCTGGATAAAATGACTCAGCAGTGTTCCCTGGACACCAGGCACTTCCCATCTTGGTGTCCATTTGTCATTTGAGGACATACTGCTGACTCTGTCAACATCTGCAAGGCAGTAAACAGGTTAAGGTCGGATTGTGACTGTGGTCAGGTATTGGAAAGAGTTGACTCTTTCCTCAAAAAAACTGAGTTTGAAACAACGTAGTGCTTTGAGCATGTAAGGCAGCAAACACCAAAAGTATGACAGTGATGACCAGGGCCAGAGGTGGGTGGAGGGACCTTCCTTTTGGTATATTAGACTTGTTTGATTTAAATGATCAGAAACATGGGGTTTTATTGTAACTTTGCTGTTTAACTATGTTGTTAATACAGATTGAAACTGTTTTCTGTTTTTTTTTTAATCCTCCTTTACACCAACAATGCTGAATGGCTTTCTGCAATCCCAGAGTCTATGCGTAAATTAAAATTCTTCCTGGCATTTAGATTATATCGGTTCTCTCATTTAGGAAAGAACATGGGGCAAGTTTGGAAGAGATCTGTGTTGGACCTCAGGAACCTCCTTGGTTGGCCCAGAAATCCTGTGTAGATGTTCACTTCTCTGTGTGTTACAGGGAGCTTTGCCCTGAAGAGTGTCTGGGGAAAAGGGAATGGGGTTATTGGTTGGGGAAGCCTTTAATGGGATGACTAAGCAGGGAAACTAGGGTGCTGGACTAGCTGCTGGAGGAGGAGGAGTTAACTTAGGAAAGACACTGGGAGGGATGCGCTTCGGTGTGCCCCTGACACTTACACTTACACTTACACACGTGGTTCTGTTGGGTCATCTGGTGTGGCTGTGTTCTCCTAAAAGGAGTTCTCCACCACCCCTTTACTCCCAGGACCTGAGTTCCTGCCACACCAATGGTAACCTCCCAGCACTTTGTGCCAGATGCTGTGCTAGATGTCCAGTATACATCATCCCCCTTAATCCTGATAGCAGTGCTACTGTGGAAGATACTTTCCCACTTTAAAGATAAGAAAACTGAGTCTGTGTCAGCAAAGGCTAGTACCTGATACCTGGATCTTCACCATCTTGCTCTACTCCTATCTACCCACCCACCCCCCCATAGTGGGAGCCCAGTGGATGAGAAGGGAAGATGCCCAGCAACACACTGGTGGGGATGTTGTGGACTCTGTCCCTGCTTGGGGGTCTAATCACCCCACTGGGTTCAGGATGCAGTTGGTATCTGGGCTCATGAACACGGTCCTTAGACCTCAGATGTGGAGAGGACTGTGGGAGGGTCTGCTTGGATGGGGCCAAAGCCTAGTCTTTGTCCTCCAGACTGTTATGCAGAAGAATGCAGGGTGACCCACTTCTTACTACAGCTTAGGTAAGGTGTTTTTGTATAACCTGGTGGTTCCTTGCTAGTAAGCCACTGAGAAAACTGCTATTGTGATGGTGCTAAATGAAACTATTGGCTTAGTTTGGAAATTTTTTCTTCCTTCCCCCTCCATAGAGCTGTTGCTTTAACAGGAACAGCTTCAAAATGGACACATTTACACCAAACAGGACTTCATTTATGACATTTTTTAAAAGTGTTTAAGGTATTTTCCTAATCTCACTAGAGAACAGAGCTGTGCATATCTCCATGTTTTATAAGGGGGTACAAGTTTCGGGGGGACTATAGGATTTTAGAGCTCTCTGGTTGTCCGCTGCCCCTTCTAGTGCCTTGTGCTCGGGCTCCAGGCGAGACTGGGGAAGCAGCTTGCTGTCCTTGTGCTGGGTGTGCTCCGTCCTGCCTGAGGCAGTATGAGTTCCGGGGGTCACCTCCCCGCCTTTCAACAATTTTGTTTTCCCATGAAACCCATTAGTCTATCCCCTTATTTCAGTGCTGGTGACTTTTCATTTGTTAATGGTACTCAGGGTGATGGATCTCAGCCCTGATCCCATATGGAGAAATGTGGTGGCTTCTGTGCTCCTTAAGGGATGGGAAGCTGACAAACTCTGTCTTGCATCTTCTCCAATGGTTTCTAGAACCAAATTATGTCCTGAGCAAATGTTACTGACTTCCTTTTATCAAAAGGACTCCCCTCCCATCCCCAGCCAGAGCCCTGATTTCAGTCATGAGCAGCAGGCAGCCTCAGTGCCTACTGAACCGTGGTATCATGTTAGTGCTAGGGGTACAGCCATGAGCAAATCGGGCAGTTTATCTGGTCAGCCACCAGGTTAGGCTGTGGGGTTCCCCCTTGTCCTTTCACAGGGGCCTATGCCCACCTGCCTTGCCTCAAGTCAAGGCTCTGTTGCAACCCAGACACTTGTCTGATTCTTAATTCTGAGGCTACCTAGTGGCTTAAGTTGGCCTGTCATTGTAAATGGATGTTTGCACTTATTTTCAAGGGTAATTACAAGACACTTTACCTGTACAAAATACATACTCTGTGTGGGACCTGGGCTGCTGTAAGAAAATCACTATTTCTCCATTAGAGGGAGACAGCAGAGGAGGTAGTCGGAAATCTTTTCTTTGTTTGCTGTGAATTCAGCCGTTCACTGAACTTGGGTGTAACTGTTCAGTGCTTCTTACCCTCAGGTTTCTTCTCTGTGAAATATTAATGATAACCCTACTCGTCTTCAATTTTAAAACAAAGCTGAAATGATTAAACTACTTAAGATTACTTATATTAGTGTAAGGTTATAGGGGTGGCATTATTAGTAATTCTAGGGAGTGAAAGTTTCCAGTGTGTCTGTTTGCTTTTTCCCGGAGTCCACTTGGTTCTGAGGCTCACTCTGAAACAGTGACTTTGACTCTGATGGTACATTCATCATTTGAGAAGCTTAAAAAAAAAAAGTACTTGGGTCCTACTTGCAGGTTTAAACAAGTGTGGGACATAGAATTTTTTTAAAGATAATTCCTGAATGCCAGCCAGCACTGAGAATTACTTTTCTCAAAGTTTTGCTGTTGAAGTAGACCAGTTCCAGGTATTGATTTAAGGCAAGGCATGGCTGCCTAGGTGCAGTGATTTCCAGGACATCCAGAGGATTCCAGGAACATGGAGCACCAGTTTTATTTTCCCCTTCACCAATCCTCTGCAAGATCCCATCAGAATCCTACCTTCTATAGTCCACAGCAGGTATGATAGCCATCAGTGCTTAAGTGCGCTGATACTATGAGATCTCATCTAATTCTTGGAACACATTATGGGGTAGGTCTAACTGTCACTCACGTTGTACTAATGCAGAAACCAAGGCTCAGACCCATTCTTCAACTTACTCATGCTAGTAAGTGGTGGGTGGGATTCTCACCCAGGCTGGCTGGCTCTAGAGCCATACACTGAACCACAGTGCTATACAGTGTGATTAGTATAAATGGATAAATGCTGTACTCTTTCCCATATTGTATGTACATTTTATCAGAGCCTTTCTGGAGATAGTGCTTTAGCTCAGGATAAAGGATCCTTGGGCTTAGATTTCATGAACAGCCATAGGCTGGTTGAGGGAGAGGTCTCTGGGCAGATGAGGGTCTTGGCACCCGGCAAATCAGTTACCAAATCAAACCACAAAGACTGCTGGTTCTCAAACTCTTTCACACTGGGTGCATCCAGGGAGCTTTAGAGAACTCTAGCTGGCTCCCACTTGCAGAGATTAATGTAATTGGTCTGAGGAGTTGCCTGGCATGGGAAGCTTTAAAAGCTCCCAAGTGATTTTAATGTGCAGCCAGGGCTGAGCTCTGTTGCTGTGGGCAGCCAGCCCCTCCAGCTGTGTATTCAGAAACCGCCTCTGCCGGCCCAGCAGAGGTAGAAGACATGAATGGGCCCTGGAGGCTAGCTCTTGGTGCTAATGCATCTTATTTCCCAGAGACCTCTGCTTTCTCCAGTTAATACACAGGGCTCTTCCCAAAAGAAAAATCAAGTCTTTCTTTGATAATTAGGTCAGTTAATTTATTTACTTTGGTATGATGGAATTAAGCATTGCTATAACAAATTGACTAGTACTGTAATGGGGTTATGTGAGTGAGCATGTCTTCTGACAATCCTCTCCCAGGAAAGCTGGCAGAGGTTGGATTTGTTTGAAAGAATTCCTTGAAGGTGAGAAGAAACATAGGCAACACAGAACCTTTGTTCTAGAAAGTTTCTGTCTGGCTCACAGAAGTGGTGCTTATTGCTTTCCCACAGATGAGAAATGAGAAACCCATGCCAGGACAGAGGGTACAGGATGCTGTTTGCATCATCTGTAACCAAAGTAGCTCTTACAGAATTGAGGTGAAATTCACCTAACATTAATTACTTAAAGCGAACAATTCGGTATGATCACCACCTCTGTGTAGTTACAAAACATTTTTGATCACTCTCAAGGAACCCTTCCCTCCAAATCCTTCCCATCACTGCAGTTCAGATCGTGTCTGTCTTCCTAAAGTCTTTGCTGGCATCTGCAGTGCTTGTCTCTCCCTTCTTCGTTTGCATGTCTGTTCTCTTGGCATTGATCATGTCTGCCTTCTACTGCAATAGAGGCAGTGGATCTTCCTTGGGTGGGTAGGTCTGGGGAGGGAATGGTGGGAGCTGTTTGCTAAGTCAGCATGTGAAGTGAAATGTGATTATAGTTAAAATTGTCCTTGGGAGTTGTATCAATTGCTCCTCAAGTGTGGCATGTGTGATGTTGGGTAAACAGCTCTGCTCAGTAATTTGTAGACGCTCTAAGCTGAGGATCCATGAAGTAGGATAAAGGTGAGGGGAGGTCTGCCTGCAGGTGTCACTCATCCTGTACCACCAACACTGCAGGGTTTACTTCATTCTGTTTTAGCAAAGAGCTGCTGTAATCAAAACATGTCCACATGTGTGTCTTTATTGTAGAGATGGAGAAAACATGACAACATCTAGCACAGAACAGACACTAAGTAGGTGCTCAGATGTTTACTGAATTTGAATCTGTATCTTGCTTGATCAGATCTGTAATATACACTATCCTTTTAAGTTACAGGAGAACTTGGCTGTCTATTTCCTGGTTGTGGTTGACTTTTGTTGCCTTCCCTTCTCTTGTCTTGCTAGCCCCAATCCAATAGCTGTTACTCTCCTTAGCAATTGGTCACATCACCCCTTAGGGTATATTTTTGTGTGGATTAGCTAGCCAACCAGATTCTGTGCTCCTTTAAATCAAAGTATATAGAGATCTCCATGTTTGAACTTGATTACATGGTGCTCTTCACAGTATGTTTCATGTATAAACCAGATGCTCCATAAATGCGCCTTCTGCATAACGACTCCTGTCTGAACAAACATGGAGCGTCTGCTATGTGCCAGGGATACAGAAATGCCCAATAGTGTGTTTGAAAGATCTTGAAATAGTGAGATAAAGCCAACATGACAGAAATGACTGAAAACCATCTAAAGAGTAGGTTTGATTGCAATAGCTCAAAGTTGGGAAGGGCTAACTCTGTAGGACACAGGGACAGCAGGATTCAGTGAGAAGATGATGCTGGAACTTGGAGTCCACATGGGTAAGTGAGGGAAGGTGGGCATTCTGGGCTGAGGAAACAGGATGGGCAGCGGTAGAGGGCAGGAGACCTTTTCTGCGAAGGGCCAGATAGTATTTTAGACTTTCAGACCACAGGAGCCACAGACAGTATATGAACGGAATGTGTGGTTGTGTTTTAGTAAAATTTTATGGACACCAAAATTTGACTTAGAATTTTCATGTTCTGTAAATATCATACTTTTGATTTTTTTCCCAGCCACTTAAACATTTAGATCATTCTTAACTCATGGGCTGTTCAAAACAAGTTGGCTACCATATTGGGTCCAGGGCTATAGTTTGCTGATCTGTGTACAAAGGCAGGGAAGTGCGAGATCACACTGCAGGAACAGAACAGCAAGGACCTAGGTCTGCACCTTTTCATGGGTGGGCATGGGTGCTGGCTGAGAAGCTGCATTTCTGATGAGCTCCTAGGTAACAAGCTGAGGGCCTTCACTGGAATAGCAATGAGCTAAAGGTCCCCTGGTGCCCCTGAGGCTGTGATGGGACCTGTGTATATAGGAAAATGCAGAAGACAATTTTGTCTGCCAGGTGTTTTCAGTCTATTCAGAGAAGCAAATAGAAGGATAAATGGACACTCCCAGAGCAAAAATTAAACAGAGGTAGAGCCAAGCAGTAAGATTCCCTAATGCTGGTGCAGTGAACTGTTCATTGAGGGGTACAAGGACAGTGGGGTTAAGGCTGGACAAGTCCCCGGGTGAGCTGGGACTTGTCTCCTTAACTTGCAGGATGCTGCATAGCTTGGTGATGTCCACACATCGCTTCCGCTCAGTTCCTGGTGGGATTTCCCCATTCTTCTATTTGTTGCTATGCTATCTTGAGCCATTCTGGACATTGTTTACAGTGAGTGGAGACTTTGTTTTGAATAAAATTTCTTGGGTGTGCTCTGCTCTCTCTGACTTAAGGGAAGCCCCAGGAGCATAACTCAGAGGGACAGAAGCTGTAGTGAGAAAGCTCAACTTTCCCTCCATGCTGAATTAGAGACAAGTGAAGCAGGGGCCAGGTTTTTAATTTTTTTTAAGGCAATTGATTACCTGAAGGAAAAAACTATAAAAAAGCAGGACCAGTATCCAACTGGCTGCTTGTGCCAGGCAACTGACGGGCTACAGGATCTCAGCGAGGAGCTGTCCCTCCAGGAGGGAGGGGGTTATGCTGACCCAGCCACACATTCTGGCTGGGCTTTTCGTCATAATAGCAGTTAGTTTCAGGTTTGCTAAGAATATTCTGTGGCCATGAAAACCATATGTGTGTGTGTGCATGCACACACGTGCACACAGCTTCTAAAGCACATAGGTCCTGTGGAAGACGCATTCCTATGAGACACAGATTCAGAAATTTGTCTTGACAGTTGAAAGGAGTGTGAGGCCAAGAGGGACAGCCAGTAGATTGGGAAGCTGCCATTCAGTGCATCAGACCTATGGTTCTTCCTGGTTGCGTGGTGCACTCACCTTGGGAGCTTTTATGTCACCTGAGATTCTGACAGTTTGGTCTGAGGTAGAACCCAGACTTGGTGTTTTCAAAGCTCCAGATGATGCTAATGTGCAATGAGAGCTGGAATCCCCACATTACATTGAGAGGGCTTTACGCCCTACCAAGGGATGTGTTCTTCCCTGCCAGGATGTGGCTCGCTTAATGACCTTGCACATCCGGAGAGATGCTGTGGGAGGTTAATATTTTTGGGTGTGCTTGTGGCTTAAAGAATGCACAAATAAATTGAGGTTGCTGACAATTTAGGAATATGGAAATACACTTTCGATGTGCTGACCACTTTATTTCACTTCTTCAGGAAAATGACTTTGTTGCTGAATGCAGAATATCAGAGCTATCCCAAGCTTGGAAGATGTGCTCTACTGTCTTGTTGGTTTTTGCATGTACTTTCGTTTACAGCACACTAAACACTCCTTCTGACATGGCTATTTTGTACCACCCTTGCAGATGATGGTGCAAAACTCTGATGGATGTAACCAGATGCAGGCTCGGCAGTCTAGCTGGTAGAATTCTAGTTTCAGTGATCTATGGCATTCTCTTAGGATCTAGAAGGTGCCCTCTTTGACCAATCCTGGGAAGTATTTACCTGTTTTCATGGTATTGTATCACCTTGTGTCTTGAGATGAGAAGGGAGGACACTTTGTTGAGATGGCTTTAAAAGCTCTCCCGAGGGCCCCTCCCAGGTAGCAACACATATTTAGATGCCTGGAAGTTTCATTTTGTTTCTAAGTTTCTCCTGTTTTAATCTTTCAGTACACAAGGGTCTGGATCCCTGACCTGGATGAAGTGTGGCGCTCAGCCGAATTAACCAAGGACTACAAGGAGGGAGAAAAGAGCCTCCAGCTCAGACTGGAAGATGAGACTGTAAGTGTGGGTCATGGGGGTGAGGGCGCAGGACTCAGTGGTCCATTGGGGTCTGGAGTGGTCTCTGAAGACTGGAGTTTCTGAACCCCTGGTGTCTTTTTTGCTGCTGTTGATGATGATGTACGTGAAAACACTAAGCCATGAAAGTGCTCTGTGGCTGTTGCATCACAAATTAGTTCCCATTGGTGTCAGCAGCAGAGAGATGACCAGTGGTGAAGGCAAGACTCTTCTCAGTGGAGTGGAGGGAGCAGAATGGCCCCTCCACGGGGCTGAGGCATCAATGGGAGGTGAGAGGGAGCTACTCTAGGAGGGTGTGGCACAGCGGCTGGGGCACCAGCTCAGGACTCAGCCTTCCTGGGTGGGGATCCTAGCCCAGCTCTTACTACCTCTGCACCCTCAGGCATGTCGGCAATCATTCTGTGCCTGTAACTTCATCTGTGATGTGGGAATGATGGTCGGTCTGGGTTGCTTCTGAGAATAAAATGAATTTCTATGTGATGTGTACTTAGAGTAGTGCTTAGCCCAGTAAGTACTCAACATGGGGGAGCTGCTGCATGACAAGTCTTTTTTATTAGTCAACTTTCAGGTGGGTGTTCTCAAAAGGAAGACAAGGGAGTAGCTGTGAAATCCTGTTCTCCCTAGAAGGTCTGACTCAGTTTTTGAGTTCACTCCTCTCGGTGAATTGTGTATTTCACAGATACTTGAATGCTTGCTCTTGCACTATGCTGGGTGGTGGGTGTGTATAGGCGAACAGCTGCGGCCCTGACATTTCGAGGAGCTCAGTGCTGGAGGGAGCAGTGGACCGAGCACAAGAGGTCGGCAAAGGGTCATGACACATTGAGGTGGGCATGGAGGCAGGTGGGGGCATAAAGGAGGGAACCTGGGGAGGGCCTTGAGGCAGGAGGGTCTTGGGCAAGGAGCCAACACTGGCGATTCCAGGTGTGATGGGCTGAGAGTGGAGTGTCCAGGCAGAGGTGGTGGGTGCCAAAGCCCTGAGGCCACAGTGTGTCCCCTTTAGGTGTGCTGAAGGAGAGGCCCATGTGCCTGGCAGCTGTTGGGAAAGGGGACAGATGGGCAGCCTAGGCTGAGGATGCAGCAGAGGTGGTTTGTGCAGGATTTACAGGGGGAGACTGGGAGGAAAACAGGTTTTGAATGGAGTAGCAGGAAGAAATGAAGAGCTGGCCCTGGTACTCGTAAAGTCTGAGGGACTGAAGAACAGGCGCTGCAGGGAGGGAGGGCTGGAGTGCTCATCGCCTCCCTCTCAACTGCAGTAGCTGCGAGTTTGCTCCCTGTCCTGTGCTGTCTTGTTCCCTTCAAGCACTTCGGTGTTTATAGATACGACCTTGGGAAATGGACCTGTTATGCTTACATAGTACCTACTAGTGCTGGTGATTAACTGATGAGTGGGAGGGTGGACCATCCTGCCCTTACTAACTTCTGATTGGTATCAGCTTGAGCATATCCTAGTGCTTGGTAACTAGAACCAGTAGATGTTTACACCAGGGTGTGTGCATCTCACCTTCCCCTTTCCTGGCAGGTGCACTTTGCTGACCTCCCTGTGGTTTTGAGCTGAAAAACAGAACTCCCAGCAGATGGGATCATGTTACTGTGTTGAATAACCTCCCACCCTAAGCCTGAAACAGGGTGAAATTCATTCACCCCCTTGAATGGTGTATCTTCTACTCAAACAGATTTCATTTTAGCTGGTCTTTTAAGTGGGTGGGTCTTTTTAAGGAGATGCATGGAGGTAGTGAGGAATGATCTGCTGTGTTGCTAAAGCAGCGCAGATGCTCACTTCCCCAGCTGAAAAGGAATTCTGCCCTGCGTGACTAATCCTGGCAGCTGCCCACGTGTCTGTCAGCCATCACCAGAAGGGATGCCTGGGGCTGCAGATTAGCAGCTCTCAAGAAATAATGGGCCCTGAACATCCAACTGCGTCCAGGTTGCTCGGGGGCTGTGGTTTGTCCACTGCTGGCTCCGAGCCATCATTAGGAGCCACTCAGCTGAGCTGTGGACCCAGAGGCAGAACAGAACTTAGATAGCTGGACTCTGAGAGCTTGAAGAGCATCTCCTCTGTAGCCGATACCATTCTTGATATATACCTGGCGGGATGGAAAATCCCCCCTGGCACTCTCCCAACCCCCAAGCCTAATAGTGTGGGTTTAACTGCAGCAGCAAAGATGAAAATAAATCTGGTTCTTTTCTAAGCGGCAATAATATTCTTAATCTCCGGCTTCTACTTTACTGCTCACCTGTGCACTGTTGTTCAAGGCACTCAAGCTCCTCAGTTGTTTCTTTTTCCCTTCTGCTTCCTTGCTTATTTTTATTGTGTTAAACATACATAACATCAAATTTAACATGTTAACCATTTTTAAGCACAGCTGAGTGGCGTAAAAGTGCACCCACAAGGTTTGGTAACCGTTGCTATCTTGGGTCTCCAGAACTCTTTATCTTGCAAAACTAGGGCTCTGTCCCCGTTGAACAACTACAACTACTCCCCATTGCCTTTCCTGCAGCCCCTGGTCATCTCTAGTCTGCTTTCTGAGTTTAATTCCTCTAGGTACCTCACAGAAGTGGAATCAGACAACATTTGTCCTATAGTGTCTGGTTCTCTCACTTGGTGCAGGGTAAATGTTCTCTATATAAGCCAACAGGAAGATGGGAAACTTCCTGGGGGAAAAAGCTGTGACAGGTACAGGCTATGTATGTGTACCAGCCGTTAGTACAGTAGAGTGTTTTTAAACTGCATCAAGCATCTCAGTGTACTGCAGACCTTGGCTATAAATGTAACTTTGTCCCTTCACCTACAGTGGAGTCTGGCAGGCCTGCTCCCCTGCCCCACCTCCTGTACCAGCTGCTGGATTCCTGCCCTCTAGTGGCAGGGAGAACTCCCCCCACCCCCATTTCCAGGGTATGCATTTAAATTTTTTCCAACCTGAGTTTGTGTCCAGTGGCCATCTTCATGGTGAGTACTTGCTACATGTGAGGCCCTGACTTAGTGTTCATGAGAAGAAGATGGGAATATGTGAGCTTTGAAAAGAGTAACATGTCTCGGCATATCCAAGCTCTCTAGGGCTTGTGGGGCTAGGGCAAGAGTATAGATGTAAATGTGTATCTGTTTAAATATTAAAAGCATATTTTGTCAAAATTAAGTAAATCTGACATTTCTAATTTTTGAAATTTAAAATGTGTAATACTTGAAAGATAGATTTGCAACTCTACTATTCAGTCTCCATCTAGTTGCCAGTATAAAGAACCGCTATCTTGCTTTAGGCATGTTATGCATATACCTATATATAAACAAATTTAAAAGTAATGTGAATTATTCGGTATTGCAAAGTGTTTCTCATGTTGCAGTGGCTACAAACAATATACTCTCTGGAATCTCAATTAGAACATGGGGAGAAGCAAGCAACTGGACCCTTGGTCTAACTGGGGAACGATACTTCATTACATGAACTTTCTTTGCACTTGTGCTATCTGAAAGAGGTATAAACGTGCTAATTTGTCTTTGCTTAGTTCCTCCCCAGCTCCGGAACAGTGTCTGTCTCTGACTTTGGCAACATCATAGCCTATGAACCTTCAAGGCACCTAGACACAGTTGGCCTATTGCAAGGACATGGGGCAAGAAGTGTGCAGAATCATTTCCCGCGGCCCTGAAGTTATTAGTCACCAGGTTTCAGATATCACTGTGTCAGCACTGAACACTGATCCCAAGTGACAGAGTCCCATTGTTCTTTAATAAGCTTATAACTTACGCTTGTGATATTGGGACCTTTTAAGATGCAGGGCTCAGGTCTAAAGATGGTACCAGGCCTACCAAGATAGCATAAGAAGAGATAGCAAACATGGTTCTTCAGGTCAAGAAGCAAGAGTCTCACTGAAGAAGTAGGACTACTGTCCTTGCACATGGGTTCCCTCAGACCCATGCCCCTGTAGAGTGCCCACAGAGCTCTGGCAAACCCAGTGCAGAGTAAATGCCGGCTGTGTGACATTTGGCAATCCTCTATGGTACCAGTAAAGCTTCTTAGTGCAGATGAGTTTGATTGCTTTTTTCTTTTTGTTTTACTAGTTTTTTCTGTTCTTATTTCAGTATTGGCTCATGGGTTACCTAGTAATTTTTTAAATCTTTATTTTGCTCTCAATTGACTGACAAGAAAAATATGGAGAAGTCAATATTTATCATATTTGTACATATGCAAAAAACATTTTCTTAAAGTTATAGTATAACATTGCATATAAAATCTAGTAATTAGTTACTACCTTAACCAATTTTAAGCATACAATTTAGTGGCACTGAGCACATTCACACTGTTGTGCAATCAGCACTGCCGCCCAGCTCCAGAGGTATCTCCATCTTCTTACTGTCATTGACCTCTGCCCCCGCTGTTGTCATGACCTTTTCCATCAGGATATTTTGCCTAGCTGCATCTGCTTAGAAAAGGCTGTGGCAGTGATTCTTTTTTTGCCTCCCAAGAGACATTTAGCAATGTCTAGGCACATTTTTGGTTGTGATGACTGAAGAGGGAGGTTTGCTACTGGGATCTAGTGGCTAGAGGGCAACGATGCTACTAAGCATCCCATAATGTGCAGCCTCTTTCCACTTTGACCCTGTCCCTTCAAGGAGAGAATTGTCCAGTCCTAAATGAAAATAGTGCCAAGGTTAAGAAGCCCAGCTTTATGCCTATAATATAGGCAGTGGTCTGAACTATTTGTTGCTAAAAGACAGCAAGTCAAAAGCTAAGCTGGAATACCCACGATGGTGGCAGAATGTGTAAGCTGTGTTCCTGCAATGACGTGAAATCAAAAGTTAACTTTGACTCCCTATTTTTACACTGCTATAATTTGTTTATAACTCAAATGTCTTGTTTGTTTTCATTTATGTCCTTCTTCCCTTAATTGCATCACCATTCATTCATTAAAAAGCATTATTGAACAGTTATTACATGCCAGGGTCTGGTTATACAGCAGTGAAAATGGCATGTCTCTACTTCTGGAGCTTTCATTCTAATTCACAATGAATGTAATACATATTGCAGACAGGATTTAAAATGTGAAAAGTTGAAGGTCAAGAGGCTTGAGAAATCTATCAGAAATATGGTGAGATACTTGACTGTACTGCACCACACCTTCCCTCCCTCTAATCTCCAACTCCATACTCTTTTTGAAACCTCCTTGGGCACCTGCCTCTGATTATTGCCAACTTCCCAAAGCAAGAACACGTACCGTGGCAGAGATGGTATCTACAGGCCCCCTTTCAGTTAGCTGGGACCCCATGATTTTACTTTTGCCCAGAGAGCTCTTGGTAGAATTGACAGATGTTACT
The DNA here is from genome assembly GCF_030020395.1 of Manis pentadactyla. NCBI lineage: Eukaryota > Metazoa > Chordata > Mammalia > Pholidota > Manidae > Manis > Manis pentadactyla. Next base: position 136,045,807 of record NC_080024.1, on the reverse strand, counting down.
TCAAGGCTGAAGCATAGAAAAGCTGCCTGGAGTTCACCATGCTCTGCTCTTCCTCTTCCTGGTGACTGTGGAGGCGGTGTGTTGATGGCTGAGGGACCTGTGGAACAGAGCTTCCAAACCAACCAGCCTTGACACCCGGCATGAGTAAGAGAAACGTTCGTGGTATTAAGCCACCAAGGTTTCAGGCTTAATTTATTTCCTAATAACTAACCATATCCTATTTAAGAAGTGCATATGAATCAGGGGATTTCATTTTTCAGGTAATTAGGTATCTGCTTTGAGCTTTAAGCCTGTGCTTAGTATGAGGGGGAGAATAAGAAGGTTCCTTTGAAGAAGCATGACCGTTTTGGGGACTAGAGAAGGAGGTAGACTTAACCAGAAGGGTTACAGAGTAAGACACAGGACACTTAATATTTGTACTTTTTGTACTTGTTTAGGACATAATGTAAAACAGCTTTTTAATACCTATTAAATGAATCTGGAGTCACACACTTGCTACTCCAGTGAGTGCAAGTGGTTTCAAGCTTTGAAGTCTTCTGTTATCCGGGAATGTAGTTCCCTTCACTTTGCTCTGCAGGATCCTGTTCTTAATTTCACAAGAGAACACCCCTACAACCGCCGAGCAAAGTTAGATACTTAAGGCCAACAGCACTGGAAGGGGTGCTCAAAGACTGTTGGAACCGGTCCTCTCGTCTTACAATTAGGGAAACTGCTGTCTACAGCCATGAAGGGATAGGCTCAAGGCCTCAGCTCCTCAGGTTCGGCTGCACATCAGAAACCCCTGGGGAGCTTAAAAAAAAATCACAGCCCAGATGGCTTATATCAGAATTTGAGGCTGGGCCATAGCAGAGTATCTTGAAGCTTCCCACAGGATTCCTAAGTACAGAAAAAGTTGAGCCACTGCTTTAGTCGATGGCCAGGACTTGAATATAGGATTTGATTCCTATATGAGTGCCATTTCCACCAGAGTATGATGCATGCAGCTCCTCAGGGTCAGTACCCCACTTTTACTAGCTTAGATTTTCCAGTTCTGTGGGTAGATAAGAAAGCCAATTCCTTTGCCATATATGCTTATTATCAGCTCCAAATCTTTGTGTTGGTAGTTGTCATGTTTATTCTCCAGCTGTAGTTCCATGTGTCATGGACACATTGAGGTATGGGAGAGGTCATACATAAGTCAGACATACCATTCAACTAATATTTTTTGAGTATGTGCCAAGTATTATAAAATTATAGACCCACAGAGTTCAGGGCAATCTAGACCAATGCTCCCCAACAGAACATTTTGCTACCGTGGGCTGTTCTCTATCAACCAGTATGGTGGTCACTAGCTCCAGGTAGCTAGTAGGCCCTTGAAACGTGGCTAGTGTGACTGAGAAGCTGAAGTTTAATTGTATTTAAAGAATTTAAATAGCTCCATGTGCTTCCCTATTGGAGACTGCAAGTATAGACTAATTCCCTTACCCTATTTCTCCCTCTAGTCTCAAGTGTCGTCTAGACCCAGTTGGTAGGTGGGGACTAATTAGAGGTACCCATGCATTCCAGGTCTTGGGTGGAGGCCACTCCAGGTGGGTGACTGCGCATTAATTTTATGATGAGTGTTGACATGCACCCTCTTTACTTCCAAAGGCCCATTTCTTATGTAGTGAAGTCTTTTATGATAGAAAATTCATGGTCCCTGATCACATCATAAATGCTTAAATTTCAAATAAAACCGTGTTAGCTTTAAATGTCCAACAGTAGCAGCAGTGTTAGAATCAAATTCCTTTTAAAGGCAAAAAAAAAAAAAAATTAAGTTTCTCATTTCCTCCTTCCCTCCAGATGTGCACACACCAGGACATCTGTAGCTTTGTTCAGCTTGCAGCTCCTACCTCTTCTGCTCTGGGCATTTTTAATCCTTATTCATTTTACTGTAACCAATACCCCTGGCTTACTTGTGGACTGTATTTTCACAACATTGCTTATGCATTTACCACTGTGTGTTTGGGGGAGAGTCTTTTGAGGGGAGATTCATCTGAGAGAAGATGGAATGCCAGCATTTCTGCCTGAGAGTTTAAAGACCCTGGGCTCAGGTCCTGGCTTTCTGATCTGGAAACTGAGGGGGTTGGGTTGGTCGAGCTCTGCGGTTCTGCACTGGCTGTCCCCTGTGCTGCTTACCAGGGTGGGTGGAGAGCCATGTGGGAAACGCCCTGCTGTGGGTGAGGTGCATCTCCAGGGGAAGTCTGCAGAAAGGCTTGGTGGGTGTGGGGGGTGAGAGGGCTGCTTAGAGTCCAGTGACCACTAGTAGCCAGAGATGATTGGGGCCATCAACTCTATAACTTAAACAAACCCAGCTCTCAACACTCTCCATTACCCCTTGTTTCCAACCACTTGGAAATTTTCTGTATCATGTTCATGATAGTTGTCGACTGGTCTTCTGTATTAGTGGGTTGGGTGTAAGAGTTTTTCACAGAAGGAAAGTGTCTTGATTAATATAAAATAGAACCAAAAACCAGATACTGTATGAAGAAGAAAACCTCACTAACACAGATAACCATTCATGTTTTGTGTCAAGGTCATTCCAGAAAGACTTCAATACTGTTTTAAAAGGAATCCTATCATATATTTCATTCTGGAACATGCCTTTATGTAAATTCAGTAGAATGGTGTGGGCAGCTGCCTGATGTTAAAGTACAGGTCTATGTCATGTTTTACTTAAGAGTTTCAGGGCGCCAACCTTTTCTCATTTGTAAGGTTGTCTCCTTAGGCCAAAGAATATGCTATTCCTTGAAAATTTCTGACTAGGGAAAAACTCTGACTAGGTGTTGTCAGCTGCCCTCCAGAAAGGTTAAATCAATCCGATCCCACACATAGTGGATCTGTTTGCCCACACCCTTCCTAGTTAGGGTCTTGTCAGTATACCTTTGCTTATCTGATGGATAATAGTGCTCATATTGCATCTCTTTGGTTAGTGGTCAAGTTGAATAGCTGTTCATATGCTGTAGTTCTTATTTAGTGACTTATATTCTGTGTACAATTTTCTGTTGGGGCATTAGTGTTTTCTTAAAACTCTTTGGATATTATTCTGTTATATAATATGAATTACTCACTTTGCTCTGCATATGATGTGTTTTGTGTGATGGTTTTAAAATTCTGTATTAAAAATACATATTTCTACCTAATTCTGGCTTTGGCATTCTTTGAAGTACTCCATTCCAAAACTTACAAATGCGTGGCCACATTTCTTTCCTGGTTTTGTTTTTCTTTCTGGCTTTATTTTGGACATTCATTCCATCTAACATGTATTTTGATATGAGGGAGTAAGAATAGAAGAACACTGGCTCACTTTTTTTTTTTTCCTAAATGGCTGCAAGCTTACCTCCCACTTTTTGAAAAAAATCCTTTTAACCATTTATTTACTACTTTGACATTATGAACAAATTTGCCATATGTGCTTGCATTTGTTTCTGGATCTGGTGCCATTTTGGCACCATTATTGTAGTACTTAAATTGCTGGCTTTAATAATATACTTTAAGATCTAGTAGTAAAAGTCCCTCTAAAAGTGGGAAAGGAGAAAGCACTGGTATTCATATTCACTTAAAAATTAACTGTTATCCCAGTAAATTTAGCTATGTCTATAGAAATTCCTGAAAGGCTTGTATAGAATAGTGATTCTTATGTCTGTAGGCCACCTATATCAGAACTACTTTAGGGATTATTTTTTTTAGTTTTAGTTTCTTGGGTCCCAGCCTAGAGCTCTCCTGAACATGAGTTGTGGGGGAAATTTTTTTCCCAAGCTCTCAGATGATTAAGAATGTCATAGAAACTTAACACTCAGATAAAACATAAGCAGCAGCCAAGTTCCTCCTGTTTAGAAAAAACAAACTTTTTATTAATTACATGTATATGTGTGTACATTTATTCATTTGCAAATATCCTGTAAAATATCTTTTTTGAGTACTTTTGTATTCCAAGTGCTCTAAGAATAAAGGATAACACCTTGCATTTGAGATTTGACCTTAAGATGTATAATCACACTGGTCACACACACATGCACACAGGGATCTCAAGCTCCTATTACACTTTAGGACAGAATAAAATTATGCCCTAGAGTAGCTGGCAGTCAGGTTGCACAAAAATACATGTACACCTTGAGGGCAGTTTGTTCACTGCAAGATAATCCAAATGAAAAGTGAGTATGTGAATTGGTGGGAGAGTAAAAACCAACCATAAATAGGGCAAACAAAGGAGGGTTCCTGGATGGGAGAAAGAAGTGCACTCCTACAGCAACTCCAATTAAAGACTTTTACCTTGATACCCTGGGATTATGTTATCAGTAATTTTTCTACCTGGGCTGGTCTCTAATGGCAGAGTTTGTTTTTTTTCCAGTTTGCACTTCTTTAAAACATTATTTTAATCACTTCTGATCATGTTAGGATAGTGATCCTAGCCGACAAGGCGTGACATTGAATATAGCCTAAACGCTTCATACCTCTGCCTATTTGTCTATTCCTTGCAATTCTTTAGATTCGGGAATACCCCATTGATGTCCAAAGCAACCAACTGCCTTTCTTGCGGAATCCAGATATCTTGGTTGGAGAAAATGACCTGACTGCCCTTAGCTATCTACACGAGCCTGCAGTTCTGCATAATTTAAAGGTCCGTTTCCTGGAGTCGAACCATATCTACACTTACTGTGGTAAGTTGGGGGCGGGGTGGGGGACATCTATTGGCTGCATGTTTGAAAGTGCTGATAATCTTTAGACTTGCCATGTTAAACTTCAGTGGTTAAGAATCCCATTTTCATTCTTATAAGTACCTCTCATTTGAGACCCTTGAAAGGTTTGCAATCAGTGTATGTGGCTTAATTAGGCTGCCCTGTGTCTCTGTGGGCTGATTGGTATTAATTAAGGCTCAACCAGGGAAGAAATGGGCCACAGCTTGCAGCTTGACTGGCTAAGGTGCAGTCCTGGGACCAATAGGACAGCAGTAAATATGTGCCAGTGCCCCAGCTCGGGCATCTGCCCTCACCACCAAGCACACTCCTGTAAATAAATGTATACTTGGCTTGTTTTTTCCTCCTTAAGAAAGGACTGGCTTTCTCTCTGATCCTCTCTCTTGCTCATGCACAAACATGAATATTGAACTCAGGAGCAGAAGCCACTGACAAATGCTTGCAACAAAAAGTCTTAGAATTCTCTCTTGGGATTGTCCTGAAATTTGTTCCCCACATGTCAAATTGTGGTTTCTCTTTTTTAGAGTATTGTTAAGTGGTATGATAAAAACAAAAGCACTATACGCTGTTGATTGAAGGGCAAACCAGTTTATCATCTAGTTGAGTCAGGCCGAGGGCTTTGGGGGTCTGTCCCCGGGTCATGCCTCAGAGCCCTGGTCTTGCTGTAGTCAGAGGGGGTGGCCTCAGGGTCGGGCTCTTTCCTCAGTGACACTCCACTTTGGTTTGGAATTGGCTGGCTGGCCACGAAGGTAAGGTGAGTTTCCTGCAGATTTTAGTACTTGAGGGGTGCTTTCCCAAAGCTCCTTCACCTCACCTTCTAGTGGGAATTTTATTTGGAAGAAACCATCAATTATCTGAGCCCTTCAATAAGTTTGTTTTTTCCAACAAGAATTTTAAAAAATCTCCCTTTTTCGAAGAAAGAGGTAAATGATCAGCTTCACTTTTTAAAGGCACCCCCTCTGGAGGGGTCATGGTGTCTCTCCACATGCCCCGCGGCTCCTCTGTTCCAGCTGTAATTGCTGTAGCTCCGAATCTTAAGTCATCAAGAGCACGCAGCTCTGCTCTGGAAGGACTGAGACCTTTTGGGAAAACGTGTGGCCTCAGAGCACGGTATCAAAAATTGAATTTAATGCTACAAAAAGTAGGGTGTTTTTTTTTTTTTAACAGCTCTAACAACGAGTAGAACATGTGAGGCTGTATTTAAGGCCAGAAACTTGGAGAATTCTCTTATTAAGTGGAGTTTACCAGAGTTCTGGGCCTTATTTTTCAGTCCAGATTGTCTTGTTAGGCAAACCTCCATCTGAAGAGGATAACTGAGTCTTTTTCCTCCCTTGGCCCTGTCCCTTTACTTGGAATAATCTGGTTGAGAACATTTCAGGTTTCCTGTCTCTCTTTCTCTCTCTGTCTGGTTTCCACCCCCAACCCTCCCCACTTTCAATAGACTTTACTTTTTATTTTTATTTTTATTTTTTTTTTTTATTGAAGGGTAGTTGACAACAGCATTGCATTACATTAGTTTCAGGTGTACAACACAGCGACTCAACATTTATATACATGATATTTCTAGGTACCAGGTATCACCATACCAAGTTGTTACAATATTTTGACTATATTCCTTATGCTATACATTACATCCCGGTTACTTATTTATTTTACAATTGGAAGTGTGTTATATATATATATATATATATATAGTGAGGGCATCTCTCATATTTATTGATCAAATAGTTGTTAACCACAACAAATCTCTGTATAGGGGGGTCAATACTCAGTGCACAATCATTAATCCACCCCAAGCCCAATTTTCGTCAGTCTCCAATCTTCTGATGCATAACAAACAAATTCTTACATGGAGTGCAAATTCTTACATAGTGAATAAGTTACATGGTGAACAGTGCAAGGGCAGTCATCACAGAAGCTTTCGGTTTTGTTAATGCATTATGAACTATACACAGTCAGTTCAAATATGAATATTCATTTGATTTTTAAACCTGATTTATATGTGGATACCACATTTCTCTATTATTATTTTTAATAAAATGCTGAAGTGGTAGGTAGATACGAGATAAAGGTAGAAAACAGTTTAGTGTTGTAAGAGAGCAAATGTAGATGATCAGGTGTGTGCTAGACTTTACTTTTTAAAGCAATTTTAGGTTCATAGCAAAATTGAATAGAAGGTAAAGAGATTTACCATATACCCACCTCCCCACTAGCCTCACCCACTGTCAACCTTCTGCTCAGGAGTGGCACATTTGTTAGAACTGATGAACCCACAATAACACATCATTGTCACCCAGTGTCCATAGTTTGCATTAAGGTTGGTCACCCTTGGTGGTGTTTGACATTCCTTGGGTTTGGGTAAATGTCTAATGACAGGTATTGACCATATGGTATAACTAAGTGGTTTCACTGCCCTAAAAAAGTCCCCTTTGCTCTGCCTATTCATCCCTCTCTCCTCCAAACTCCTGGCAACCTCTGCCTTTTACAGTGTCTCTAAAAGTTTGCCTTTTACAGCATCTTGTGATTGGAGTCATAGTATGAGGCCTTTTCAGACTGGCTTCTTCTACTTGGTAGTTTGCATTTAAGGTTCCTCCATATCTTTTCATATCTTGATGAATCATTTTTTTTGTAACACTAGTATTCCATTGTCTGGATATACCACAGTTTATCCACACACCTATTGAAGGACATCTTAATTGCTTCTAAGTTTTGGCAATTGTGAAGAAAGCTGTTATAAACACATAAGTGCAGGTTTTGTGTGGATATATTTTCAACTTTGGATAGATACCAGGGAGTATGAATCATATAGTCAGAGTATGTTTAGTTTTGTAAGAAACTGCCAAAGTGGCTGTGCATTTTGCATTCCCCCTAGCAATAGACTCTACTTTTTAAAGAAATTTTGGGTTCACAGCAAACAGTTAATCTCTTTACTGGATTGCTAGAGATTTACTTTGAGATTACTGGAAGGTAACGAGTTTCTTTTTTTCCACATCCCGTTAGCATTTGGTGTTATCAATGTTCTGAATTTTGGCGATACTAGTTTGTGTGTAATGGCTGCTCATTAATGTTTTAATTTACATTTCCCTAATGATATGTGATGCAAAGCATCTTTTCAGATGCCCATTTGCCATCTGGATATTTCTTCTTTGGTGAGGTGTCTGTTTAGGTCTTTTGCCCACGTTTTAATTGGGAGGTTCATTTCCTTAACGAGTTTTAAGAGTTCTTCATTTTGGATAGTAGTTCTTATCAGATGTTTTTTTGCAACTATTTCTCCCAGTCTGTGGTTTGGCTTATCATCCTCTTGATTGTGAGTCTTTTCAAACACCAAAGGATATACAGTGCAGGAGATCTCCGAATTTGACAATGACCCTTTCCTGCCATTTGTTCCCCAAATGGCTAGAAAAGCTCACATTTTTGTACCTTTGGACCCTCTTGAAATCCAGAACATGCTCTTATGTGAAAGAAAAATGCATGAATTTCTGTCTTATACTGAATATTGGATTTTCTTTTTCTTTTCCCATTCTCAAATATTAATTTGCCTTGCCCTTCCATGAAAGATGCTGACTCCTCATTTAACATGTACATTTATTGAGTCCATCATTGCAGTACATCCTTTTTGAGATATAAGATGAAAAAAAGAGTGAAATGAAAAATTATACATGATATAATGTAATGTGAGGTAATAAACAAGAGCCAACATTCAGTGCTTACTGTGCAAGGTGATGATGTAGTGTTCTTTCTCAATCGTTTTATTTTCAGGATAACCAGGTAAATGCAATTATTTGCATTGACAATCCAGCAAACTGAGGCACTTAGAAGTTAAAATATTTGCCACACAGTTAATAATTGACTGAGTCAAGATTTGACCTTAAAATGTGTAAATCATACTCCTTGTCCACCAGCTGTTTAGTTAAGCCATACACAAATGAAAAATTAATAGTCCCTTTCCTTGATGTTAATTCTGAGATGGCTTTTTAAGCCTAACACCTGTTGGCAGAGTTGAGCATCCTCTTCTCTCTACTCCTGCAACACTTTGCACATATCTATTTGATGAACTCAATTTGTGGAGCATTTGTGTGTGTTTATAGGTGCTTTTTCCATGCTCTAGGGTACTTGGAGGCCTAGCCTGTCATTCTTTTCTCCACCAGGGCCTAGTTTAGTGCCTGGTAAACACACAGAGGAGTCTTGATTTAGTTGAGTGATTGGTGAAGATTCACTGTGGAACACTCTCATTCATTAGTTTTGATGTATATGAACAGGGGCCCTGAAGCTGAGGCCAGGTGCCCATCCTGCTGCAGAATCTGACTGCATTGTCTGTTTGCAGGAATCGTGCTTGTTGCCATTAATCCTTACGAACAGTTGCCAATCTATGGTCAAGATGTTATCTATGCCTACAGCGGCCAAAACATGGGGGATATGGACCCCCACATCTTTGCGGTGGCAGATGAAGCCTACAAGCAGATGGCCAGGTAAGAATCACCTCAGCCCAGAAGTCTCCCTCGGTAGACAGTGGAGGGCAGAAAATGGAGTTTGTGCCCACCTTGGGTGATTTTGCTCAATGGTGGATTGGTGGTTCTGGGATTGAGAAAAAGCCTTGAAAACAAAATGAGCCTAGGTTGTGCTTTTTAACGTATTTCCTCGTGTCATCTTGTGAACCTGCACCTAGGAGAGCAGTGTCTCCTTAGCCTGACTTCATATTTTGAGCAATGAGGTAAATGAATGCCTTGGATTTCATCTCCCTTGACTTCCTTTTGTCCCCTTTCCTCCCCTCCTGGTGTGATGAAACCATTTTTTAGCATCACCATTCATTTTACTGTTCTCATTGAAGGCTCCCTTCTGAAGGAACCAGGACTCCTTGATACCTTCTTGAGATGTCGAGCATTTAGGGCAGAAATAGGAACCTCAAATTAGCTGCCAAGCATTGTGGTTTGGGGTATTTAACCTGGAAGTAGAATTGTGTTCAGGGATTTTAGTAGATCCACTCATTTTTGGTCTTTTTTAGCTTTAAAAGAGAGGTGCAGGTCAGTTTCATCAGAAAATGGGCTAGGTAGTTGTATAAAGGTCTTCCAGGGAAACAGAACCAATGTGGGGGTGGAGAGTGTGTGTGTATGAAGGGTAGGAGAGGGAGTTATTTTAAGGAATTGGCTTACAGTTGTGGAGGCTTGGAAAAATCCAAAATTTGCAGGGCAGGCTCTAGGCTGGAGACCCACAGAAGAGTTGATGCTGTGTTTCAGTCCTGAAGGCATTCTGCTGTCATAAGTCTCTTTTCTTTGGGGAAGGTCAAATTTTTTCCTCTTAGACCTTCAACTGATTGAGCAAGGCCCACCCACAATATGAAGAGTAATTTGCTTTACTCACAGTCTACTAATTTAAATGTTAAGCTCACCTAAAAATACCCTCACCAGCATTATCTTGACTAGTGTTTGACCAAGTATCTGGGTACCATAGCCTAGCCAAGTTGACACGTAAAGTTAATAACTACAGTGATTGTCTTGAACTACTTAGGCATAACATACAGAAATAATTTTACCAAAGCTTTGGTGGAAAAGCATATTCCTGTTAACACTAAAATGCTGAATCCTTTCAGCCAAATCTTTCTTGCCACCTCTAGAAAACACATTATGGAGTCTGTAGCAAATGTAGGAATGTGTTTTATAGGGAGGGAATCTGCTTAGGCTAATTCAGTGAGAAGAGAATTCCATTTAAGATGGTTTGTTACTTCAGTGGATTTTTTTTTTTTTTTTTTTTTTGAATGTTACCAGAAGTTTCACAGGGATTTATTTGAAATTACATTTTGACATTTATGCAAAAATAGGCAAATGTATTAAAATACAAAGTAAAACAAATAATACATTCTTTTGATTGTAGAGAGAGATAGAGTCAGAATCCAGAATTACAATTTAAATGGTTTGTCATAATATCTAAGCCCCTCAACTATTTTTTTTTTTTTTTTTTTTAATAATTATTTTTTATTGAAGGGTAGTTGACACACAGTATTACATTACATGAGTTTCAAGTGTACAACACAGTGGTAGAACATTTATATACATAATTCTAGGTTCCAGCTATCACCCTACCAGGCTGTTACAATATCTTGACTATATTCCTTATGCTATACATTACCTCCCGGTTACTAATTTATTTTACCATTGGAAGTCTGTCCTTCTTTTTTTTTTTTTTTTTTTTTTTTTTTTTTTTTGTGAAGGCATCTCTCATATTTATTGATCAAATGGTTGTTAACAACAATAAAATTCTGTATAGGGGAGTCAATGCTCAATGCACAATCATTAATCCATCCCAAGCCTAATTTTCGTCAGTCTCCAATCTTCTGAGGCATAACAAACAAGTTCTTACATGGAGAACAAATTCTTACATAGTGAATAAGTTACATAGTGAACAGTACAAGGGCAGTCATCACAGAAACTTTCGGTTTTGCTCATGCATTATGAACTATAAACAGTCAGTTCAAATATGAATACTCATTTGATTTTTATACTTAATTTATATGTGGATACCACATTTCTCTCTTTATTATTATTATTTTTAATAAAATGCTGAAGTGGTAGGTAGATACAAGATAAAGGTAGAAAATATAGTTTAGTGTTGTAAGAGAGCAAATGTAGATGATCAGGTGTGTGCCTGTAGACTATGTGTTAATCCAAGCTAGACCAGGGCAATAAAACATCCACGTATGCAGAAGATTTCTCTCAGAACGGGGGGGTGAGGTTCTAAGCCTCACCTCTGTTGATCCCCAATTTCTCACCTGATGGCCCCCCTGCGACTGTGCCTGTCTTAGGTTGTTCCTCCCTTGAGGAATCTTACCCGTCTCTGGCTAACCAGTCATCTTCCGGGGCCATACAGGGAAATGTGAAGTTGGTAAGTGAGAGAGAAGCCTTATTGTTTGAAAAAGTTAGCTTTTTACTTCTTTGCATATTTATGCCCTGTGGCTTCTATGCCCAGCATTTGTCTTGAGGTATCTTTACCACTTGGAAGAATTATGATACTCGGTAAATTTGATATGAGGCACGAATTCTATTTAAGGGTTGTAATTAGGAAGGAAGAAGAAAAGCTATAGAAGTAGCAGGCGGAAGAAAACATGGGAAGATTGATTATTTCTTTGATATATCTTCTTGTAGAGTAACTTCAGCATGTATAGGTTTTAAGCTACTACTTAAATTGCACACACACCTTAACATAATAGGAGTATAGTTACATAACCAAAGCATATCTGTAATTACCAGCCATCTGCAGTGAAACCAAGAAAACCAGTTAGGCACCTTAGGCATTTGTGAAAACTTATCTATGATATGGTGGATATTGTCCAAATGAACTTGAACAGTCTGAGAGAAATCAGACAAATTAAAACAACCCATTCCTGGGGACTGTTCACATGCCATATGTTCTTTTAACAATAAATAGTTTGTAGTTGTAAGACTTTGGAGCGCTACAATTTGCACTTCTCCAAATTCTTGGTTGAGTTCCAACAGTATAGATCCAGTCCAATTTTGTTGTTTTACTGTATGCACAGGCCAGCTTAGATATCTCCTTCCTCATTCCCATGGCAGGTCCAGGAACTGGTGGGATGAGTGCATCTACAGCTGTAGCAGTGCGTGGATCTTTGTTGGGGTTTTTTGATGATCATCTTCTGGCATGAGTCTTCCAGAGGGTGCAGATGTTGGAAGTTCTTTTTCATATCGTATCTTAGTTCATTTTCGGGGTAGCCCAATTAGGCTTTGATCCTCTGTATAAACACAAACAGACCCTTTGCCTACACTTTTATATGCCCTTTATACCCTTGTGTAGAACTCGTTGGAGGTTACCACACAGGAACTGCCCTTTTTTTTTTTTTTTTTTTTTTTTTTGCTATCACTAATCTACACTTACATGACGAATATTATGTTTACTAGGCTCTCCCCTATACCAGGTCTCCCCTATAAACCCCTTTACAGTCACTGTCCATCAGCATAGCAAAATGTTGTAGAATCACTACTTGCCTTCTCTGTGTTGTACAGCCCTCCCTTTTCTCCTACCCCCCCATGCATGTTAATCTTAATACCCCCCTACTTCTCCCCCCCTTATCCCTCCCTACCCACCCATCCTCCCCAGTCCCTTTCCCTTTGGTACCTGTTAGTCCATTCTTGAGTTCTGTGATTCTGCTGCTGTTTTGTTCCTTCAGTTTTTCCTTTGTTCTTATATTCCACAGATAAGTGAAATCATTTGGTATTTCTCTTTCTCCGCTTGGCTTGTTTCACTGAGCATAATACCCTCCAGCTCCATCCATGTTGCTGCAAATGATTGGATTTGCCCTTTTCTTATAGCTGAGTAGTATTCCATTGTGTATATGTACCACATCTTCTTTATCCATTCATCTATTGATGGACATTTAGGTTGCTTCCAATTCTTGGCTATTGTAAATAGTGCTGCAATAAACATAGGGGTGCATCTGTCTTTCTCAAACTTGATTGCTGCATTCTTAGGGTAAATTCCTAGGAGTGCAATTCCTGGGTCAAATGGTAAGTCTGTTTTGAGCATTTTGATGTACCTCCATACTGCTTTCCACAATGGTTGAACTAACTTACATTCCCACCAGCAGTGTAGGAGGGTTCCCCTTTCTCCACAGCCTCGCCAACATTTGTTGTTGTTTGTCTTTTGGATGGCAGCCATCCTTACTGGTGTGAGGTGATACCTCATTGTAGTTTTAATTTGCATTTCTCTGATAATTAGCGATGTGGAGCATCTTTTCATGTGTCTGTTGGCCATCTGTATTTCTTTTTTGGAGAACTGTCTGTTCAGTTCCTCTGCCCATTTTTTAATTGGGTTATTTGTTTTTTGTTTGTTGAGGCGTGAGAGCTCCTTATATATTCTGGACGTCAAGCCTTTATCGGATGTGTCATTTTCAAATATATTCTCCCATACTGTAGGGATCCTTCTTGTTCTATTGATGGTGTCTTTTGCTGTACAGAAGCTTTTCAGCTTAATATAGTCCCACTTACTCATTTTTGCTGTTGTTTTCCTTGCCCGGGGAGATATGTTCAAGAAGAGGTCACTCATGTTTATGTCTAAGAGGTTTTCGCCTATGTTTTCTTCCAGGAGTTTAATGGTTTCATGGCTTACATTCAGGTCTTTGATCCATTTTGAGTTTACTTTTGTATATGGGGTTAGACAATGGTCCAGTTTCATTCTCCTACATGTAGCTGTCCAGTTTTGCCAGCACCACCTGTTGAAGAGACTGTCATTTCGCCATTGTATGTCCATGGCTCCTTTATCAAATATTAATTGACCATACATGTCTGGGTTAATGCCTGGATTCTCCAGTCTGTTCCATTGGTCTGTGGCTCTGCTCTTGTGCCAGTACCAAATTGTCTTGATTACTATGGCTTTATAGTAGAGCTTGAAGTTGGGGAGTGAGATCCCCCCTACTTTATTCTTCTTTCTCAGGATTGCTTTGGCTATTCGGGGTCTTTGGTGTTTCCATATGAATTTTTGAATTATTTGTTCCAGTTCATTGAAGAATGTTGCTGGTAGTTTCATAGGGATTGCATCAAATCTGTATATTGCTTTGGGCAGGATGGCCATTTTAACGATATTAATTCTTCCTAGCCACGAGCATGGGATGAGTTTCCATCTGTTAGTGTCCCCTTTAATTTCTCTTAAGAGTGACTTGTAGTTTTCAGAGTATAAGTCTTTCACTTCTTTGGTTAGGTTTATTCCTAGGTATTTTATTTTTTTTGATGCAATTGTGAATGGAGTTGTTTTCCTGATTTCTCTCTCTGTTGGTTCATTGTTAGTATATAGGAAAGCCACAGATTTCTGTGTGTTGATTTTGTATCCTGCAACTTTGCTGTATTCCGATATCAGTTCTAGTAGTTTTGGGGTGGAGTCTTTAGGGTTTTTTATGTACAGTATCATGTCATCTGCAAATAGTGACAGTTTAACTTCTTCTTTACCAATCTGGATTCCTTGTATTTCTTTATTTTGTCTGATTGCCGTGGCTAGGACCTCCAGTACTATGTTAAATAACAGTGGAGAGAGTGGGCATCCCTGTCTAGTTCCCGATCTCAGAGGAAATGCTTTCAGCTTCTCGCTGTTCAATATAATGTTGGCTGTGGGTTTATCATAGATGGCCTTTATTATGTTGAGGTACTTGCCCTCTATTCCCATTTTGATGAGAGTTTTTAACATGAATGGATGTTGAACTTTGTCAAATGCTTTTTCAGCATCTATGGAGATGATCATGTGGTTTTTGTCTTTCTTTTTGTTGATGTGGTGGATGATGTTGATGGACTTTCGAATGTTGTACCATCCTTGCATCCCTGGAATGAATCCCACTTGGTCATGGTGTATGATCCTTTTGATGTATTTTTGAATTCGGTTTGCTAATATTTTGTTGAGTATTTTTGCATCTACGTTCATCAGGGATATTGGTCTGTAGTTTTCTTTTTTGGTGGGGTCTTTGCCTGGTTTTGGTATTAGGGTGATGTTAGCTTCATAGAATGAGTTTGGGAGTATCCCCTCCTCCTCTATTTTTTGGAAAACTTTAAGGAGAATGGGTATTATGTCTTCCCTGTATGTCTGATAAAATTCCGAGGTAAATCCATCTGGCCCGGGGGTTTTGTTCTTTGGTAGTTTTTTGATTACCTCTTCAATTTCGTTGCTGGTAATCGGTCTGTTTAGATTTTCTGTTTCTTCCTGGGTCAATCTTGGAAGGTTATATTTTTCTAGGAAGTTGTCCTTTTCTCCTAGGTTTCCCAGCTTGTTAGCATATAGGTTTTCATAGTATTCTCCAATAATTCTTTGCATTTCCGTGGGGTCCGTCGTGATTTTTCCTTTCTCGTTTCTGATACTGTTGATTTGTGTTGACTCTCTTTTCTTCTTAATAAGTCTGGCTAGAGGCTTATCTATTTTGTTTATTTTCTCGAAGAACCAGTTCTTGGTTTCATTGATTTTTGCTATTGTTTTATTCTTCTCAATATTATTTATTTCTTCTCTGATCTTTATTATGTCCCTCCTTCTGCTGACCTTAGGCCTCATCTGTTCTTCTTTTTCCAATTTCGATAATTGTGACATTAGACCATTCATTTGGGATTGCTCTTCCTTTTTTAAATATGCTTGGATTGCTATATACTTTCCTCTTAAGACTGCTTTTGCTGTGTCCCACAGAAGTTGGGGCTTAGTGTTGTTGTTGTCATTTGTTTCCATATATTGCTGGATCTCCATTTTGATTTGGTCATTGATCCATTGATTATTTAGGAGCATGTTGTTAAGCCTCCATGTGTTCGTGAGCCTCTTTGCTTTCTTTGTACAGTTTATTTCTAGTTTTATGCCTTTGTGGTCTGAAAAGTTGGTTGGTAGGATTTCAATCTTTTGGAATTTTCTGAGGCTCTTTTTGTGGCCTAGTATGTGGTCTATTCTGGAGAATGTTCCATGTGCACTTGAGAAGAATGTATATCCTGCTGCTTTTGGATGTAGAGTTCTATAGATGTCTATTAGGTCCATCTGCTCTACTGTGTTGTTCAGTGCTTCCGTGTCCTTACTTATTTTCTGCCCAGTGGATCTATCCTTTGGGGTGAGTGGTGTGTTGAAGTCTCCTAGAATGAATGCATTGCAGTCTATATCCCCCTTTAGTTCTGTTAGTATTTGTTTCACATATGCTGGTGCTCCTGTGTTGGGTGCATATATATTTAGAATGGTTATATCCTCTTGTTTGACTGAGCCCTTTATCATTATGTAGTGTCCTTCTTTATCTCTTGTTACTTTCTTTGTTTTGAAGTCTATTTTGTCTGATATTAGTACTGCAACCCCTGCTTTCTTCTCACTGTTGTTTGCTTGAAATATGTTTTTCCATCCCTTGACTTTTAGTCTGTACATGTCTTTGGGTTTGAGGTGAGTTTCTTGTAAGCAGCATATAGATGGGTCTTGCTTTTTTATCCATTCTGTTACTCTGTGTCTTTTGATTGGTGCATTCAACCCATTAACATTTAGGGTGACTATTGAAAGATATGTACTTATTGCCATTGCAGGCTTTAAATTCGTGGTTACCAAAGGTTCAAGGTTAGCCTCTTTAGTATCTCACTGCCTAACTTAGCTCGCTTATTGAGCTGTTATATACACTGTCTGGAGATTCTTTTCTTCTCTCCCTTCTTGTTCCTCCTCCTCGATTCTTCATATGTTGGGTGTTTTGTGCTGTGCTCTTTCTAGGAGTGCTCCCATCTAGAGCAGTCCCTGTAAGATGTTCTGTAGAGGTGGTTTGTGGAAAGCAAATTCCCTCAGCTTTTGTTTGTCTGGGAATTGTTTAATCCCACCGTCATATTTGAATGATAGTCGTGCTGGATACAGTATCCTTGGTTCAAGGCCCTTCTGTTTCATTGTATTAAATATATCATGCCATTCTCTTCTGGCCTGTAGGGTTTCTGTTGAGAAATCTGACGTTAGCCTGATGGGTTTCCCTTTATAGGTGACCTTTTTCTCTCTAGCTGCCTTTAACACTCTTTCCTTGTCCTTGATCTTTGCCATTTTAATTATTATGTGTCTTGGTGTTGCCCTTCTTGGATCCTTTCTGTTGGGGGTTCTGTGTATTTCCGTGGTCTGTTTGATTACTTCCTCCCCCAGTGTGGGGAAGTTTTCAGCAATTATTTCTTCTAAGATACTTTCCATCTCTTTGCCTCTCTCTTCTTCTTCTGGGACCCCTATAATACGGATATTGCTCCTTTTAGATTGGTCACACAGTTCTCTTAATATTGTTTCATTCCTGGAGATCCTTTTGTCTCTCTCTATGTCAGCTTCCATGTGTTCCTGTTCTCTGATTTCAATTCCATCAATGGCCTCTTGCATTCTATCCATTCTGCTTATAAACCCTTCCAGAGTTTGTTTCATTTCTGCGATCTCCTTTCTGGCATCTGTGATCTCTTTCCGGACTTCATCCCATTTTTCTTGCGTATTTCTCTGCATCTCTGTCAGCATGTTTATGATTCTTATTTTGAATTCTTTGTCAGGAAGACTGGTTAGGTCTGTCTCCTTCTCTGGTGTTGTCTCTGTGATCTTTGTCTGCCTGTAGCTTTGCCTTTTCATGGTGATAGGAATAGTCTGCAGAACTGGGACGAGTGACGGCTGGAAGGACTTCCTTTCTTGTTGGTTTGTGGCCCTCCTCTCCTGGGAGAACAGCGACCTCTAGTGGCTTGTGCTGCGCAGCTGCGCGCAGACAGGGTTTCTGCTTCCTGCCCGGCTGCTATGGAGTTAATCTCCGCTGTTGCTGTGGGCGTGGCCTGGCTCGGGCAGCTACTCCAAAATGGTGGAGTCGCGTTGGAGCAGGAGCTGCTGGGAGGCTATTTATCTCCGTAAGGGGCCTCCCCGCTCCCTTCAGCCCAGGGGTTAGGGTGCCCAGAGATCCCGGATTCCCTACCTCTGGATTAAGTGGCCCGCCCTGCCCCTTTAAGACTTCCAAAAAGCACCCGCCAAAAGAAAACAACGACCACAAAAAAAAACAAGAAAAAAAATTTTTTTAATTAAAAAAAAAAAAAAATTTTTAATTAAAAAAAAAAAGGTGGTCGTTCGTTTTTCTTTATTCTCCGGTGCCAGCCTCACGCCTCTGCTCACCGGTCTTTCTGCCCTGTTTCCCTAATATTGGGGTCCCTGTCCCTTTAAGACTTCCAAACAGCGCTCGCCAAAACAAAGCAGCAAAAAAGCAAAAAAAAAAAAATGGTCGCGCGCTTTTCTTATGTCCTCTGTCGCCCAGCCTCCAGTGCCTGCTCACTGTTCTTGCTGCCCTGTTTTCCCAGTATCGAGGGCCCTGCACTCTGGCCCGGATGGCTGGGGCTGGGTGTTCGGCAGCCCTGGGCTCCGTCTCCCTCCCGCTCTGCCTGCTCTTCTCCCGCCGGGAGCTGGGGGGAGGGGCGCTCGGCTCCCGCGGGGCCGGGGCTTGTATCTTACCCCCTTCGCGAGGCGCTGGGTTCTCTCAGGTGTGGATGTGGTCTGGATATTGTCCTGTGTCCTCTGGTCTTTATTCTAGGAAGGGTTGTCTTTGTTATATTTTCATAGATATATGTTGTTTTGGGAGGAGATTTCCGCTGCTCTACTCACGCCGCCATCTTCCGCCCCACCTACTTCAGTGGATTTTAGAGCATAATTTTCAGCCCAATGAAAGTTTCCATGAAGGAAGGCTGTTTTATAGACTTTCCCACTGATTTATAATATTGCTGGCTGTGAAGATCAGTATTTAAAAAGTCTGCTTCCTTAAAGATAGACAATGGCTGTATTCAAAACAAGCAGTGACTGGAGAACTGAGTGGTTTAATAAAAGGAATGATCTATAATCTAGTTCTCCAAAATGTGGTAAGAAACTGTAGAACTACAGTGGTTGTAATCTGTGATCTCACTTACACTGTTAGAAAGACCACACACTTTGTTGATTTGCTTTGGAGCTTCAGATTGGAAATCACTTAGCTTGGTAACTTACTGATCCAAACCTGCTAATTGTAGCTTGCAAGGACAGGTCACGTGGCAGGAAGAATGAGTGTTGGTGCGTTACAGCACACAGCCCTGCCCATGTACTACTGTTGGTGGTCAAGCGTATGGCACAGTAGAGAGATGTGGGTCTGGAAAGGCTTGCATGCCTTTGGAGAATCACTTAAGCCAAGTCCTGATTTGCTTCATATGGAGACAACTATTCCTCTTTTGGAGGCTGGCTTTTCTATGGTTCTAAAACAAGGTGAGTATGTTTTGGTTCTGAAGAGACTCCCCTGTGCCAAAAATTCTGACATGTCCTTCCATAGGTATCACTGACATGTGATTATTTTGTTTTGTTTTTTTCATCACATTCTCCTCTCTTAGCTAATTGCACCTAAATGTATTGGAAATTGCTATTGTTTATTAGACTTCTTGAGAATCTTTACCCACATCATAAATGCTCTTGACCAGATGCCTCCTTTCTTCCCTTCCATTCCTGAAGCTGGGCTCATGGCAATTCTACAGTTGATTCTACAATTTCACTTGTTTGGAGCCTTGTTCATACCCATTAGATGGAAGCGGATGTGCGTGTCCAGGGTGGTGGTGATTCAGTCTTCCCTAGAATAAAGCATTTAACAGTTAAGGGGTTTGGATGTTGAAGTTGGACCAGGAGTTGCTTCCTGAAGGGTTTTTTTTTTTTTAAGAGTTTAAGGTTTATACTCATTTTACCCACTGAGTCCAAATATTTTTGTAGGTGTAGCCAAAATTTTGCTGAAATTCTGATGCAGTTTTTGCTCATGAATGTTCATTAGAAGCATGAGACCAGCACGTGCTGCAGGAGAGCTATTTTTGAACGTTCATTCATTTGTCAGCAGCCCAGGGTTTGTTATTGATCTGAGAGGCACATTAGAAGCTCCAGCAGGAGCCCCATTGGTCAGAGGCAAGGAAAGTTTTGATGTATTGCTAGAGCAGGCTGCCTCTGTCCATTTAGAATTCTCAAATAAATTCCTTTAACCGTACTTGCCACCTGTGAGGTGTGCTCTTCCTGACTCATCAGTAGCTGAGATAATTGTGATTCAAGTAGCCATAGCCTGGCACAGTGTGAGTCTGAGCCTGCAACAGCTGGGTGAAATAAAGGGTCTAAGAAACTTAAGTTAATGACTTCAGTATTTGGAGATTATGACTCAGTTGGCCTTGAGCTCAGTATTCTGTCTCTTGATTCACTGGGAACTGGTTTTTTTTTCCTTGATGTAGCTCACACAGGGATTTTTCCATCTCTTGGTGCTGTGAGTGGGTGAGAGGATGCTGTCAAAGCTCAAAGGGATACAGGCCTCCATCCCCAGAGTGCCCACAGTGGTTCGCTGCCCACATCCCTGTTGAGTTCACCAAGGCCAGATTTGAGAGTACCTGGAGAGTTCCAGTGAAGAAAAAGGTTAAAGTAGTGTAAAACATCAAATTCAAGCATTCTGTCCCCTGCAAAAGAATCTACAGTTCCCTGTGAGAAAGGGAACTGACCTCCCTGCTTGCTTCCTTTCCTCCTCCCTCCCAGTCTGGGATCCAAAATGCCCTGTTTCATTTTTACCTGACCCCAGCCTCAGCTCCTGTGTTAAACTGTATCATGGAACATTTCTGAAGTGTCTGTGATCTGGTAGGTTACTTACTGACTGGACACTAAGAAATGTAAGACTTCTTAAGTTCACAATCTGGCTGGAGAGAGAAGACACCTTAGGCCAAATACTCTATAACCATGTAAAGAGATCATTTTAATTGAGTTTGGAGTCATGTTTGTCACAAATGGTTGAGAATACTGTAGGATTTACAGTGGATCTTGATGAAGGGTAGGACACATGTAGTGAGAAGCATCTCGGTGAGTGAAAGAGTGAGCATAACTTCTGAAGTGGGACATCAAAAGGTGTGGTCAGGAAACTACAGTGACATACTGCTTCTTACCCCCAAGGCTGTCTGTAATTGAAAGGACGTAAGTGTTGGCAAGGATGTGGAGAAACTACACTGCTTATACACTGCTAGTGGGAATGAAAGATGATGCAGCTGCTTTATAAAGTAGTCTGGCAGTTCTTCATGGACATGGTCACCACATGACCCAGGATTTCACTTTTACGTATATACTCAAGACAAAATGGAAACATACCTTCACACACAAACTTACCCACAAATGTTCATAGCATTATCCACAATAGCCAAAAAGTGGAAACAACTTAAATATCTGTCATCTGATGAGAAACAAAGTGTAGTATATCCATACAATGGAATATTACTTGTCCATGAAAAGGAATAAAATACTGATACATGCTACCTGATGGAGGAACCTTGAAAGAAGCCAGACCTAAGAGCACATATTCTGTGATTCCATTTATATGAAATGTCCAGAATAGGCAGATCTCTAGTGAGAAATAGATTAGTATTTCCCTGGGACGGGAGGTTTGAGGGGAAATGGAAGTGATTGCTGATGGGTATGGTATGTTTTTGGGGTGGGGAGAGTGATGAAAATGTTCTAAAATTGACTGATGAGTGCACAGCTTGCAAATGTACTAAAAGGCACTGCATTGTGTACTTAAAATGGGAGAACTGTGTGGTCTGTGGATTACATGTCAAAGCTATTATGAGCAAAAGGCATGGTCACACTACTGCTCCCAGGAATGTTGAACCTATGTGATGAGAGAGTCTGTAGAGCAGCTGTGGACTGTACGGTGAGACAGGGTGGGGCCAGACTGGCAGCCTGGGAAGGCTGAGGTGAACTTTGGGAGAAGAGTGTGTTCTATTGACAGAGAACAAAGCTGGTCAAATGAGTTCCGGAAGCCCTGGATTAATCAAATGAAACATCTTCCTTTAAGCCTGGGCTTCTCAGAGCAGTTTTGTTCCATGCAGTCTTAGTGTCCAAGCTGGGGATGTGTTATGCTGGGCTTGCAAATTGTATTTAGACATACAACTGCTTTTAAGGATTTCTCAAGGGACTGATGTTCTGTGCCCCACTCTTTGGGAAATGCTGACCTAGAGCAAGGAGACATTATAGAGCTTGTTGGGCAGGGAGATAATACAATACAAGGATGTTCAGAGAAAAATTTTTCTCTGGTGGGCCTGATTTCATTATCTTTTCCTTCCCCTATTCTTATACTATTTCCAAGGATAAGAACACCTTGTGAAAAGCTTAGATTCTTGTGGAAATAACTTACCTGTTGTTAACAATGTCTATATAATAAACAAGAGGTAATTATGAAGTTTGAGACTGTGGCATGGTATGATCTATTTCTTGAATCACTAGCACTTTACCCTAGGGAATGTGGTGTTCAAGGAAGAATAGAATCAGCACATTAATATGTTTAGTTCTCACAGCTGCCAAGTGAGATGAGCTCTCCCCACCATGCGGCTGAGGACAGAGACTTAAGGATGTTAAACAATTCTCCAAGGTCATGAAGATAGTAAATGGATGCAGTGGAAGACCCAGTCTGTTTGCTCCAAAGCCCCTGCATTAGCCGAGAAATGTTACTACCCCACCTCGATGGTGCCTACTGGCTGGTCCAGGTAGTCTTTCCAGAACAGCAGGCTCTGATCCTCAGGGCCCTGTGAGGGCCAGAAGATAGACCTTTCACCTTAATGGTTCAAAAGTGTTTAATTCCACAGTGAGACTAGAGTTTGGGTGCATTTTCTAGCTTTGTTGGTGGGAGTGGGCCATCGTACTGGGCTGGCCAGGTCTGGTACCTTTTCTGAGCTGTTGTGTTTCAAAAGACAGTGGGGCTACAGTACAGCAAATCCACTGCCCAGGTAGCCAAGGTAATTGAGTCACCGCATTGCAAAGCTGTGACTACCAGCAAAGGATGAAACTGCTGTCGTGGGCGGGGTCCTAGGGAGCGGGGAGCTGAGCTAGGCGCACCTGTGGCACAGGGTGAAGGTGGAGCATTCCTGGAGATGGGCAGGGGCTCTTTAAGAGAGAGCCCGTGTGCACTGGGGGAGGGAGTCTAATTTATAAGCCCTGGGTGGGTCTCCAGAGAAGGGTGCCTTGCTGGCTTTGGCTCCCACAAGTGTGAAAAGTTCAAGAATTTGAAGGCCTTCCAGGGGGAACAGTGTGCAAAAGAGTGTCCGCGGTGAAGAAGGTACTCCTCAAACCGGAAGCACTTGTTTGGTGAGCAGGAAGGGGAGAGCATAAGGACATAGGGGTAAAAGCAGAAGCGAGAGGCCGGCCCCTGTTGCTACGCGAGAGGAGCTGCAAGGCTGGCTCCTCAGGGCAGTGCGCCAGCCTCCTGCCCGGGGACGTGTCTGCAGAAGGGAGAGGAAGTGAGCAAGTGCTGCCTTTGCCATTTCTGGAAGTCAAAACAAAAATGGACTTGACAACTTTGTCTTCACAGCCGCGGGGGTAAAATAGTCTTGGATACACGGGAGTGGGCTCTGGACTTTCAGGATCCCTTGGGCTGCAAACTCAGTGGAGTTTGGATCTTTGGGAAAATAATTTTTAAGAAGAATTATATATAGGTGACCTAAATCCACACATTGCGATCAAGTTTTAAGTGGGATGATGTCAGTTTCTTCCTTTTGGATGTAAGGTGTTTTCTTCTGGGTGGTTGTGTGATTAGGGGAAAATTGGGGTGAAAGTACTTTGCTGGGTACTCGTGTTTTCCATGAGAAGAAGCCGTTGTAGTGATGACAGCAGAGCTGGGTGTTTTCTGTAAGCTGATTACAGTCCAGGAGTGTACAGAGGTGTGGTTTTGGTAGCATCGTCTTGCCCGCTTACTGTGTATCCGTGACAAACCCTTTGGCTTCTGTGGCTCTCAGTGTCCCTCCCCTTTAAGAGGACATTGTCCCTATCTCAGGGAGGTTATGAGGAATCTTGGAAAACCTTCAAGCACTGTAAAAAAAAAAAAAAAAATGGGGATATGGGTGTGACATCTGACAGTTTCACTGCCTATTGAATTGAGTAAAAGACGGAATCACCAGAAAGGTTGGTAATTAGGGAGCAATGTTGAATTTTTACGGTAAATTCTGCAACCATGATTTCAGTCAACCCCTGAGTTTTGAATAATGTTTTGTTTTCCTTCCTATTCATTGTGATTTTAAGTCAGGTTTAGTTGGGACTTGGTTGCTTTAAGATGAGGTAAAGGAGATGATCAAGAAGATGTCTGAACAGGAAGGGCTTTTAATTTCTTCCTTGGCATTCTCTTGTTTCTAGAACATTCCCTGAATAGCTCCTTGAGTTCAGTTCTTCCGGAGATGCCCTCCCCCGTGGGCTGTCCACCTTTCCTCTTCCTTGCTCATGGTAGCTGCCTTGTCTGTGCCCTCCTGCCGCCCTCCGCACACCTTCCTCCCCAAGTGATGCTGCAGCTTGAAGCTCTGTAGCATCATTTCAGTCCTTTATGATCTCTTAGATTGTGTAGTTCTTTATATTTCTACCTATTCTAGTATATCATTTATAAAGAGTGTAGAGAAAAGTAACTTTATTATGCAGTGAATGTGGCTAATAATATGCTAAAATAAATGGATGGTAAGTGTATATATATTTATACTTTTTTCTTGAGTTTAGGGAAAAATAGGGCTGAACCATGTCCTTTGTCTAACTTCCATGACATACAAAGATCATTAACATTATTAATAGGTGCTTGTCTGCAATGTACCCAGCACGCTTTGTCAGGTTAAGCCCCATATCCAAAATCTCATAGAGCTAAAAGATACTTCAGTGTATTGACCCATTATCTACATGGGCTGGCATAGCATGGTAGAAAGAGAACGTGCAGTCACCTGGCAGAAATTGGTTGTGCTGTAAAAATGCTGCAGACCGTGTCCTGGCAAAGGTCCTTTGGGTACTGCCTGAGCATCCCCATGACAGGTAACTGTCTTTCACTGGTTTTCTATACTTAACAGTTTTCATAGTCAGGAGTTCTCCATTACATGGTGCTCGACTGGGTGTCCACATGCTACCCGCCATGGGCCTCAGCTCTGTATGGGTCAATGGGCGTTTTCTTCCACATGGCCAACTCCGCCGTCATGTGCCCTTCTATCTCCCACTCTGTGCTGAACATCCACTCCTGCACATGGTGTGCAGACCCTCTACTGCTGTGGTCACCCCTGGACACCATCAGGTCTTCCTCTCTGATACCAGGGGTCTCTGGATGTGATCTGAATTTGTTAGATGAGCCTGCAATCACATTGACTATTGGCGGTCAGTCCATATTGTTGACATTGAATAAGTTTGTAAGCTGTTAAATTTCTGTCCACCCTGCCCGCATATTCAAAAGAACTATATTACACCTTTAATGAGATTTAATTGACTGGCAATAAACTGCATGTATTTGAAGTGCAGTTACTCATGTTAAATTGCACATACAATTTTGACATAGACACCTGTGAAGCTAATACCATGATCCAGATAGTGAACGTTTCCTTAATTTCCATTTACTTCTGCACCTTTGAAATCCACCCCTCTGCCCCTGTGTAACTGCTGATCTACTTTGTCACTATTAATTCAAACCTCTTTTAAGATAGGTTGCCCTCATTCTGTACTTGTACAATTGCTTTTTTAATGTATTGAGCAGTATTCTGCAGTTATCACATTAAATTTCATCTGTTGTACCTGTGTTCCACTTTTCTAGCAAATATATCTTTAGGAATTTTGATTTTTGCATCTGATATATTGGGTCTCTTCAGCTTGCATGCGTGTGCAAATTTAACAAATCTGTTGCCTCTATTTCTATCCATTAATTAAATGTTAATCTGTGTGGATTCCTATAATATACTGGGAGCAGTTCTTTAGGTACTAATAATCTAAAGAATTAGGTACTTACAAGTGTTTTTAAATATTGTTAAAGCCAGTACATACTGGGATGGCCCCATGTGATTTCAGGGTGCTCCCATCTGAGGAGGTGGGCTAGCACAGACCCCAGGCTGCGTCCAAGCCTCACTGCTTGCTTCCATGTTTTCTCCTGGCCAGTTCTCCCACTTGGGGCACCTCCGTTTCTTCAACTGAAACAATAGGATGCACGCATGTGCTTTCCTCTCAGGCCATTGTAAGAAAACACATTCGGGTGTGTGACAGCACAGGGTCCTGCGCTGGGCAGTGCCCCGGGGACACAGGTTCTCATGGTTACTGCACACTGTTCCAGTTGCACAGCCTTTCCCTGATGTCAAAGTCAGACTTGTCCCCGATTTGGGTTTCTTTTGTAATTCATAGCAATGGTGACATGCGAATAAGATTTAGTTCTTCAAAGTGTCCAAGATAATTTTCAGTGAAAAAACGCTAATAAAATGTGAAGGCTAGCAGGGTAAAATGGCATTTCTATTTACACTGTAGTAATGCCTTTCATGCCCTATTAACTCCTTTTTTGTTAACCGCATAGTTCTTCATTTACATTCTGGAAGACAGCATGGCTGCAAACCGTTTGCCAATGTGCCTGAGTGGAGTAGGGAAGGAAGATGGCATGAAGCGAGGTAGCTCGGTGTCCACGGTCACGACAGCCTGGGTTCTCAGAGCAAAGCTGTGTGGGCTTGGACGTTTCCCGAGCTCCCTTCCCTGTGCACTGGTGTATGCGTCTATACACGCACAGTGTCTAACTTCTAAGATTGTTAGAACTAAATGAGCTGATCCACGAAAAGTGCTTAGAATGATTTCTGGCACAGAGTAAGTGTTCACAAAGTGTCCGAGGGCAGTGATAATGCTGTGGTAAACATGTGATACCACAGTATCCGAAAGGAAAAGAAATGCCAGAAGGAAGACCAAAAGCTGAGCAGGATCCCTTTATAGGTTATGCTCAGAGAAAAAATTAGTCCCCTCAGGGCTGAGTAGTAGGAGGGTGGCCGTTCCATGTGATCAGCAAAGTTCTTTTGAGCTTCTCTATAGGGCTGTGTTTGGAATTAGTATTATAGAAGTTTATAGGTGGTTTCTGTCTGGTGAAAGGCAGTATAGCATCACCTGCACTGTGTTTAAACTTATTGTCATGTACAGAAATCCAGCCCCGCTCAGCTTTGGACTTGGAGCGAGGTTGCACTGTTGTTCCTGGCTGAGCAGCGCCTGGGAGAGTGTTAGGGTGTGGGCACCGCTGCCCTTCTGTTGATGCCTTCTGTAAGCCTAAGCAAAGGGAAAGTAACACATTGCACTGTGGCAATCGAACGATTAGTTGACTTTTACCTACAGTTGCTTGAAAAACAGCTGGCCAGATGCCACTGAGTGTGTGGTGGAGGCCAGAAAGCAGCTTGTGCCAGTCACCTTTGGTGCCCGCAGTGGTGAATCAGTTGGTCAGAGCGGTAGTTTTTGTGCTCCAGGGGTACGTCGGTCTTGGAAGATGACTCACTGGGCTGTGGGAAGAAAATGTTAACATTCCCGTAAGATTTAAGCTACCATTTTTGCATATTTTATAATGATCGTAGTATACTAACTAGTAAAGCAGCATAGAAAGTAATTTATAAATACATATTTTGGGGGTGCATGTTCAGTTTTCCTTAGTGACAAGAGCAAGTGTTAAAAAGGGATGACTAGTGTCCAGGGCAGTGTCCAAAGCCACAGTGGCAATGGTATTTGTGGTCTAGTTCCTGATCCACAGAGGAAAAGCTGTCCCCCAGCCACCTGTGGCTGTTCTTGCTGGTATGCTAGAGGGAAGAAGGTGAGAGAAGGCTGCTAGCTCTGTCTCCATCATAGGAGACGTGATGATGAGTGAGTGACCTTTGTTTATCAGTGTCATCTTTCTCTACTGGGTTAAAGAGCGTTGCCTTTTCTAGTAGCTCTTTGATTACATCAGGACATAGGTGTGCAACAATGGGCAGTGTTTTGGCTTTATAAAAAAGAAAGCCTTGGGGAGGTCATTTATCATGGAGCTAGGTAGAATTGAATCCCAGCATCTGACTGGATTTTGCCCATGGATGTAGTTTCCCTCAATGGCCCACATTGGAGTAGCGTAGGGAACCAGTGCCCATCCCCTTCCCTACCCACCTTAATGAATCAGAATCTCAAGGGAGTAACCAAGTCATCTGCATTTTTTTAAAGCTCTGCAAGTGGCTCAGAAAGGAGCAAGTCTGGACCAGTGTTTGGGAAACTTTTGGAATAGATGAGTGTTTGATTTCTGGGATTCAGAACTGATACTAACAACATGAATCCATGTCACAAGAGTTGGAGTCTAAAGATTAGACTATTGCTTAGTTCCTTTCCCCATTTCAGCATGAATTAGGGATCTGAGAGTGAGTTTTGATCAAGGAAAGAAGTTAAAGATTTGAAAGCCTGTTAGAAAGTAGAGGATTCTCCAAATTTAGTAGATGCCTAGCTGCCTGTGATTCTCAACCCTGGTTGCACGTGAGAGCCTCTGGGGAGGTTTCGAACTGCGCCTGCCTAGAACACTGCCAGGTGCTTATTTGAGTGAGGCAGAGTTGAGAACTTTGCTGGAATCACCTGTGTGACTCAGGTACTCCGCTAGGCCTCTGCCAACAGAAGAGCCTCGAGAAGTGTGAGAACTCGTGTGTGTGTGAGGAATGTTGCAGAAAGCCTGGGGGCAGTGCAGCATGTCTAGAGAAAGCCCAGCATTTAGGTCCTTTAGAACCACAGCGGACAGACTTCAATCAAATGCCCTCTGAGCCTGTCTGGCTCCTGCCCCCGTTATGGATCAATGACATTAGAAGCCAGGGGAGGGGCACCTATAGCCAAAAGATAATAGAAATTAATTAGAACTAGAGAATAAAATGCCTCATGATCGATGGCCTGTTTTAAAAGAGATGTCCTTTTTCATTTAAAAAGAAGAGCAAGTACCAAGAACATGTAGAATTATGGGATGTCCTTTTAGAAAACGCCTTGCACCTAGGAGCAGAGGAAGCAGGGGGAAATCCCAGCACCCAGCCGCTTCTCTGATTAGTCACCTTTACTAGCTAAGAATAGTGCTACCTCCAGCCTTGGCTTGTTGAGAGTTTATTGAGGACATATTAATATAGATGTGTGAACTATTTACAGTCTAGCTGCATTTTGTTTAAATGTGTGCTACTAATCTTCAGTTAGGATATATGTTCACTCCAGTTTGCTCTGCTTCCCCACTGGGTCATTGGGCCCTTAGAGTTTGATTCCACTTGCTGTTGCACGTATTGATCCATCATAATCACCTGTGTGTATGGACTCTAGCTCAGTGATCCAAAGCAGATTGTTCTCCCCATTTGTGTAAAGTTGTCATTTCTAAAGTTCTGTTCATTTTACTTCCTTACATTTGTAGAGCCCCTTATATTTCATATTGGAAGAGTATATGTTAATGAAATGTATAGATTCGGTCAAATCTTCTGGGATAGGAGTTCTTTTTTTTTTTTTCACCCCCAGCATCTCCAGTGTTTTGCCCAGTCTGAGCTGAAAACTTCTAGCCCCCTTAGGAGGCTGACATTCCACTGTTTGAAACTCAGAGGTGAACAGATGACTGCCTCCTGTCGCTCACTCATACCTTAGGGCCTGCCTCTCTCCTGGAGCGGCCACCAGAATGGACTGTTGTAGGAATGCTCAGCTAGCCTACTCTTCTCCAGGCTGAACTCTTCCTGGTCTGGCTACTGTTCCGCCTGTGACAGTTCACCACTCTGATTGACTTCCTCCGAATATATTACAGTTTTTCAGTGTAGCCCATGAAGTGTGGTATCTCTTATTTAGCTAGGAATCTAATTCTAGGCTGGCTATGGCTGTCTCCCATTCTTCTGGGATGTAAATACTTGGGGGCTGCATTAATACAAATTTACTAACAGTTTCTTGGTTGGATAGTTAATGAGTCAACCAAAATACTCCAGTGCTTCTTATCTGAAATAGTGTTAGCTGATAATCAGTTTGATGCAGTACCATTGTGAAGAATGTTGTGGGTGCTGTCCAGACCACACTGCTAAGCGGCCATGTCCATTTAGCACCCAGATTTTTCTATTCTCTTG
The DNA here is from genome assembly GCF_030020395.1 of Manis pentadactyla. Lineage (NCBI taxonomy): Eukaryota > Metazoa > Chordata > Mammalia > Pholidota > Manidae > Manis > Manis pentadactyla. The sequence goes on along the minus strand of NC_080024.1, from coordinate 136,015,779 downwards.
TGCTCTTTGCTCTGAGTTGGGCCAATGATGCGATGTTCATAGAACTAATCAAATATGTCTTTACTGTCATGGTAGTAAATCACCAAAATGACTTTGTCACAAGACATTGTAGAACTTGTCACTTAGTGGATCTATAAGAAGAGAGTAAGTGGCTTACTCTTAAAGTTGTCTGGAAGACCCTTGTCAACATTAAGCAGCAGCAAATTTCATTTCCCATCAGTGCAGAGCCCCATGCTACGGGTCATCCGATGCCTCTTCCACCAGAACTGGTATGCCATCAGGCTTCAAAAAGACTAGCTGGATTTGGGCTTGCCCCTTGAGGCCTGCATTCTTCATTAGCTGGCCCACAGGGTCCTCCGAGGCAGGGGGTGGCAGGTGGAGGGCCTGCATTGGGAATAACGCCCCTTGCTTCCCTTACATCGCTTCCCCCAAGCTTCCTTTCCTGGCACCAGAAGCTCTCCTGGTGGGACTTCTGCACTTTACATCTTGAATTCTCTGCCCATGGCTTATAGTGGAACTGATGTTCACATCCCCCAGGCCTGTTCTTGCTTTCTGAATGGGAATTTAACAAACTTCAAAAAATTCATTCGTCCACAGCAGCAGGCAATTACTGCACCAGGAAGGCAAGAATCTTATTTTAATTGTCAAAAGCTGACCTTTGGCACTCTGCCTTTGTCTTTACCTTCCTGTTATGTAATCCTTCTCCTCCTGAGACAAATTAATGCCTTGAGTTGAAGGAGAATGCCATGTAAAAGAAAAGCATATTAATGCATCTCAAATATTTCCCTACTTGAGATGAATAATAACTGAGTGTTTCTAAGGTCTTAAGTGATGTATGAGAGTTACCAAGTTGTCGTTAAGCACTAACTCAATTGTATAGATTTGTCAGTGGAACCACCAAAGTCACACATCTTGGGTAAGGTACATAACTGGTAGTTGGCAGAGATTATATGAATCCTAACTCCAAACCCTGTACCCTTGACCACTTTGGTTCACTGCCTCCCCAGATAAGATGACCCCTGGATTGGTGGGTTGAGAAACTGAATAGAAGGAAGTTCTGTCAGCTGAGATCAGGAAGAGAGGGGAAGGGAGAAGCAGGGACTCTTTGGGGGTTGAGTTTATTTGGGAACTGTTTCATTTATGATCTCCCACTCCACTCTACCCTTGACATCCAAATATAGCTGTCTAGTAGGTGAATCCATGATGGAGCTGAGCAAGGTCTTGGCCTACAGGTGGTACTTAGACCCTTGGGAATGGGTTCATCCTGGGAGAGATTGGGAGAAAAGTTCCTAGATCAAAACACAAGGAAATCACCCCCCTTGTAGGTGATACAGGTGATACCTTCTTGGGAGTAATTGCAAATATGAGTAAGATTTTTGATTGACCCCAGTGGGGTGAGGTATGGAGCAGTGCTGCACTGATGGGGTTCCTGCCCTGACTGAGCCTGGCTTGGGAGCATGGACTGGGCTGCAATGTGCAGGGCAGTCCTGTGCATCTAAGAATTGCCTCCCATTGCTGCAATTCAAATGCCCAAAATGATCTTTAGCATCCTTTATAACTCTCATATTTATGCTGCCCTTTAGTTTTTAGGCCTTCGTCTCCCTTACATCATGCTCCTTGCTGAAACTCAAGGACTGTGGAAGGCGAGGCTATATTATATCCCTTATTGACAGCCGAGACCTCATGAGGCTTGACCAAAGCCCCTAAGCTTCTGAGTGGCAGTACTGGTGCTGGAACCGGTTCTCCTGTGCCCACTCCAGGGCTCTCACTGTTCTCTCCTCCTGTGTCTCTGTATGACTTGAATCTGGAGAAGCGGGGCTTCTACCTGGCCTCCCACAGCTGGGCTTGCACCAATTAACTTGCTCCCTCTGATGGGAAGTTTTTGTGGCTGCTGCCTGGCAGCCTCTGCCGGGAGGCTGTGTGGGCTGCCTTTGGGTACCTGGACGCTCCTACATGGAGGGCCGTAGAGCACAGGCTGCTTTGTCTTTGGCACATTTCCCACGTATGTACTCTTGAGTGCAAAGCCAGTGGTGGGTTTCAGTCAAATTCATTCTTTGCCTTTCCCTGTCCTTAGTGTCCCTCTGCACACTTGATTAGACCCCATCTGTGCGTATGCTGGTGACTTCTGGATGCATGTAAAGTGTGACTCCAGGAATGTGCTGAGGATCACATTTTCTGCCCTGGAGATCACAGCAGCCCTTTAAACTCTCAGTAGACAAGTAACTATATAATATTAAATGGTTGTCCAAATATACTCCTGCCTAAAAATAGCCATCTCTCTGGCCTATCACTTTATTTAAAGTTTTATCTACTCAGCTGTGAGTCAAAAACTATTAAAATACACATATCACCTGAGAGAAAATGTCGTATATGTCACACCTTTATGATGCTACTCGAGTCTATTGCCTCTGACTTCCACCAGCACCGCTTGAGTTTGGGGCCTCATCCTCCGTTTGGGTCACTGCTGCAGCCTCAGCGGGCCTCCATCTTGCCTGCGTTTCCTCTAACTCCCAAGTCTGTCTCCATGCTGCTGCTAAGAAGGAGGGGGTGTTTGTGTGTTTTAAAGTAAATTATTTCAGAGTGGAAGTGCTGACCCGAAGGAGCCAGCTGGGAGGGAGCAGATGGGAGCCAGTGGTATAACGTGGAGCGGGGTGCTGGGCTGGGGGTGGGATCTGGAGTTCAAGTGATGAACTTTACCTCCCTGAGAAGGTGTGCTTCTGTTAGAGAAGGGAGGAGGGGAGGCCAGGGCTGATGACAGAGGAAGGAGGGGGGCCAGGGCTGATGACAGGGAGGAGGGAGGCCAGGGCTGATGACAGAGGGAGGAGGGAGGCCAGGGCTGATGACAGAGGAAGGAGAGAGGCCAGGGCTGATGACAGGGAGGAGGGAGGCCAGGGCTGATGACAGAGGGAGGAGGGAGGCCAGGGCTGATGACACAAAGGTTGGTCAATGGGGAGGCAGGAGATGGCATAGCTGTTCCAGGTCTTTCGCTTCATTTGCTAAGATTCCTATCATGCCAGCATGTGGTAGATACTTACACATGGGATTTATAGTGTCTCTGAAAATGTAGACAACTTCCCAAAACTACCTGGGATGGGAAAGTGGTGTGTGTTTGGGGAGAGGGCGGTGCACCCACAGTGTTGCTGGGCTGGAGCGCTGGCTGCAATGGTGGGCAGCCGGCCAATGAGGTGACGGTGTCTCTAGCAAGACAGAGATGAGGTAGCTTGGTGCTGCAGCATTTTTCTAAGGCGCCTGTGGTGGGTGAACCTGGTGAGCTGCAGGGTGAAGACAGTGAGTGGTGTGATGACCTGTCTCCTCTGCCCTGGTCACTGGCCCGGCTCAGCCAGGTTCCCTTGCACTTGTCCCTAGTGGGGTGGACCACACAAGAAAGAAATGTCACTTTGACAGCTTCAGGGATCCTTAGACTTTTTTTTTGGTCTGACTTGTTTATTTTACAGAAGATGAACTTGAATACCAAGGAGGAGAGGGGTCTTGTCGGGTCCTACATTGAATCTGTGCTGAGGCCCCCAGTCCAGAGCTCCTCCTAACCTTCAGCGGAGAAGCCAGCTCTCTGGACCATGGCCGTACCCTGAGGTCTGCTCAGTGCGTGTCTTGATATGAGCTGAAGACCTCAGGCCAAGACTTCCTTGTGTCTTGGCCAAGATCGACCTCAGATTGAGTCATTCTGGTGAAATAGACAGTTTTCAAAGAAATGGTGAGCTGAGTGCTGGCCTCTAAGATGCTGGGCCACAGAACATGTTGTAGAGAGAGGGATCTAGAGCAGAAGGTCGTCCAGAGCAGAGGGGCATGTTTTCTAGAACATGAGAAGAGCAGGTGTGGCTGGATCTGTAATCTGGAATGAACAGGAGGGCAACAGAGGCGACCTGGAGCCCTGAGAATTGGTGCCCTCATTGTGGGCTCCAGCAACCTGTAGCCTATCTTCTAACTATTATAAAGTAAAATATTAAGAGCTGTGACTTCTGAAAGTTTATTTTGTATGATAGGTTAGAGTTCTACTACTTGAGAATACATTTTAAAGGTGGGTTTATGAACTTTTCCTTTTCCAAATGTCCGTCCAATTTTATTTGGTGGTCTGTTGTGTCTGTGTGTATTTGATTTACTGTCTCCTGTCCCAGGTGGAGAATAAATGATTCTGGAGTGTACTGTGGTTTCACATTTTTCTTCCTTTACACAAGTCAATGGTGCAAGCTGAGAGATCACAAAACTAGGTAGGTAGCTAGGCCATCCCAGCCAGTCAGAGAAAAGTGTGTTACGTTTTTAATTAGTTTGGGACACCTGTCTACCTGCTCCCCTCAGTCCCTTCCTCCCTTCCATGTCATTCTTTAAAAGCACTTCTTAAATCCGCCATTTATTAGCCTGAAATTGGTACTTGAAGTGGTTACACACACAAACCATCGTGAAACACGATGCCCTGCTACAGTAACAGCCCCGCCACCCCAGAAGCAGCAGCAAGGAGTGATGGTTGTGGGCGCTGGAGCCAGCCGCCGATCTCTCCTGCTGCCACGCACTAGCCGTGTGGCCTTAGGCAAGCATACTGCTGTTCATCAGTTACGTGAGGATAAGAATAGGACCTCATTCCGAGGAATGTTCTGAACACCGGTTGTTTGATAATGGAGAATGCCTGGCGTATGGAAGGTGCTACATGAGAACTATTATAATTTTTCTAAAGCTTTCCATAATTGACTATAATTCACTTTAAACAGTATCTTCACGTCGATATTTTAAAGATTTCAAGTACTTTAGACAAATTTTTACAGTGAGCTCTGTAGTGTACTGTAAGGACACATAAGAAATAAAGAAATGAACAATCTAAGTCAAGATCTTAATATCTCTTTAAAAATTAAGACTTATTTTTAGATTAGTTTTAGGGTCACTGCAAAACTGATGGAAAGGTAGAGATTTCCCACGTACGCCCTGCCCCCACATGTGTGTGGCCTACCTCATTATCTGCATCCCCTACCAGAGTGGACCATTTGTAACAATGGAGGAACCTCCACTGACACATCATAATGGCCAAAATCCATAGTTTACATTAGGGCTCATGCTTGGGTCATACTAGGGTACATTCTGTGGGTTTGAACAAATGTAAAATGCCATCATGATAGCATCCTTATGGTATCATACACAGTATTTTTACTGCCTGTCCTAAGAGTCCCCTGTGCTCTACCTGTTCAGCCCTCCGCACCAGCCCCAACTCCTGGCAACCACTGATCTTTCTTGTCTGTAGTTTGGTCTTTTCCAGAATGTCATATAGTTGGAATCATACAGCATGTAGCCTGTTCAGATTAGTTTCTTTCACTTAGTAATAGGCATTTGTCTCCTCCATGTCATTTCATGGCTTGCTTGCTCATTCATTTTTAGTACTGAGTATTTTGTTGTGTGGATATAACACAGTTTATCCATGCCCCTGCAAAAGGACATCTTGGTTGCTTCCACGTTTTGGCAATTGTGAATAAAGCTGCTCTTCACATCCATGTGCAGATTTTTGTGTGGAAACAGAATTTGCAGAAAATATACTTCATGCAAATGCAGTCCTTTACAGCATAAGGAAGGTAGAGTAAAAGGGTATATGTACCATCAAGCAAAAGGATATAAGCAAGGGAGGAAAAAACCCTACTCGTAAAGCAGCCCATTTGAACTCATGTTTGAGAGAAGATGCAAGAAACAGAAGATTGAAAACAATCAGATTGAAACCCCCCTATTGAGTTCTCTTTTAAAGAGATGCTTGAATTTTCTAACATTTTTCTAGGCAATTAATTAAAACTTCAGGTTAACTGGCATTTCTAAGAATCAGGGAAGTCAAACCAGTCTATTTGCAAAGTGGTGTCACAATGTAAATGTTTTATTTGATAACATTTGAAATAAAGGGAGTGCTATTTGATTTTTCAGATAAAGCACCTCAGTGTTAAGGGATTTCTTTTCTATCTTGGCTGAGAAAAATCAAACATAGCTTATTGAGGAATATAGGAACTGGCATTGTTCCTAAATATGTTTTGTCTCATCTTTTGCCATAAGTTAGATTTTTATAGACTCGAAGTAAAAGGGATTTTCAGTGCCTATCCTTCAAGAAAATTCACAAAGCTATTATAACCTAAGAACAGTTAAAGCATGTCCACATACACCCTGTACATGAATATTTATATGTACTCATAATGGCCCCAAATGTCCATCAACCAAAAAATGAATAAACAGAAGCAGCATATCCATATGATGGGATATTCTGTTACTCAGTCATAAAAAGGAATGAAGTACTGATAAATGCTACACCATGGATAAGCCTTGAAAATATAAGAGGCTAGTTGAAAGATCACATGATTTCACTCATGAAAGTACACTGTAGGGAAATCTATACAAAAGGTACCCTCGTGAATGCTTATGGTAGGGAGACTGATAAGCAGTGGGAAGTGGCTGATAATGGGCATGGAACTGCTTTTAGTTGTAATGAAAATGTTTTAAAATTGATTTTGGTGATGGTTGCACAACTCTGAACATACTAAAAACCATCAAATCATACACTTGAAGTGGGTGAATTGAATTACTGATCAGTAAAGCTGTTGCCTCCCAAAATAATAGGTAGTAGCAGATTTGGAGATGCTAATTTAGAGAAGGTGGATAGGAATTACATTTCTTACATGGTATCATTTGAGCCTAGACTTGGTAAAATAAGGTTGAGGCAGGTGGGATGATGGAAAGGAGGCAGGCATGAAGAATAATCTGTGGTAAAGAACCCTGTCCAAAAAGATTTGTGTTTTGGGAGGTATGGACTTCCTGGTGAAGAACTTGGTACTGCACGCACTAACCAATGTGCATATAAATATGCCTTATTTGTAAGAGAAAACATCTTCAAATCATAAGCCAGCCTTTTAAATTTAAGCTTCACTAAATGATTTTAAAAAACATTTAAGTCTTGAGTTTATATAGGATTAGATCCCGGGCTGATATATGTCTTGATTAAGTCAGGCACAGCAAGGAGGTGAAGCAGAGAGAATGGGATTAAAGAAAAACAACTGAACAGCCGGGTGGCAGTGCCCATTTTGAGCTCAAGGTTGCACAACCTTCTGGTCTTGCTCTCCTGAATTCTGAAGGCCTTATCCACTGACTGACACCTATCTTTGGCCCTTTGCCTATATCCCTTCTCTACCAGTCAGGAAACCAGAACATGGCTCAGCAAAATACACCACCGAATTGTGGTTGCTTAGCAGGTTGGCAAGATCAGCTCTGTCTTGGCATCTGTAGTATTCCAGTAGAGCAGGGCTGGAGATGACCAAGAATCTTAATGTGTCCAGATCAGTGTTTGACAAATATAAGACAGAGCGCAATTAACTTATCATCCTAGAGAGCACCTAGAAGGAAATTGCGCTGCTGAAAACAGGAGTAGTTTCCTTCAGCAGGTGGCTCTGATGGGTCTCCTGAAAGAGGTGCTTGCTCAAGTGGGAGGGGGGAACAAGAGGAAGCCTTGTGAGTGATGCCAGGAAGGGACTAGGAGATGAGGTAATACGGTGTGATTTCACGTATCCTCAAGGAAGACAGTAACTCCCAGGAAGCTCACTTCCCTTACCATGGGCCCACCTGTTCCAGAATATTTCTTACAATTAAAATTGATGAATGACACAAAACACTAAAAAATACCTAACCCTTTAGGATTTTGCAACTGATGGGGTTTGCAAAACCTTTCCAAGGAAGTGGTCAGTTTATCTGTATTGGAACAGTTCCTCTGCTCACAGGAAGCCATTGTTGAATTTTCCACACGGAAGTTTATTATGACAGAAGGGTTCTTTTCCCCCCAGAGGTCAAGTTAGTTATGTAATTGTTTGTACCCCCAAAATTGTCCTACAAGGAAAGACAGAAAAAATTCTCTAAGTCTTGGGCTCAGCTCACCAGTCCCTGTCCCATGAACCCCCTGCACAGCTAATTCCTATCTCTGCACTTTTCTGTCACTGCAAACTTCTGGCTCTCAATCAGCATCAACCTTAGGACTGTCCTGTCAACACTGACATTTAACGAGAACCTCTAGGGGACTTTCTCTAGGGTCACAGCCCTCTTGGGTCTCCCCTTTCCCCAAAGTCTCAGGCTGTTATACCTAGAAAGCTCAAGGCCTTACTTCATGTCGGTGGGCAGTAAAGAACTGCCATGTGATCGAGGGCAACTGAGTCCCCCTGTCATCTTGTCCTTTTTGATGCTGAGAGGTTTGCAGGCACTCAAGTAGATCTTGACCTCTTGGGTTCTTGTCCCTGTTAGTCCACCTGTACCCAAAGGTATCAGGGCTGAAACCTGTGGAAAGGACTCTGCCAAGTATCTTAGGCTTCTTGGCAATGGAGGGGCCCAGGGCACCCTGGACTCTGCCAAGGAAACCCTGGTTTTGGGTAAATCACTTACACTTTATACTGGTTATTGGGCCTCTAAAGTGGGGGAAGGAGTGTTATGTGATCTGTCTCACATTGCCACTGAATGGTAAACTGAAATTTTAGATGTGATCGCATAATAGGGTAGAACTGATATTGATGACTGTGAGTTCTGATTCTCTGTTCCCTAGGTCTCCTGTTTTCTTACTAACTCTTGGTCACTTTTATCTGTGCTATATAAAAAGGCACTTGATTGAGGGCAGGGAGGCAAGTAATCAATAGGAACTATTAAAACTAAAGTCTTGGTTACTCTCACCCAGCCCAGACAAAGGATCCTGTGATCCTCTCCACAGCCTATTTTTGACCTGAGATGGCTATTTAAGGAATTCAGGATTTGATAGAAGTGTAGTCTCTTCATCTGTTGAAATTGTTTTATTTGCCATCTTAAAATCTCAGCGTGTGGGTGCACATAGGGAGGATGTCTTGGCTGACCTTAGAGGACTCAGGAATATTGTGAGGAGTCTGTTTGGCATATTTAGACATTTAGCTAAGATTTCCCAGATGACACAGATCTAAGGCTGTGTCAGCCTGTATGGGCTGAGAGAAGGGAGGAGTATTCTCCAGTTTGTTTTGCTAGTGACGTTTCTGAGAGTCAGCAAGTCTTCCTGATCAAGCCTAATGGATGAGTCGCTTTCCATTATTAGGTCTTTTCCAGCCCATTAAAGTGAGACTTTCTTCAAATACCATATGATTTCACTTATATGTGGATTCTACACAAAACGGAAGTAGACTCATAAACACAGAACAAACTCGTGGTTGACATAGGAGGGGGTTGGGGGGTGAAACAGGTGAAAGGGAACAAATTTGGAATGTGTGGTAGCTTGATCTGGGTGATAGTCACATAATGTATACACCTGTCCAAATTGAGCTGTACGCTAAAAAAAAAAAAAACTGTATGCTAAGATTTGTGCATTTTGTATGTAACCCAGTAAAGATACAGTCTGTCTTTTGAGGAATCAGATGTGTTGACCTGATGGGTGTAATTCATTTGTATCCCAGGATCCACAGACTTAGGATGCTGTACCAAAGAGACCATGACTGTAAGGGGCTATTGATAAGTAACCAGAGCCACTGGCTGACGTGTTCTTGCTCTGAGTCCAACCATTAACATGAATTATCTGCGAAGCCATGAGCTTTGCTTGAATGCCTTCACACTGAAGCGGACTGTTTTACTAAGCAGCCTCTCCTGGGGCTAAATGTTGATGTGTTTGAAGGGCCCCTGCATGGGAGAAGGAAAGGAAGGGGCTCTGTGTACAGGGTGGCTTCAAGTCCTTCAGCTTCTTTGTCCTCAGTTTCTTTCATGGGGAGAAAAAGGTAGAGCACCTTCCAGCTGGGTTTTCAGGGTGTTTTCAGGGCAAGTTTCCTAGAAGATGGCCTTTGAACCAGCTCCAAACGGATAGATAGGATTTGCATGTGAAACCGGGGAAGGAGATGGAAAAGGAAGAATTCTACAAGAAGAAAATGACTGGAGGAAGTATGAATAGTTCTATTTGGTTGGAGCTGTTAGTTTTTGTATTACTTGGATCTGAAAGCAGCTTCCTTCTGATTTGTAGTTATTAATGCTAGTTCTGCCCAGATTAGGGGGTGAAGTTCACAGGGTCAGGCTTTTCCTCCCACCTCAGTTTCTCAGATCTTTGCAGCTTCACATTGAAACCCTTGGTTTCCTAATATCCCACCTCTCTCAGCTCCATGTCAGAGTCCATCTCAGTGTGGATCCCTGGTGAGGCTCGATGGCGCAGAGCACAGGGGGAATCCCACCTCAGGCGCAGCTCGTGGCAGCTCCCTGGGGCACCTGGAATGGAGTCAGCTGAGGAGGACCTTTGATCCGGTCAGGGGAGTCCCTTCCCTGTGCCGCCTTATCTTGCCCTCTGCTTCTGTGTTGTCTGGGCCATGCAAGTGAAGTGACAGCTAGAAGTAGAAGGTGTGGGGGTGGGAGGTAGGTAGTAGCTAGGAAATAGGATAGTGAGGCAGAATGCACAGAAAGCTCAAGAAGGAGCAAGCTGTTTTGTAATCATATGTGCAATCCATGCCCTATGATGTCAAAAGCAGATGCTGCCATTTATTCCCCAATTCTGTCATCCTTAAGAATCCTAAACACGTGCTTCTTCCTACCTAAAATCACTATTGAGGGGAGAAAAATGGAAGAGCCCTTGCCTTCCACATCTGTTAGCAGAGCATGGATACTGACCCAAGAACTTCCTTCTGCTAGCTCCCCAGTGCCGCTGATCCCTCTGCTAACTTTTATCCTTAGGAAAGGCACAAATCCTCTATCCTGTATCAAATCCCTCATCCACTATCTCTTGGAACCTTAGTTCTCCCTCCCCTGCATCTGAGGAAGCCTCTGAACCAGTTAGCTTTGTATTCTTACGGAAAGACTGAGAAGTCAAGCTGAAAATGCAGCTGCTCCTTGAACAATGCAGAGGTTAGGGGCACAGCCCCTTGTGCACTGGAAAATTTACCTATAACCTGACTCCCCTAAAACTTGTAATAGCCTACTGATGACCGGAAGCTTTACTGATAACATGAACAGTCTATTAACACATATTTTATGTATTATATATATTATATACTGTATTCTTACCATAAAGTGAGAAAAAAATTCAAATTGTTGGGAATATCTGAAAAACCTTTCAATACACTTATTGAAAAAAGTCCACGTATAAGTGTACCTGTGCAGTTCAAACCCATGTTGTTCAAGGGTCAACTGTACTTTTGACCTGAGCTTCCTGGTTTCCTTATCACATCTTTTCCTTAGAATCTTTTCAGCTGGTCCCAGTTAATGCTTAGGCTCCGGTGCATTGTAGTCAAATTCATACCTGCACATTCCCCTTCCTTTACCTACCTTGGGGGCTCTTTAGTTTACCGGCTGGAATATTGAGTCATGAGTGAGATTCCTATGGCAGTTCGCTTCCCTGTGTTTCAGGTCTGTGGATTTGTGTCTGGTAGTGACAGTCTAATTTTTTAAGCTGTATATGCACAACACTATGAAGGTTGAGCATTTATTTTTGTAATCGAATAAAGCTCAGAGCAGAATTAGTCTAACATGTTTAATGGTATTCATAATGTGTACATAATTTAGACATGTTAAATAGCTTACACAAATGACTGCATTTGGTAGTACCTTTCCATAGCTAAACTGCCTTTTGAGTTCTCTTTATTCATCTACAGTATCTATTCATTCATCATGAAATATATGTCTGCTAGTTACCAGAGTCTGGTTTATCCACAGTGTGTCCCCAGGGTCTTCAGTTCCTGACACTCCCCCAGTCCTTTTGAAGAGCAGAAGAAACAGTTTCTGGGCCAAGAGACTAGGGTTGCTTGCCTTTAGGGGTGAGAGGGTATGGAGAACGCTCAACCCAGTGAGAGTTTCTCTAGCCTCTAGATGGAGGCATGTGGAAGCCTTGTAGCACCAGAACAGAGGAGGGAATAGTCAACATATACTGTCTCTCTTGAGCCAGCCCCTTAGGATTTTGCAGCCAAGCAAGAGAATCATGAAATTTCAAAGCAGCAAAAAAGATGGAGAAATAATCTAGTCTAGTAATTGACTGTCCAGACTAGCCTCATTAACAACACCTGGGAACTTGTTGGAAAGTATTTGTGAAAACTACTTTATTCCCAAGGAACAATATTGGCCTACTGAGGGTAATGACATACAAACTACATGTATAAGTGTGTTGGCCTTCTGATAGGCTTCAATTTTGAGGTCTGAAAGTGTATATATACACCAACTGTGTGTGTGTGTGTATGTTTAAATGGTATATATATACTAACTTTATGGCATAAGCTGTAATGTTTTCCAGTGAAGAGAACCTTGCCCCACGACCTAGGGCTCTGTGAAATCTGCCCCCTACCTCCTCCAATATAGTTAATGGTGTTTCTCATTGGTCCCTGGAAAATACAGAAGGACGAATGAAGCATAAGCATGATCTAAAGTCACTGTCAGGAATGCTGTGTAAAGAGGTGTGGTTTTGCAGTCAGGCAAAGAAAACAGTCTTTGAAAAGAGGATCGGGGATTCTTAACCCTTTCTGTTCCATTTAACACTTAAATGTAACACCTATAATATGTACAGTTACAGTGGAAACTGATTAAATTGAAAGTTTTCAAGATATTTTAGGAGTGTCATACAGTAGCTATAAGGGATTGTTATGTTAGAGGCAGATCTAAGAACCATTTTGTATTAGAGTGTAAATATTGAAACCTGCAGCAACGGTACATTGTATGGTGTCAGTCATAGGTTCTAATTCTGTTTTTTGGCTATATTCTTAAGTGAAAGGAATGTTAAAGCGGTTAGAATTGACTAAAGTGCCTTTTATTCCCTCTAAGGTCATAGATCCCCTTGAATTCTATTCTCAGACCCGTTGGGAATTTGTGGGTCCAGGTTAAGAACCCTGGAATTAGAAGACTGTGAAACTTTCCCCCAACTACAGGCATTAGCAGGCAGCTACTTGTTCTTGTTACTACATATGCATGTGTGTCCTTCTAACATTCAAAGCTGACCAGTCTGCACTGTTACTTCAACTGTATGATTATCGACAGTGTAAATACAGTTAGAAAACTTTGATTTCTAGGTAATTTGTCATAAGCCATTAGACAGAGCTTGGAATTAAATGTAAAGGCTTCTCTTGTCTGCAGCTAGGTGAAGCAGTTACATCACAATTTAAGGACTCTGTTTAGCCTCCTAAGCTTATCTTTGTTACGTTGTGTTTGGCTAATATTGTCCATAAATAAGTTACAAGGTATTTGCCAGGAGCATCTAGGCATATTTATATAGTGACCCATTTAAAAGATGAATGGATTAGGCAATATCTATAAAGGAAATAGTGAAAGACCTTGTATCTTACTGGGAGCTTGGCAGAGAGACATTGTGGTATAGAGGAGGAGGATGGGTTTTCAACTGAGGTACTCAATGCACCTGGCTTCAGATACCAGCTGGACTAAACAACATAAGGCTATTTTACCTGAACTTAGAAGAATGTGTTCCTTCACTGAAAATAGTTTCTAGGAGCAAATGAAGTAGAGTTTGGAAAGAGATATTTCTTTGGTACTATAGGGTACAAATGTACATGTTCATCAGGGTTCACTCCGCTTATGACAACATTACCCAAAACAAGTCTATAAAGTATAAAATCACAGCAAACATTTGCTTCTGTTACTCACTCTCCCCTAAAACCACAAACTTCTGAGTTGCAAAGTGTTCCTGACATAACAGGTAGCTTTAGTTGAAGTGGAATGTATCACACAACTCCACTGTAACCGAGATCTGGAAGCACAGAAAGCAGCAGGAGGTCTTACGATCCTCTTCCAGCTCCTTATTTTAAGAGCAAAGAAGCTGGCACATTCCATTCACACCCAGGACCCCCTTAAGCAGTTGACAGTCTCACTCTGCCCCTGCTTGTCTGCCATGGAGGGCTGGGTTTGGCGGAGCTCCTGAGGTTTTTTTCTGCAATGCTATCACTTCCAAGAGAAGAGAGCCTCTTGGGAATAGTGAGTAAGTGGAAGAGGTGGATTCATTTTGCCTTTATCTCTATCACACTGCACCTAGGAGGTTTATAAATAGAACTTAGCACTCCGAGGGCCACTGTGAAACTGAAGTAGGAAAATGACACGTGGATATTAAATGCGCTAAGTACTTCTCTCCTCTACTGTCAGAGGTTCAATTTCATCTTACCAAGTAGACACTTAGAACTCTGACTGCTAAATACCAGTTAAGTTAAGCAGTTCCTGATGAATATTTACGCTGGCCTTCTGGAATGGCACACAGCCCACCTTGTGGAGGGGAGGACATGTGGCAGTATGGGACATCAGCTCCTCATGGCAGAGGTGCTCAGGATGCCCTTCTGCCACCCTTGCTCCTGGAACCCAGGGCCTGTGTGGGCCGCAAGGACCCCTCACAAAGCTGCCTCCCTCCTGGTGCCCAGGGTGGCTTTCTTCCTTCCCATGTGGAAGCCTGGCCTTCCTGTTGGAAGGGTTCATAGAATCTCTGTGCTTGGAGCTTTCTGGCCCAGCTTCTTATCACAGCAGAACATTCTCTCTAGTGCCCCCACCTTGAAAGGAAGCCGCTAACTATAGACCCACTGGAACTGGGTAGTTTCATTTTGAGCCTAAATCTGCCTCGCCGTGATTTTCTGCATCAGTCTCACCTAACTTAACCTCCATCATCACCTATCTCTATACGCCAAACTTGCACCTCCTGACAGAACCCAATTTTCTCCCCCAATCTGATTCTGCAGCCCACTTTTTATGTACCTAACATTCACACTCTAATACGGTCTTGATGTCATTTGGTTTTAATATAATTGTGCATTAGTATCCCTAAACGTTGTTGTTTCTCTTGAGTTTCTAAAGATGATATCAGTCTTGTCATGTTTCGTCAGCACTGCTCCTGAGATCCATTTAGCCTGTCTCCCAATTAACTCTGTCCATGGTCCTGACCCAAATCTTTGTTGAACAGAAATTCTTAATTAACAAATCTTTGTAGCCCCATTCTCTAGCTCAGTTTTTTTTTCTTAAACCATAGCTGATCTGTGTTGTGAGATGGTGTTGAAAATATAATTAGAAGCCAGACAGACATAGGCAAGAAACAGATTGATTATCCCATTAGTGAACAGAATATATTCTTCTGACAAACCCAGATTTTCAGATGATTTGTCACTAGAGGAGGAATCGATGGAGGGGCTTGTGATGTGTCCAGAGACGTGGCGTCCTTCTCCTATGCCTTAGCTGGGCTTCCCCTCCCTCCTGTTTTGCAACTGCAATCCATATCAGGCGGTTTATTACATGTTTTCCCACCTCTTCCTCTCTCAGGGAGTGCCCAGTTCAGGCAAATAATTGTATCTGTCTGAGGCTCAGGCCCTTGCAGTCCTCTTCCCGTGGATGAATGTTAGGGTGACCAAGCACAGGACAGGGACCACCAACTTCAGTTTTGTGGGTAGTAAATTGCACAACTCTAGGGGGTACCAGACCCTGGGCACAGCCTGTACAGACCACTGTATGTGATAGCCCTTGTTCAGGCTCCTCTTTTGACACAATCCCAGTGCTGGCCTGCCCATCCAAGCCTCTACATCTGAGATCAGCCATCATGGGATTTAATGTTCTGGTGGGGGAGACAAGGGTGAGAGGAATACTCAGTAGACAAACATTAGTAAATTGTCTAGTGAAGCTACAAAGGTGAAGTGGTCAGGGAAGGGCTTATGAAGAAGTGATATTTCAGCTGAGGAAGTGAGATTAAGCCAACCAGTACTAAGGACACCTGATGCATATCTAATCTCTTATATTGAGGCTAGATTTGTTAGGTTCATTAAGGAATGCTTTATTGTATAGGAAGGGGTGCCATACTAGAGACATCACAGCCCATTGGGAAAAAAAAGCCCGCGGCAGCAGGTGGAAGCCTGTGTTGAGTTTGGGATCTCACTTGCTGAGAACTTGAGACATATGACTTGGCCTTTCCAAACTTCAGTTTTATTTTCTTCAAAATGGGAAGCCTGGCACCCAGTAGGCTTATGAATCCCAAGCAAGGGATACACGACTTAGAGTTTTGTACACCACTCGAGCATGATGTAAATGGGTGGTTAATTAATTATACTGAAAAGTAATATAAGAACTGCCATAAGGTGGAATATGATTGAGTACCAGCCATTAAGAGTTGTGAGATCATAGAAGGGAAGATCACTTCAGGCTTCTGTAAAGTAGGAAGGAATTTTTTTTAAAGCCCTGTGTAGCTTGAACACAGTGAACAAGGGAACAGTGATGTGCAATAAAGCTGGAAAGACGTGCTGGCTCACACAGGGCCTTGAATGTAGTGGAGCTGGGATCTTAGCAGGCAGGGGGTGCTCGCGGAAGGCTTACAGCAGGGGGGAGAGGTAAGATCAGTGTTCATAGCCCATTGGGAAAGAAAAGCCCGCAAACAGGTAAGATCTGTTTGTCACCCATCAGAGGGGGTGATGGCTGGACCAAGGGCTACAGAGAGGGGAGCAGACTATATTGGGAGATGAATTCAGTAGGGAAAAGGACGAATCCACAGTGACTCCCAGGTTTCTGGCTGGAGTCGGCAAGTGCAGTCTGCTGCCTCTTACATGAAGAAGGCACAGGTGGGGCAAGCAGGAAGGGACACAGAGGCTGTGTGCCAGGAGCCCCGGACATTCAAGGTTAAAGTAAGTGCCTGCTCTCAGTTCAGTGGCTGGTATGGGCCCTGTGGCTGCTAGAGCTTGGGGTGCCAGGTGTGAAGATGGGGACACCACTGGTGCCACACGGACCCTGCCCATCACAGCTGACATTGTTGCTCTGGGTCTTCTCTCAGCAGAAGTCAGCTGGAGCATGTTTCCCTGGGGGTCCTGTGTACATATTGCTAATTGGGAGGCCCCAGGTGACAAGTTATTCTCTGCAGGAAACCTAAACAAGACAATACTTCAGAAGGATTCCTCAAAGCAAAGTTCCCCCAGCTGTGTCCCCAGCTGGTCAGCAGGGCTTTCCTTTTTCTAGCCAGGCACCTGCTCCACTCCCTCCCCAGGGCGCCCTGCCCAGAAGTGGGAGGGGGAGAGGGGCCTTCCCTGTTCAGGGAGCTCAGAGCCCTGCAGTGGGTTGGTGGGAAATGTTTGCCAGAGGAGGTGGTTTAGCAGCCATTCTTCCTCTCAGGTGACAGGGATCCGGAGGGAAGTGGGGAGCAGCTGTGTGGGCATGTGCTGGATGTCAGTGTGCTGCCTGGAAGCAGGAGGACGGCCAGGTTCCTCGGCACAGAATCCTTACGTTTGTCTGAGGCGCAGGCCTTCAAGGGCCTTGTCCTGTTTGGGGTACCACACACCTTCCTGAAGACAGCCCAGGCCTGAATAATGGCTGGGTACAAAATACCTTGGCCTTGGTTTTGTTTTTCTGAATAAAGGGGATTTATTGAAAAGCAAACTGACCCAAGTTTCCAGCTAAGTCTTGCTTGTAACTGGGCTGAATGGGTGGAGCCACACATGGGTTATATTTTTGAAGGACCTTGGGTAGAATGTCATGCTTTAAAATGTCTACTCCCACACTGGCCCTACATAACCAGAATTTGAAACTGAGCGCTCTCTTCCTCTGATAGTCCCTGTTAGGATTTTGGTCACATAGTCACCAAATGTCAGAGACAGGTCACTTGGGGAATCTAGTTCACAACCTTGTACTGTAGCGATAAAAAAAAGTGGCCAAAGCCACCCAGCAGGTGACACCACCAGGGCCTAACATCAGTATAAGGTGCAATGTGGCAACATCCTAAAAGTGGTACAAAGCAAATGATGTGGGACTTTAGAAGACAGAGATACAATTGCCTTCTGGGGTAGCTGGATCAGGAGTCAGGACAGAGTAGTTTGGACATGGGTAGGAACTCAGTAGGAGGGTAAATGATGGTGATTCCAGGTAGGGAAAGAACATAGATGGCAACAGTGGGAAAATACAGTGTCAGAGATTGACAGGTAGTGCCATTTGGCTGAATCACAACACCATCTTATAAGAAGGGTAGAGGTCATAATTTTGCAGCAAGTCCCGAAGATAGGGGCATCCTCTATAATCTGGTCAGGGCTTACAAAGAGCCTGCCAATGGCAGAACCAGGCCTCAGGCCACATCCTTAGACTAAAAGCCCAATGATCTTTTCAAGGCACCACAGTTTGCCACACTTGTGAAGGGATTTAGTGTTCAGGGTATGCATTTTAGGCAGTTTTAAATGTACAACTAAGGAGTCTCGACTGGATTCAGTAAGCAATGAGTAGTTTGGGGAACACATGCCTAGAGCTGTACTTTGGCCATTTAATGTGGCAGGAGTGTTAGGACAAATTGGACACCTAGGTACCTAGTTGAGGTGACCACTCTGAAGAGCACAAGCACAGAAGGGCATCATAGTCTAATCAGAGACTGGGCTGAATAACCTGAGGGTCGAATAAGCTAGCAACCTTGTCCAAGATCAGCTAGCTAACCAGCAGTACAGCTGATGGTCAAATTCAGGTTTGTTCTTACAGCCCACATTCTGGTTTCCAGCTCTCTAACTGAGTTGGAAGCAAAGCTAATGTAGAACAAGGTGAATTCTATTGCACAGCATCCCTTAAAGCCAGTTTGGGGCTGTTACAGAATCATGTATATATACTTATTTTGCACCTCGCTGTGTAACAGGCTCGGAGTTGGGCAGGTAGTGTGTGGAGAAGTGAACTGGAGCTAAATAAAAATCATCAATTTCTAAAAATATTTTAATTGGTCTAATGAAAGTTGTGACAAGTTTCTTGCTCGCCTAAGAAGAAGTCAATTGCCCTGATTTCAGCCTACATGTTAGCATCAGATCTAATATCCAGCAAATTAGGAGTTAGCATGAATGGCCACTGCCCATACTTCTTCATGCCCAAGAGCCTCTCATGCAAAGATTTCTAAAACTTGGGGATATTTATAATTCCTGATAACATCTTGGACATGTACATGAATTTTTATTAGAACAGCAAACTTTGCCTCCACATTCTGCCGGTTTTTTTGTTTCCCCGCCTTGATTCCTTTTTGCTATGAGTTCCTTTGGGATTTATTGTCACATAAACCAGCCTCCTCTTTTTGAATTCCTGGACACTCACCCTCAGAATAGCCTGCTTGCTTCTCAAACTTTTCTGACTCTTGTATGAGTCATTCTCTCTGGGGATCTAGTGAGTGATTTTTCAGTCATTTTGCAGCGATGCACAGGGCAATTCCCACCTTGACACTGCAAATGTCACCTGTCTGTGCCTTATTTGTCTAGACCAAATGTAATATGTTACCTGGGTCTCTCGCAGTCCAGTTTCCTATGTGTGCTGTGTTGCTGCAGGGAGCCTGGGGACCCTCACTCCCCCGGCCCCCACCTTTCCTGATCCATTTGCTCCTGGCATCTGTATGTCACCCCCAGGGATCTTTAAGTTCTTTCAACAGTACATACCTCTCCCTTTTACGGGGTCTTCTGCTAAGGACTGAGTCTCAGACACATCCTGTGCTCATCCATTTATTTTAGGCTAAACATACAGACTTTAGGCAAAACTACAAACTTTTGGGTGTGACTCCTGCATCCAGCTTTGCCTAATAGCAGATACAGAGAGGTTTTTAAAGATGGCATCAAACTTGTGTCTGTTGCAGAGGTCTAAAGCCTAGCTCATTATACTCTGCATTGGCTGGGATGGTTGTGCTTCTGAGCAGTTCTCTGTTGATTAGAAAGGGATAGAGAGGTGAGATGACACCCTGACATTATTCCCAGGGTCCAGTGGATGTCATATAAAATAAAAAAAATAGATGAGAGTGGGAAATACCAGGATCCACAGGCTTCTTTATAGGCCGCTTTTCAGTGTAAATATGTCTCAGAAACAAGGAGAGAAGAAACAGACAGTCAAGACGATATCCTAAAACCACAAGGAATATTAGAAAGGCACTTCTTAGTCCATCTTCCAAATACTAGGTAGGATTCTACGTGCCTTTTCAAGTACGGTAATTGGTTGTATAGCCAATATGAAAGATCTGGCTTTTTTTTTTTTTTCCATCTCATCTCTTGTGTCTGCCTGTCACTTGTATTCACTCAGATCCTCCTCCCCATTTGACGGTGGTTTGAGTGAGCTGAGGTCATACAGCTCTTTGCTGACCTTGGAGAATGGCTGAAGGTTAAGGTTTCTTCAGCCCAGCTACCATACCTGAACCTCCTCTCTGCTCCCATCCCCAGCCTGTCTTCTCTTTCTAGCCCATCTCTTGTTGACAGGGTGTTCATCACACCACTTTGCCAGCTTTTCAGCTGTTGGCCCAGATCAGAAGCAGTCCTAACATTCATTCATCTATGCTGGTAAGCCACGATCTGCCTGTGGTGATAATTAGCAAGGTGGGGCAGGCAACCTGTGATGGCTTCTTTGTCCATTCTTCTAAAGCCTGCTTCTCCTGGAAAGCCAGGGGCTGGTGTTAGGAGTATCAGGCTGGTGCCGGGACACTTGTGTTCAAACCTGTCTTCATACTTCTCAGTTTCCTTATATGGAAAAGAGGGGGTTAGCTGATCTCTTTGAGTACATATTTTGTGTCAGCCACTGTTAGAGGCAACGGGGATTGAAAGCAAATTGTCTGGCCTCCTGGCAGTGAATTTGTGAACTGGAGGTAGATGGCTGAGTATAGCCCTTGCCAGCAAACTCATTTCCTGAACCTGTGGCCCACATGTCTGTTCTCACTCCATGCTTGAACATCCATGTTTCTTGGGGACCTAATAGGTACTTCATTCCTTACCTACTTGTCTGTTTTTCTATTGTTTTAAAGGGAAACATATAGATACATTTTTATCTGAAGTTGAGTATCTTATTTCTGCCTTCCACTTAGTCTTATTGAAATCCCTTTTATTACAATTGAGAGCTGTTTTATCTAATTTCTGGGAAATTTGAAGCAAGATCAGTCTATTAGTTAATAGCATGCCTGTTGCAGTAATATATATGAACAACACCCCAGCATGTGTTGCTGGCATGCTAGGCTCAAATACAAGAGGGAAAGAGAAGATCCTTGTTTTTGACAAAATTATAACATACAGTGGCACAAGATGGGCATGTTTCTAGAAACAAAGGTAGGAATGCATACCTGAAAGGCTATATATGTAAATTCTGAGGGGGTGTGTGTGTGTAGTAATGATGGGGGTTACTGCATTCAGAGAATGAGGGAGGGTGACCAGCTGGCTCTCTCCCTTCCTGCAGGTCCTAAGGAAGGGTATGTGCTGTTTATAAGCCTTTTCTCAACTCCTTTCTTTCTCCTGCTTTCAGATCTTGTGCAAGAGGGAGGGCATGCTATTTTTAATGCTATCCCTCAAAGGAGACATGCTCCTGATTGGGCTCAGACCATTGTCAGCAGAGTCCCTGGAAGGCAGCAGAGCCTTTCTACAGCCATCAACTGACCGGAGCTTTTTCCCTTCCAGAGATGAGAAGAACCAATCCATCATAGTCAGCGGGGAGTCTGGAGCTGGCAAGACCGTGTCAGCCAAGTATGCCATTCGCTATTTTGCCACAGTTGGTGGCTCAGCCAGTGACACCAACATCGAAGAGAAGGTCTTGGCATCCAGTCCCATCATGGAGGTAAAGCCTTCCAAAGTCCTTGGTCTTTCTGGCTGGAGTTCTTTCCACTGGCAGCAAGACTGCTGGGTGTCGAACCTTGCATGGCTGATCACAAAAATCCTTGGAAGCAGTTCCCATGGTTAGCATTCACACCTTTTCGACACCCCATTGTCTACTGCTGAGGAAAAAAATTAGGAAGGTGTCCCTAAGACCACAGATGGGGGATGATCTAAGCTGGGAGCATCCTTCAGGTCCCCAGCATTGGGTGGCATGTCCTCTTCATGTTCTCCTTGTCCCTGGACTCTGCCGAATGTTGTAGGGAGGGTCCTTTGCAGACTACCCCTACCTCTGCTGCTATTCCCTTTCCTTTTGCTATAGTGGGTCAGCAAATCTGTGCTCCACCAGGACCGTTCAATGCTTTGAAGGCCCACTGAATCAGGAGGGCAGGTCTCGTGTGGGTGGAGAGGCCTAGGTAGAAGATTCCTTTTTTTCCCCAAAAAGCATTTGTACATTTTTCCTTTTTTAGGAAGAAGGTAGAGCTAAAAGCTATATGATAACAGAATCTGTCCAAGAGCCTAAGACTTACCAGGGATGGCATGAACCGGCCAAAGCAGGTCCTGTCAGCACGCCCCTGAGCTGGGTGGGCTCAGAGCAGTCAGCTCAAGTGCAGGGCCAGAAATAGTTCCTAAAACTTAGATCCTGCTCCAGCTAAGCATGTTTTAGGGTAAGAACTCCATTTCTCTTTACTCCCTTTCCCCTTTAAAACTTAATTCTGATAGAGTGGCTGCACAGTCTCTTGGCCAACTTTGGTATCCTGCCTTTGAAGCTGAGGCTCTTGATTACTGTCTGGGTTACAGTCTGGTAGGAGTAGCCTCTCTGCCAGCCTTGGGCAGCCCCTTTGTTTTTAAGAGGAAGAAATTCCATCGAAGCCAAAAGCTGCCAAGGTAGCATCAGATTATCTCTGCAGGGCCTTGAGCCCCATTGATTAAGACACAAGTCACCAAGGTGGTTGGCCTTTTAGACCGTTTCAGAGCTAGAGGAAACAAGAACCTGCCTGGACCTGACCAGGCCCCCTCTCTCTCCCTCTGCCTTTACCAAGTACAGGAATGAGTCCTGAGTCTCAATTCATAGGAATTCATTGATTATCTGGGCAAAATCTCCTGCCTACTGAGTTTATTATCTAAAGAACTTTCATTAAGTATCAAGAATTCTACAAAAGCAAGTTTCAGTATCTGTTCTTACATGAGTTGGGAAATGGCCAATACAGTTGAAGGCATTTTTAGCCAAACTTTTGTGCTATTAAAATAGTTCTTAAACTTGACTTTGCATCAGAATCAGCTGGAGGGCTTGTTAACTCCGATTGCGGGCCCTACCCGAGAGTTTCTGATTCAGAAGGTAGAGGGAGGGGCTGCAAAATGCGCACTACGTATATGCTTCTAAATGGTGATGATGATGCTGGGTAGCAGATTCTGAGAACCATTGACCTATGAAGAAGATAAGAGTTCATTGGAAAATGTGGAAGAATAAAGGAAATAATCCCCCAGTCTGGTACCTGCTGATAATTCAACATTTGGTATATTTCCTTCTAGTTTTTTCATTGAATATTATAGTATAAGCCTTATTTCCACATCACGAGCTTTTTTATGAACTGCCTTACTGGCTGCAAACATACATTCATACATGGTTTTTACCATAGCTTAACTCCCTATAGTCAGACATTTAGTTGGTAGCCCATTTGCTCACAGTATTTATTCTAAGCCCTCCGGCTAGGGCCTGGCCATGGCCTTGGCCTATCCTGGACTATCTGTGCCTAAATTCAGGCAGCTAAGACAGAACTCTAATTTGACATCATGTTTTATCTCAAATGAGAGTGAAACCAGCCTTTCAGCTTCTCCTCTACCCTGGAGTTTCAAAATTCAGTTCATCTTTTGGGTAGTAAGTTTGCAATGACACAAAATGCCTCTTCTTTTGGAAATATAGTAGTGATTCTGGGCAAAACAGAAGGGAAGAAACCTGTTTGCTCCCTGGTGATTGAACGAAGTAATTTTTAGTACAGATGACAATTAGTGAAGGCAGATCACCATATTATTAAATATGTATAAGACAGGGGGAATTATTTTTCTTTAGTTAGCTTTATTGTGGCTAAACATATATAACATAAGACTTACCATTTTAAGTGTACAATTGAATGACATTAAGTATATTCACAATGTTGTGCGATCACCATCATTTCCAGAACTTTTTCTTCATCCCAAACAAACTGTATCCATTAAACAATAATTGCCCACCCCACTTTCTCCCAGCCCCTAGTAACCTCTGTTCTACTTTGTCTCGATGGATTTGCCTGTTCTGGGTACCTCATTTAAGTGGAATCATACACTGTTTATCCTTCTTTGTCAGGCTTATTTCACTTGACATAATGTTTTTCAAAGTTCATCCATGTTGTAGAATGTTTCAGTAGTTTGTTCCTTTTTATGGTTGCATAATATTTTATTGCATTGGTGTATCACATTTCGTTTATCTATTCTTCTGTTGGACACTTAGGTTGTTTCTACCTTATTGATTAATGAGAATGATGCCACTGTGAACCCTGGCATGCAAGTGTCTGCTTGAGTCCCTGCTTTGGGCATGTTTTTAAAATAACAATGATCTAAAATGATCTAATATTTTCAGTATGCATTATGTTCTGAGTAGGCTGCTGGGGAGGGAAGGTACTTTGGCTTGGGAGAAATGTCAAGAGTGACATGCTCACCCAGTAATATACAAGATGTGGTTTAGCTGCTAAGACCTAAAGGAGTAGGAATGTATCCATGACCCAGCCTAATCTTGCATGATGTCATGTAAATAAATGCTATAGTGATTTGGGCTGAAAACACTGCATTTTCCACCTTGTGCAAATTGGTACTTTGGAAACTATATGATAAGTCCTTAGGGCTCATTCCAGCAAGTACAGTCTCTTGAGCTGTTACTATGTTGCATTTGAGAGAAATCTTGGCTGAAAACATGGAAAGGAAGAATCGTAGCCGGCAAAACTCTGGGGGGATTAGAAAGAGTGTTGCCAGGCTGAGGACAGCTGCTGTACTGCCCAAACACCACCTTTCACAAGATCTGAATCTGGCTGGGCCTCTTGCGTCAGGAAGCCCGCCAGCCTTGGGGCTCCTCAGAAGGCGATAATCAACACAAGGCATGTCTGGACAGCTGATGACCGATGACTGCGCCTGTCCCCAGCATTATGGCACCTCCCGATGAGGCAATCAGTGATGTTCATGTCGTCATCTCATTATTTCCACAGCTCAGCAACTGCAGACACCTCCTGGGGAGAGAGGGAGTTGAGGCGGGTTGAGGAGGTGGAATTCCCAGTGGGCTACACTAAGTGGCAGTTGTCTGAATTAAAGGCGAATTGAGGATGAATTGGGATTGGCTGGGGTGGTTTGGGATGATTTATTGTCTGTGCCAGAGCTCTCTGACCCCATTCTGTGTAAGAGCTTGTCAGCATCCTGGGAATGATTTGTTCACAAGTCAGCACTGATTAAAAGGATATTGGTAATCAAGAGACTGTTAGGAGTGGTGACAGAACAAAGTCCAGACTGGCGGGAGTCATTTGACTTTTTGGGGGTGATGGTGATCTGCAGGCATATAGCTCCAGGAGCCACAGACACTCCCCCATCCTGAGAAAGAGAATGGTGATGGGTACAATGAGCAAAGGCAATTATAACTGGAACTAAGACCAGTTATATGTAATTTATGGGATTTGACTTTTTTAAACTAAAGAAACAAGGCTACAACTACCAACCTATACATACAACAATCTGTCCCCAACATACCTTACGGAGCCTTTCTCCTCTGGTTCTCTCATGTTTCAACACCCGCTAGCCACTCCACACTCTCACATACCCTTTTGCTTTGCCCGCTCTCTCTTCATAAGTAGAATCCCTTCTTTTTCCCCACTAGTGCAGTTCTACTCAAGATCACTTCAGTTTTGACTTCTTCAAGCCTTTCGCATTCTGCTGGGCATGGCTAATTTCTCCCTTCTCTGTGCTTCCACGCTACTTGGTATGTACCTCATTATTGTGTCATTCCAATTACATAGAAATTATTCTAGTCCATTTTTGTTTTGCTACATATCTGTATGCATAAATAACAAGGTTGTTCTGTTACGCCTTATATAAATGGTATATATTCTGTCAATCATTTTACAATTTGCTTTGCACTCAACATTTTAAAAATTTATCCATGCATATGTCCTAGTTTACTTAAGAGCTTTATAGTATTCCATTGTATAAATATACTATATTTTTTACTTGTTGCCCTAGTAGTAGACAATATGTCGTGTTTTTTTTTAATTAAACACAGTTCTACATTGAACATTCTTGTGCATACCTGTTTGTACAGTTGCACTTTTCTAGGTATTATCTACAAGTAGAGTGATGAATTGTTAGGTGCATGCATTTCTGTTTTACTAGAAATGCCCAAGTATTCTTCAGAATGTTTGTTCCAGTTTACATCTGAACCATTGTATTTGAGTTCCTTTCTGCCCACATCTTCATCATTTCATAGAGTCATTGCTCTTATTACCACTCTGGACTGTCATTTTAGTTGTCATTACTCTGATTACTGCTGAGGTTAAGAATCTTTCCTTATGTTTACTGGTTCATGTGAGTTTCTTCTGTGTATTTCCTGCTTATACCATTTGTTCATTTTTAAAATTCTAACTACTTGTATCATACCTGCCTCTTCTGTTGGATTGTGGACTCAGCAGGAGTCAGAGCCCGGGTTTTAATTATCTCTAACGAGTAGACTTCCTTTCCTCATGCATCAAAGTGTTTCCTAAGTAACTGCTAACCAGAAAAATCTAGCAAAGGTTTAAAAGATAAAGAGCTACATGTTTCACACACACACAAACTGGATGTTCTCCATACCCAGAGTAGAGTTTATAGATTTAGTGATAGTAACACAAAGAACCACCTCCCTTAGTGAATACCATTATGTCTTTTTAAGTACTTATAGATCCATTATAGCACTTCTCAGAGCAGCCAAGTGAGATAAGGCAGATTTTTGGGCAGTGTGATCTTTAGACCCTGGGCAAGCTTTCCGTAAGCCATTGCAAGGAGTGCTCGCAGGTATGGCACAGGCTCTTGGTTGCCATTTTACAAATTAGAATTTGAGTATCTTTAAATTTTGAAATTGAAATTTATTTGTTGAAATTAGAGTGTCCTTCAGGGTTTTCCACAAACCAGTCTTTGCGTATCCCATCCTCATGTTAACATGTTTCTATGTCCCCTTCATTTTCTTGTAACAGGGAAGTAAAATTTAGAGGCTTGATGAGATTTGGGGTTGATTTATGTATTTTTTATGTATATAAAATATAAGAAATATTTATTTTTATATACATAAAAATATTTATATAAACTTATAAAAGAATCCTTTACAGGTGCTAGTGTATGTTCCCATTAAGAGGCACGGAATATCTGGCTGTCTTTTTGTGATATCAGCAGCTGTTGATTATTCCTAGACCTATTCTCAGGAGTTACCAAACAGCGATATTCTCATTGTATCTTTCCTCCTGTATTTATTAACTGGAATCAGCCTAGGGAGAGAAACTTCTCACCACCTAGTTATCCTGATAGTTTACACAGGAAAGCTGCGGTAGGTGTTTGATTCCTTACCAGTTCTCAGAGTATTGAGAATGAGGATGGTTCCCTACCATCCTCTGAGAGGCTCCCCCTGACACTTTTATCCTTAAAAAAAAGTACAGATTATGTTTTTGTCTTTATCCTTTGCTTTGACCTCGCTGTTTGAGATGTGAGTCATTTCTCCCATGTGTGGCCTCTCCTGCCTGGGGCTGAGTGGTGTGGAGATTTGGAGCCAGGGCTGTGAAGCCCGTGGAGTGAATACAAACTTTGGACTCAGGCGTGTCTGAATTGCTGTCTTCGAGTTGCCATTCCCAGCTGTGTGACTCAGGGCAAACCACTAAACCTTTCTGAGCCCAAGTTTTCCCACAAGTATATAATGAAAGTTAATAATTCCTGTTCCCTAGGGTTCTTGTCAGGATTGAGGAGACTGAAAGGGGCCCAGCCCAGGCCCTGGCTCATGGTGCAGGCCTGGCAAATGACCACTTTTACCAGCATTTTAGGGAATAGAGCCCTCCTTGCCATTTTTGGAAAAGAATTGGTTTACTAATGAGTGTTGGTGGCTTGTCCTGTACCTTGGAGGGTCAGAGAGCCACTGAAGAGAAATAGGTACGTGAAGGCCTCTGCTGAGCTGATGAGGTTGGTGGCTGCCGGGGGGACATGTGTCCCTGTCTCCCTTGATTGGAGGGTGCTCATGACATAAAATCCTCTGGTTATCTCTTCGACAGTCATTTCAGTTTGGCTAGATTCTAGCCTTGGCCTGACCTTGGGCATGTTCCATGCATGCTCTGAGATGCCCTCCAGAGCAACCCAGTGACCAAGCTTACCCTTCCCCCCATTTCTCTGCAGAAGTACACATTGTAAATGTGATCATGCCTTACACACTTAAACCCTAGAAGAGAAGAAAAAGTGTATGTTGCAACATTAATAAGGAATTTTTAGGGCCATAGAGTGGCAAGTCACCTTTGAGCACAAGGATTCCAAAACACTCATTTCACAGGCAAGAGAACCACAACCCAAGTTCATTTACACTTCCATTCACTCAAATTATTTTGAATGCCTGCTGTGCTGTTTATTGAGATCCCCTGCTGAAGCAGTCAGCCCCTACTTTTACTGAGACAGAGGGCAGTGTGTCCTGGAGACAGGGCGCAAAGAGGAACAAGATGGAAAGTGAGAGGTCTAGGAGAGCACACGGCAGGAAGAGCCCACCTAGCTTGTGAGGCTGGGGAAGGCCTTGCTGAAGAAGCCACACGCAAACTGAAACTGGAGGAAAGAGGAGTCAGCCGGGTAGAGGAAGCTGTGAGAAGAGTGTTCCCAGCAGAGGGAATGGTATTTGTGAAACTCGGGTGGAGGCGGGGGGACATCACGCTTTTAAGGAAGAAAGGGGTCAGGATTGTCCGAGTCTGGAGACCAAGGGCAAGACTGAGGAGAGGCCAGGCTGGGTCAGATCCTGCAGGGCCTCGTAAGCCATACTGAGGATTTAAAACTTCCTCTCTGAGGGCAGTGGAAACCATTTAGGCATTTTACACAAGGGAATGTAATACCCAGGTTGACATCTTAGAAGAAAGCCTGGTGGTCAAGTGGAGAATTGACAGGAGAGGCAAGAGTGGGGGGGTCAGAGCCCTGTTGTGGCCCCTAACAGACATTTTCATGAGCACTTATTTTAAGCCAGTTCTTGAACAGTAGTAATTTGCTTTCAGCTGGTCTGTTCACCTTGTGAATAGCAGAGGCCAGCTGAGCCTTGTGTAGTTTTGGGCTGTCTACAGGATGCTAATAGTTCTGTGGCTTGGCATTTGGGGGGAGGGGTAGAGGGTCAAATAGGACTTGGGATTAATTTCAACTTCTTCCTCAAATTTCCTAGACAACTGGAAACATAGTGGGTATTTTTCAAGTGTTTTAACCACCTAAAAATGTGAGCTTATGAAAGGGATTAAAGTAATACCTTCATTACCAATCTATTAGCAATGCCATGTTTTCTAGATAGTGAATAATAATGCAAGAAGACTAGTCGTGTAGCCACTCACTTTTTAAATTACTGTCTCGTGTTTCAAACTGCCCCTGAAGCTCTGTAAGGAATAGCGACTGGAGGGTGATGTCTTCCTGATTTTCCCCAGTGATGAGGTATGAAGGATGGGTGTTGATCTTTGGTGTCTTTCTAGCAAGTACTCTTCATTGGTTGGGAATGACATTTGACTGCTTAGTCATGGAGACCTGATCAGATTAAGCAGAGGAGCGTTTATTTTTCTCACAGGAAATTCAGAGCTGCTGTGTTCTGGTGTAGGTTTAGTGGCTCTAGGGTGTCAGAGTGGCAGTTTCTGTGATTGTCTAGACATTTCCCTCATGGTCCCAAGATGAGTGCCATAGCTGTAGCCATCACCTGTGCATTCCAGGTAGAAAATAAAAAAGAGAAGTTGAACAATGGGGTGCGCCTTTCAGCTGGTTAGTCCCTTTGAAAGAGCCCACCAATCAACTTACTACTCTCACTGGCCGTCCTTAGTAAAGGAGGCAGGAAAGTGAAGGCTAGCTCTGCCCAGGTGCTAGGATGCCCAAAACACTCCTGAAATCAAGCAAGCCCTCCCTGTTCTGCATACGTTTTGTTTGTTCTGTACAGGCCATTGGAAATGCCAAAACCACTCGTAATGACAATAGCAGCCGTTTTGGAAAGTATATCCAGATTGGTTTTGACAAAAGTCACCACATCATTGGGGCCAACGTGAGGACCTACCTGTTGGAGAAGTCCAGAGTGGCCTTTCAGGTAAGTGCTGGGACTTGGGCCTTGTCCTTTTTCCACAGATGATGCTCACTAGCCCCCGACTCCCTGTGCCAGAAAGCATCTCATCTTTTGAACCTGAAATTGGCTATACTTGTTCTTCTGGTTTTGTTGTCTTGATTCACTGAGTATTCATGCAAATGCTATAGGCATTGGGCCTGTGTATTGAGAAATCTTTTGCTTAGTATTGTTATTTTTAAGTAGATATTGTTTTTAGATTCAATTAACAAACAGATTCAAGTGCCTGTTATGGGCTAGCCCTGTGCTAGACGCCAAAGATACAGTGAAGAGTAAGACAGCCCTGTTCCTTGGGGACTTTAGGGCCTTATGATCAGGGGAATGTCATGCAGGGTCCATAGGTTTCAGCTTTCCCCAGAAACCTTCTTATTTCGTAGGTTGTATTCTAAAAAAACAAGAACATTCCTTGACCATGTAGTTTCCTTTTCAAATAAATGGAGCTCCCACTTCTCAACTGACAGTCCCTTGCTCTGTGCTCGCCTTTCCTTCTCGCTCCCGACTACTCCTTGGCCTGGCCTTTGCTGGTCAGTGTCGCTCACGACCTGAGAACAGCTCTCCTCCAGCCCCTCCCTCCGAGCCAAGGCGACGGTGGCTGAAACCCCTCCCCTAGATTGAGTGGCTTCCCTGCCCTGCCTTTAGCTGTCTTCAGGGGGGACATAAAAATGGCCTCAGGGTCTGTTTCTCAGTGAAGCCTGTCTCCATGCTGATCCTTGGCTTGAGCTAATGAAGTTTTTTAACCAGCTTTGTTATTCTTTCCCCTTTTTCTGCCCTGGCGCTCTCTCCACTTCCCAAGTTTGGTTTGCAACCCCACATCCTTCATTGCACTGCTGCAAAGCAGACAGCCTGCTGTGCGGGGTGCAGGTCTGATGCTGGCCGTGCCTCTGACTATGACGCCCCTGAACCTTCCCCTTCCTTCTCTGTGCTCAGGCCTCCTGAGGCCCTCCCATCAGCACTTTGCCAGGTTAAGGCAGGCCTAGCCCGAATGTCCACTGAAGTCCTGTCCCAGTCTCACACTTTTCCTGACCTTCCCAGCCTGGTGTGATGGGCAAGAGCATAGCTTCTACCTCATTCCAAGCTTCCCAGAGGAGAAAGGGAGCCCACTGCAGGCAGTGTACCATCTATGCAGCATTAGCCAGGCAGCACAGATCTCTGAACAAATGTTTGTTGATTGACCCACCATTTGTAGGATAGTAATGGTGTTCTGTCTGGGAAAAATAAGAAAATGCGTGTTTTTGCAGAAGTGAAAGAGGTAAAAATCCTCAGGTTCGAAGAAGGCCCTGTAATAGTGAATGGAAAATCTGGAGGTGGGGATTTTGAAGGTGGCAGAGATGTGGAGGAAAACATGAGCAAAAGTCTTGGCTTCTGTCACCCAGAGCATCCTAGGATTAGGGTGGATGAGGACATGATCTTGGAGGTCACTGCTCTAAAACTGCTTACCTTTTTTCCTCCTTCAGGCAGAGGATGAGAGGAATTACCACATCTTCTATCAGCTCTGTGCTGCTGCCAGCCTTCCCGAATTCAAGGAGCTCTCGCTAAGTAAGGGAGTGGGTATGTGCCCATCCTCTGGGGTGGACTGCTCTGTCAGCAGGGATGTCTGGGGCTCTGAGGGAAGAAAGGGTGGCCTGCTCAAAGCCCTCCATCACGGGTTCTCGTCTCAGCCCCGCCTCTCGTGGGCACATCCCCTAGACCTCTTTGAGCTTCACTGCTCAATTTATAAAATAGGGTTAATTGGACCCAGGCTGCCTGCCTGCCACAGAAAATGTTTGACAGGAGAAGAGGCAGGCGGTGGAACAGTGTTTTGCAGAGCAAAAAGGATTTCCATGGATAATTATTTTTAAAAATGTTTCCTCTTTAGCCACCTTAAGAAATGTGTCCCAATCATGAGGATGTAGAGGGTGAGCTAATGTGCATCACTTAATTGTGACCAGTGAGTTTTAAGTCTTATTTAAGAATTAAGACCAGAAAAGGGAGTAAGAGGATAAAGCAGGGATAAAGTGGGCATGACTTGAAAGGCAGATTGATAGAGCCTGGACCTCACCACAGAAGGGGGGTGCTGAGTGTTAGGGGGCAACAGTGCTCTGATTTCTACTGAACAGGTGGGAAGCTTATGGTCCAACCAGTCTGGAACACTGGAGGGGGGGAAATGGAGTAACCAGAAGTGCCTCTCAGCTGCAGCCAGTGGGAAGAGTCATCTTGTTGCTATTAAGTAAAAGGGAGCAGCCTTTCAGTGGCTCCAAATCACCCTTTGCTTCTGCTAATGCTGTTTCCTGCAGGGCATTAGCAAGTGCAGCTTGCCCTGACACTGCTGACTCAGAGCCAGCGGAGCCGAGAGCCGTGGCAAAGCAAGCAGAGTGCGTGCAGCTCTTGTTGCCAGATGACTGCAGCACTGCCCCTTGGGGCCTGGGGTCTGTCTTTTGGGGACGTATGGGGAGGTCTGGTACTACTGATGGTATCCTGTATCCAGTCCTAGCTCAGTGCCTAGACAGGTTGGTTGGGCTTCATGCAACTGAGAGAGAAACAGACTTGTGAGTCTTTGCTGTCCCTGCCCAAATCCTGGCCGTCTGAAGGGCCCTGCACCACATCTACCTCGGGCCGCTCCAGCCTGTGTCCCTGTGGCTCAAACATACATCCAGTGGTTCAGACCTATGGTCCACCCTCCTACCTCTCTGGTCTCCCTGCTTATGAACTCTTGGGCCTTGCTGCCTGGACCATGCAATGTAGTTCGTTCATTCATTCATCAAACCCTACAGCGGCAGTGTAGGCACTGGCAAGACAGCATTGAACGCAACAGTTGTGGATCTTCCCTGGCTCAGTGTACAGTCAGTTGTGATACAGAGTGAGAAGGGTGTGCTGAGGGAAGCCTATGGAGGTGGGTCAGAAGTTTCCCAACCGAAGTAAATTTAAATTGGGACCCAATGGAGGAAGCCCTGGATGGCAGATGTGATGCTAGTTTTGTACTGTACACTAGTTGTTCAATGCTTGCAAATCTGATTCTCCCCAATGAAATCACATACTTCATACAGACGCAGAGTGACTGTACAGACCTTGTTTGGTGAGCACTCCCCTGAGCTGGCATCCGGGGCTCTGATGTTGGCTTATGGTCGGAAGTAACCGGGAATGCAGGCCACGTTAAGGGCCAAGCCATCGTCCTCTTTCTTTCCCAGAGGTGGGGACACGGGTCCAGCTGCATTTGCAGGGCCAACCCCCAGGGAATGAAAATTATTTTCAAAGGTCGGTTTTAAAGAAAATGAACAAATACTGGCAAGATCCATCTACTGATTTTGGATCATTTTGTCCCAAACGTAACTTTAAGATAACAGGGAAGAAATTCTCCTATTTTTTTTTTCCATTTACAAAAATGTATTCAGGTGAGAAATAAGTTCTCCTTACATGTCTCACAAGGTGCCAGACCCCTTGGGCCCCTGCCTGGAGCAGTTGAAAAGTACCCAATTCAATGAACTTCTCGTGCTCTTTTACCTGCATGTGCCCTCTGAGAGCATCTCGGAGCGAAGTGAAGAGCCTCTGATAAGCTCTCGTGCTCCAGTATGAGGTTGTCTCTGGCCACATGGGTGCATTAGCTGTGAGCTTTGAAGCTGGACATTTAGTTCCACTGTTAACCCTGGTCTAGTGGCTGGAAAGATTAACTAAATGAAGGGCTAGCCAGTGGCTCCTTGTGAATAATTAGACTGCCTCGCCTCCTTCCCTCTTTACTTCACCTAAACTCTGCTGTTCAAGTGTACAGAAGTCTCTGCTAGACCCCTGGCACAGCAAGAGTTTTGTGCATTTATCTGCTAAGGGAGAAGATTTGCATCCAGCCATCCACATTTTCGTCTGCCTTGTTGTTGCTGGTCTACATTTTAATAATGACCTCAGGGTAAGATTTTTAAAAACAGAACAGTCCAATGAACAATTTGTTGCAGTGTGCATGCATGATCAAAAGAGCTGTAATGGGCCTGCATTGCTTAAATACAGCCTTGAGGTAATAAGGAGTAAATTCTCTTCTTTTTCACTTGGATAGATAGCCTCTCCTGCCTATGCACAGTTGGGAGCATAAGTCTGCGTGGGTGAAGTGCACGCCCTTGGCCGTGGTCTGGATGGGCCACCATTGTAACCATGGGTTTGTGCTGCTTCTGTGGTCCCTATAGTGCCTGACCCAATGTCTGCCTGTTGAGCCAGTTAATAGGGGATTTTATGGTATATTTCTCCTTGGAAATTCTAAGCAAAGAGAGATCTAAACTGGAGGACAAGAGGTGTTGTTCTGGAATGAGATGGACAGTGACAGCTTCACAGGTCTGAGGAGAGCTGAGATCCAGGCAGGCTAAGCAGATGGGAGAAAACTGAATCCCGCTTGGATGCCTGTCTTATCAAGAGGGTCTGTCCACAGAGGTGACTGCGAACGTTAAAGCAGATGGAAAGGAAATGATAACTTTGGGTTCCAACCATTTAGTAGAAAATGCTGTGACTGACCCAGGTGGTCCCCCACAATGGTGAGCCTCAGCTGAAGGAAGTTACTGAGCCGGGCCTGAGTTCAGGAACTGGAAGCAAGGAAGGTGGGGTGGTTTGTATGACTCTACTTCAGGCAGTAGGGCCCTGGCTGCTGACAGTGAAGGGTCTTCAGTAAATGCTGAAAATGCTTCCTTCCTTCAACATGGAAATCTGATGCCCACCTTTGGAGTCCAGGATGACTATATTTCTGGTGTGTCAGCTAATTATTTTGATAATGAGTTAGGTTATGTTTATGGCAAAATCACACCATCAACAACCATCTTCACAATAAGGGGATCAAGTAATGGGCTTCCAGGCCTGGCCAAACTCCAGGTGAGCCTGGGTAATCCTTTAAAGAACATCCCAAACTGGGTGTTCCTCAGTTTCCCTGTCTGAAAAAGAGGGGTCAATATGTTCAGTTGTCTCCCTGTGGGCACCGAAAGAACCATCAGATGAGGTGCTCTGCAAGGTGATTGTGAAAGGAAAGATGAATCGGTACTTTTATGAAGCTTTTGAAACTTACATTATTCTGTGCCAGAGCTTGCAGGGTGATTACATATGAAAAAGCTCAATACGCCATCTTCTGCAAGGACCTGGTGTGACTTCCTTTATAACAATGCCTTTTGCTGGAGGAGCTCTCCAAAGGGTTTTCAATACGGAGCAGTTTGAAGGTGAATTTGAAGGGACAGGAGCAGAAGCAGGGAGACTGGTTTAACGTCTTCTGCCACAGTCCCCAGGCTGAATGTCAGACCCAGAGCAGTGGCAGTCAGAATGGAGGAAGGAAAGCGATTCAGTTCTTAGGGGATCAGGTGGGAAGATCAGGGTGTTGCAGTGCATCTGCATCTAAACATGTTTAATTGATGTGCCTTCAGCTGTACACACGCAGGTCAGGGGAAAATAATTTAACTGATGTTTTCAGAAGAGAAAAACCAGACTGTCCAGTTTTGGCCTCTTGTCAAAATCAAACATTGTGCACTTAGAAACACCAAGTATTGGGCAGGGTTCTACCCTACAAAGGTCCTATATTTTGAGGAAATGTAATTTTCAAGGGTGATTTTGATTAGGCGCCATTGTTGCCTCAAATACTGACTTCCGAGGTCTGTAGTGCACCTTCCACCCAGGGCTCGTTCCGTTTTTGCCCTCCGCTAAGGTCAGCTCTGAATTCCCAGACAACCTGGGCCCCTCAACAGTTGTCTCCAAGGCCGTTACCAGAGGCCTGACTGAAAGGAATTAAGCTGGGGGTTGAGGGCCAACATAGGTCTTAGCCTGTCCCCTGGGCCCCTCGTTTGTGAAATGAGGGGGTCAGGTGAAGATTATCAACGGGGTCATTGAAGTCTGAATCCTAGGGTAGGTATACATTTTACTTGCATGTATGAGATCCCTTTTTAAAAAGTCTGTGGTTTTAAAAAATTTCCTACTGTAAATTGAACTATCCGTCACTTTTATGTTCACGTTTTTCATATGCCAAATACAGCAATGTATTCTGTCAGTACAGTGTAATTATTTGTCTTTTGTTACCCAGTTTTTTTCGTCTTTCCTTTGCCATTATCAGTTTAAGGGTTCCACATTTGGCTGGGAATAAAACTTGATCTGGGATGAGTAGACGTTCTCGTGGGTCATGATCAGTGGGTACACTGAGATGAAGCTTCTCTCTGACGCC
This sequence comes from Manis pentadactyla, assembly GCF_030020395.1. Taxonomy (NCBI): domain Eukaryota; kingdom Metazoa; phylum Chordata; class Mammalia; order Pholidota; family Manidae; genus Manis; species Manis pentadactyla. The sequence continues at coordinate 135,979,769 of NC_080024.1, read as the reverse complement.
TCTTGTCTTTACCTCCCTGCCTACCACAGCATGTGCGGAGGACTTTTTCTATACGTCACAAGGAGGAGACACATCCATCGAGGGCATGGATGATGCTAAGGACTTTGAGAAGACTCGACAAGCCTTCACACTCCTTGGTAAGGAGCTTCTGAATGGGGGGAAAGGCCCAGAGGGTTGGTTGAATGAAAAATAGGAAAACACCTCAGCGTCCCACTTTCCTTGCCAGCCTTCATAAGCTGATGGGAAACCTTCGTGAATTCATCTGTCTTATCCTGTCCCAGCCCTCAAGCTCCAAAGTTTAAGGTTTGGTGACTTGTTGAGCTTTCTTGAAAACCAGGATTTGAGAGTTGCGCTCTCAGACACTGTGAAGTATCCTTGTCCCTCTCTCAGGCCACTGATGATAGTGGAAGAGAGCCAAGAGGAGCCATCTTCCTGTGCTGTGGCCTGGGTTTTTAGGCGGTGTGTTCTAGCAGGAGAACATGGGACCAAACCACCCATGTACGACAATCACAGGGTCCGAGTTGGAAGCAGACTGTAGAGGTCTGGTAGCGCTGTCCTGTATGCGGTGTTATTTCCATTATCGCTGTTGCCATGTAGAGCTTAGCAGTGGAATCCTGCAAGATCTTTCTGTCCTTTTGGGCGTAAAGGGCAGTAGAGCTGGAGAAAACTGCACTTCTCCCCTGCCGTATTGTGGGGAGAAGAGCCCCAAGTGGTAAAGTGGAAGACCAGCCTTACTTAACAGGGAAATAGAAGTGGTAAATTCCTGGGACCTGCAGCCAGAAAAAGCAAAGCTTAGGAAGTCAGCCTGAAACCTACAAGTGGCTCCGGATGGCCCTTATGTTTGTCCCAGCCCCTTGTCTGACAGAGTTGGCTTCTGAGTCATGTGACTACCCCAGAGCAGCATCTCTTAGGTTCTTTGGTGGGAATCAGAGAAGCCTTACCCAGTGTCCAAACAGAACATGGCCAAGCAGGTCACACCCTAATGTCTATGTGGGGAGAAAACCAGGACGTCATGTGCTGAAATCTGAGTGCCATTCCCTTCTCTGGACAAGTGGTAGATACGGTTTGCCTTTATTACTCATGAAATAATGGTCAGGACACAGAAACCACAGTGGTTATCCAACAGAGAAAATTTAATATAAATTAACTAGAGTAGTAGTAGGTGATGAACTGTTAAGCTGGGTATAAGAGAACTTTAGGGGTCCAGAAGTAGCAGGTGCAAAAGAGCTGTTTTCTGTAGGGGGAGGAATAGCAGTCAATAAAGGAACCACAGACCAAGAGAATCCCCCACCCCTGTCCAGACCACTTCCAGGAGGATGTGGGCTCCAGATTAGGTGGCCACTGGGGGTAAAGAAACCTGCCAGAGGGTGTGTCTAAGCAGTCTGCAGTTGCCCCAGGGTATGGTGGGACCAGAATATCTCAGGAGCAGCTGCTGATGCAGGGGCAGGGCCTGAGGGCACAGCTGGGGTGTACCTGGGAGGCTTCCCAGCATGAATAATGGTAGCTGTGGAGGATCAGGAGCAAAAAATGTCATCCTTTTTGTTGCTTTGTACGGTCACCACAGTGCCCCCTATTGACCAGGCCGGATATGCCACCGGCAGGCAGAGGGGAACGTTCACAGAATCTAGCTCCAGTCCACAAAGCAGAGATCAGAAGGGCAGATTTGAAGCTGAGAGATACGTTGATAACTGGCACCCCCAACTTCCCCAGCATCATGTAGCTGTTTTGTTCTCCTGTGCTGGGGAACAGGTTTCGAGGAGACTTGATGCTGAGCAGGGTAGCCATCTGCCCAGCTTGTCCAGGGAAGGAGAAGGCCTCTGGCAGCTGCCCCTGAGGTGCTGCTGTGAGCAATGGGCTTGAGCTGAACCAAGGAGAAGGTGGTTCCCTCTGACGCTCTAAGGAGACTGGATACTTAAATTCTTGAAGCAATAGCTTTGAAAAATTATTTTAATAAATTTGTCTTCCCTACTCTTTGATAAACATGTCTTTTTTTTTTTTTTTTTTGGTACGCTAGAGGTTTGCTAAGAAAAGCAAACCCTTTAAGGGCAAGATTGTAAATATTTTGAGCTTCATGGGCTACATGGTTTCTGTAGTAGCTACTCAACTTTGCCATTATAGTGCGAAGTAACCAAAAACAAAATGTAAATGAACGGGCATGACTGTGTTCTAATAAAACTTTATTTACAAGAACAGGCCGTGGGATATGGGCCATAGATTGCAACCCCTGTTTTACTCAAATTATACTGTTCAATTTTTGTTTTGTTTTTGGCTTCTCATAGTGAAATACTACTTACAATTCTGTATTAAAAAAACTTTCTTGTCAGTACAGAGCGGGAATCGTATTGTTAGGATTCAGTGGTTATTCAATATCTGCTACTTAAATTCCTACCATGATAGGGCGGTTAGGTCTTCAGAAATTGGCCAGGTATTGGTTCCTAAGAGTAAGTGAAGGAGAGAGAAGCGATACATCCGTCCTGTGAGGGTCGCAGCGCTCACTGCCTAACTTGGACGGGTAACGGGACTTGCTGAGAGGAGGACCCTCCGAGCCCTGATTGGCCGCCTGGGCTGCAGCCCCACACGGGGGCACAGCTGTCCAGCCTCCTGCCTTGTCTGGGCCGTCAGCCTTGCGCTCTAACAGGTCTTCCTGTTTCTGGTTGTATTTGGTTATACTGAACCAGGATGTGTGCCTAAATTCTTTGGCCCCGGCTGGTTTTGGATTATTACATTAAATAAAACCAGATATTTGGATGATGCATACCCTTCTGTAGACATTTACAAGTATGTGCAATCTGGGTGACATATCATCGAGTCAGTCATTCCATTACTCATGTTTCTGAGCACCTACTATGTGCCAGGCACTGGGGAGATGATGAGGGAAGAACAGGGATTTGTTATATTGTTTACTTTGTATATTTTGAAATTTTTTGTTAAAAAAAAAAAGTAAATCCCTACTTCTATGAAATTTAAGTAGTGATGGTCATTTAACATTACTAAAGCCTAGAGTTAGTCTAGTTCACTCTTGGGTTGTTCACTTTGAGTAGTATTTGAGGAAAGTTTTTAATCCTAGTATGACATACCCTTACCTCCCACATACATAGGTGTCACTGACTTAGTGCTTTTTTAGCCTGAGCAAAGTATTGCCTTAAAATTAGTAACTACAGCTGGGGAGGAATATGGAGGCCACTTATATTTCTTAAACTGGTGGTAGGCTGACTGATGTTCATTATTTTATTCTGCAGCATTTTTTTTTGTAAGTCAAATATTTTATAATTCAAAAACAAATGGTAATGCTTTAGAGGTAGATATAAATTTTGGGAAATTATCCATGTCTTTGATAACTTAGGTGCACAAATAAATTTGACAGTAAATGTCTGCTGCCACAGTGGTTCCGCAGTAGGTATATGTGTCTGTAACTGTGAAAGAGCTTGGAGTGTGGTGGCCAGCCCCCATCTGGGAAAGGCCGAGAGCCAGCTGGCCATCTAGCTCCTGTAACAACACTCCCAGGAGAAGTTTCTCCTCCTCTTCCCCCCACTGGCACTTTGGATGTGTGTCACAGATGTTTGCAGGATATTATGTTGGGAGAAAAATGACCGCAGATGAATGACCATTCTTATTAAACTCATAAAAACATCCATAAAGTGTTTGGTTGAAATGAAGTCCAAAATGAGTCTGCATGATTGCTGCCTCTCCTTAGCTCTTGGAGAAGTTAAAATAGTACTGTGACCCATCTGGTTTGATCAGGACAATCAGAGTAAGGCTATTTCACTTTAGTCCAGGGAGCCCTGTTGCCCTCTGAGCTGTTGTTGTGAGTGGTAATTACTTGGTGAGGAGCCTAGATCATTTTAGGAGTCACTGGTCCAGAAAAAAAAATCAAACCTTATTTTTTAGAAAGTCCTTAAAAAAGGGTGAAGTGTCATTTCTGTCCTACCATGGATATTGAGTGTCATTCATTCTTTTTCTCCCCCCCACCCCCCCAGGAGTGAGAGAGTCCCATCAGATAAGCATTTTTAAGATAATTGCTTCTATCCTGCACCTTGGAAATGTGGAGATTCAAGCTGAGCGTGATGGTGATTCCTGTGGTATATCAGTAAGTTCATACCGACACCAGAGATAAAATATATACAATTTACTCTGTTCCTACAGTTTTATGCAACTGAAATGTGTCTTTTACATGTAAGGACACTCGTAGGTTATTTGTTAGCAGTAATGATTTCTGTTTCCTTGCTAATTTTTTAAAAGAATACATCTTTTTCAAATCAGCTGCTGTCAGATTTCTACCTCTGAGGGCAGGGAATTTAGTGGCTACTAAATAGATTATTTTTGGTGGATTGGTTTTTCCAGGTACCATGAGGTTCATGGAATCCTTACAAAGTGTTGTCAATCCTTGAATACTTTCTGAACTCCTGAGTCCACACTATAAAGGTATGAAGGAGCGTTGGATACCATACTTAGTGACTGTCTCCAAGGAGCTTACAATCTAATTGCATAGACAAAAGAGGTAACATTTGCCAAGATTGATTTATTAAGTATATTGGCAGAATGTTAAGTAAGACAGCTATGTGCCAGTATTACAAACTGCACAGTGCTCCAAAATGCTCATGATGACTGTTATTTTCCTGGCACCCAGCGTTGGACCTGATGAGTAGTAGATAAAATGTCTTGAGTTGCGTGGGTGTGGGGTGTGCTCTCTTCTGTGTCATCAGGCTGGGCTAAAACTGGTATTCTGACATTGAATAAATGAATGTGCACTTGTTCACTCTAGACCTTTTTTGTGCCCATTAATGGCTAAGTCCTGGGGAGGTATAAGATAGGAGGACTCTTGCTCCCAAGGACTTAGGATTGACATAACCGGACTGTGGGAGAAGCCTAAAGAGAATACGATGGAATATGAACATGGGCACAAGTCCTCGCCACTCACAAGCTAATGTTTTTCAATCGAGCAAACATTTCTTAAGCTTTGACTGTTTGCGTAGGGTTAGGGGTCATCAGAAATTAAAACTGGTGGCCCTGCCTTTGGGAGAGGGAGACCTGAAGTGTAGCTGGCGTCTGGCAGAGCTCATCACCCTCCCCTGGCCCCTGCCTCATGCTTTTTCCCTAAAAGCGATGCTCGTGGATTTGGGAGGTCCTCTGGGCCTGTCAGAGCTGCCTCCATACTTAGTACGGAGTCTGCAGCCTCATGAGAGCTTTGAGGCTCGCTGGCCTGGGCCCAGGCCCAGTGTGAGGGGAGGGAATGTTGGAGCTGGGCAGTGTTAGGTGCCCATGGACGTCAGGGTGCATGCGTGTGTGTGTGCGCGTGCACGTATAGCAGGGGAGTGAGGCTGGCAGTGGTAATGCCCTGAGAGCCCGGGCTGTGCAGAGGTGGTCCTGTGCCTGGGCAGGTGGTGGATGGGCCTCCATGGAGTGTGGGCCAAACGCTCCCCTCCTCTGAGTCCTCTGGGCGATGCAGTGCTGTCCCCACCGTCTTTTCCCTCAGAAAGGCAAAGATGGTCTGTACCTCCATTTGCCCTACAGCCCCATAAACGTCCCATGGTTCCTCAGGGCAGGTGAGATTAGGAGCATTTGCATTGAAAAACTCCTGCTCTACCACAGTAAGATTCAGGAAAGGTGACGATGTTCCCTGACCTCCAGCTCACCCAGCACCCCAGCCCTCCCCCACTCTGCTTCTCAGGGCCACTTCCAGGTCACATCCCCGTCTTGTCATGGGTGCTTAACAGCACCTGGACTATCCTCCATGGCGCTTAGAGTGGTTGTAACTTTGCATTTACCATGTGATTATTTGCCACATGTCCCTTTCATTCACAAGACTCCCAGGTCCACGAAGACAGGGCCTGTGTTGCTCAGCACCCAGCACGACCGGCCCTTGCTAGGCCCCTGGTACGAGGATGGCTAACTGGAGGCTCTCCAGGCCCAGGGGTGATGCAAGTGAGAGTAGAGTGAATGAGCAAATCCGACATCTTACTGGTGTAGCTGGTGTCTCTGGAACCAGGTCCGCTGAGCACCTGGCAGGTGGGGAGCTTATTGGGAAGTAAGGCTCGGGCTCCTGAGTGGACTCTCTCTGATCTCCCATCCCCAGCCTCTGGGGAGACCTTCATGTGAGAAGGAAAATGAAGGTGTCTTGGTATTATTTCATCAGTGCTTATGGCCCCCCCACTAAATTCTAGGGCCATGTGTGTGCTCATTATTCAGCCCTGAAACTCACTGGCACCCACTGAGTGTGTGTGTAAGGACTGTATGAAGGCGGGATAATCAGGACACACTTGGAAGAGTGGACAGAGGACACAGGTGGTGGTGAAGGGAGGAGGGGAGGGTGCCTGGCAGGTAGAGGTTTGGGTACCACCGGGCACACAGGCCCCAGCTCTTAGAATAGGAGGTCATGTTTCTGAGCCGTAGGTACATGGTCTAAGCTAGTCTTCTATTCTCTAATTCGAGACTGTGTAGAGAACTGAGAGTGAGAACTCTTGGGTCAGGACTGCCAGGGGTCAGATCCTTTTCTGCCACTTACTGATAGTTACTCAACATTTCTGTTTCCTCCTCTGCTGAGTGGGGGTGATATTCCTCACATGACTGAGTTCCTGACTGTTCTTGTCATTGTGAACTTACGAGCATCGTGATCTCTCTAGCATCACAGGGCTGGGAAAACTGAAGCCCAGAAAGAGGGAACTTTCTCCAAGGTCATAGTGACAGTTCCTGGAAAAGCCAGCGCAGGCCCCAGCAGTGTTCTTTCCCCTGCACCACTGCCAGCCGTGCCTTGTCCACGCGGCTGTGAGTCCCTCTTGCTGGGGCTGGCCTCCCTTTGCTGATGTCCTCCGCCAGTGCCTAGCCCCGTGCTGGGTGCTCAGCGTGTGCTCAAGAAATGCTCCACTACATCGTTGCTAGTGAAAGTCCCTCTCTCAAATGGATTTTGGTTTATTCCTTGGGTACATAGGGTGGGCCTCCTACTGGAAAGGTGGCTATCCATACGCAGTGTGCCTTCTGCTCAGTAGTTTTTATTTTAATTAAAGCATGAAAATGTGTTCCATGACTACCAGAGTTACCTTGGAAAATGCAACAGCATGCAATTACTTGGACACCAGAGGCAATTTGTTTCTGGGATTTGGCAATATGGGCCCACAAAACTAATCTACCTATGATGCTGGCTATTTTTAATGGATTTAGCATCATTTAATTAAATGTAAATGTAATTGCATGATGTTAAATCAGCTTCAGTTAGCACCTTTAATCAACAGTCAGAGGAGGTTAATAAGAGGGTCAAGCCACACCCCACTGCAGCCAATGGGAAGCTGTCCTGCAGTGATTATCAGACACTTCCAGAACTTGTCCTTTCTCCACTGCATTTACCTGGGAGGCACCAGGGAGGGACGGGAGCCTGTGGGCAGGCCCTGGGCAGTCATGTTTACCTCTAGCAGGATGTGTACCTGTCAGGGAATCCAGCTGCAGTGCTCTGCCTAGCAACTAAGAATTTCTTGGCAGTAGGTCAGACTAACAAACTGGACACTTGCCACCTTTGAACCTGTTGCCTGCCAGGATGTCCCTAGGCATGTAGCTACCACATACAGCTTTCTGTTTGGGGGAGTGGGTGGCAGGTGCGGGGAGCCACAGAGTGAAAGGCTGTCAGCTGGGAACCCCACCTGCTGAGCAAAGATGGGCTTGCCCACCCCCACCCAGCCCAGGCAGTTCTTCTCCCGGGCCAGGCCAGGAGCTCTGCACCAGAGTCAGGGAGCCTGGCTTTGCCTCATTTTTCTCATCTGAAAAATACAGGGGATTGGATTAGAATGATAGTTCCTGAGGTATTTTTCTGGGAAAGTTAACTCTAGACAATTTCTTAGGAAAATAAGGTTCTTTGGTCAATTAAGTTCAGGAAATGCTCTGTAAAATATCTATCTCTTGATGGTTATAGGGTGCATTAACAAACCAGCCCAGCAGTGTCTAGCCTGATGACATCCCTCTCCCCTTTTGTTAAGCCATTAATGCTGCTTTGTAACTATCGCTCCACAAACCGTACTTTGGAGAAAACTGGCCCTAATCATTTTTGGAGGTTCTTCTTACTCTGACATTCTATTATTTTGTAATTGTGTTTGTTTTGGGTAGATGGATTTTAAATATCTGTAGGGGTAAAAAAAAAAAAAAAAAAAAACGACCTGGGAAATGGTACAGTTACCTGTTAATCTTCATTGAACCAGCCCTCATTTAAATCCTGCAACACAGCCTCGTCATAAAATGAGTCCCACAAGCAACTTAGGGCCACTGGGAGGCGGCACATCATGTTCTATGGGATTCCCTCTCAGCCTCAGCATTGATAAGCTCACCAGCAGCCTCGTGGCTGGGTTCTCAGCTTTCCCAGGTGGGTTTAGACAAGGGAATGATAAACGGGGGAGAAGAACCTCCAAGGGAGAGCACGTTGTCTGTGGGATGTCCTGAGTGGGTGGCAAGGATTATCCTCATGCATTTGGGTGCAATAAGAAGACTCTGTAGGTGACTTCGTCGCTACCGGTGACTCAAAGGCCAGGTGGTATGATTGGTACCTTGGTAAATGGTGGCCAAGATCAGATGCAGCCAGGAGAGGCAGCTGGGCACCTGGGTGAGTGGCTGCACTTCTCTGGAAATCGGCTTCTTAGCTGCATAAAGTTCTTCAGCTGGAGGAATTCCTAGTTTTTTTCTAGCTCTCAACGTGTGATGTTATTGGTTACAGTATTCCAAGTGATCTTCTCAGGTCAAAATTTCCATATTTTGGCCATTTGTCCTAGCTTTCCATCTTGACTCACTTTTTTCCCCAAGCAGCAAGTGCTTTAAGAATATGAATAAGGCTTATGTGCGATTTCGTATCAGTGAGGCTGAGATGAAGCTTAGGCCAGTGAAGTGTCCACGCTGGAAGGGATGGTGGCCAGTTGGGGTCAACTCAGGGCTCATTTCCTAGGACGTGGCTTTAGACTGGCCACTAGTCAAAGGTAACACTTGTAAGTGAGGACTTTTTGGGGCTGTGTTAAGCACTGCATGTGGAACTCTGCAGATGAAAACTACATTCTGCCCCCTTCTGGCTCCTTATTCTCAGCGGGTTATCCATTCCTAAGCTGCCGATTCTCACTCTGCTCCCTTTACTTGGGGAATGCTCTCCTCCCAGTTACTCTACAGCTGGCTGGCAATGGAGGAGGAGACAGGGAAAGGGGAAAGAGGTTTTGTTTTTTAAAGCACTAATAATTTGGTCGTTAGCTGGTGTTGAAATGGTCAGTTTGAGCAACATCCTTTGGGCCCTAATTGTCATCTCCACTTAGCAGTGTGGCTAGGGGAGGAGTGGGCTTCTGGAGCCCTGGGGTGGCCTTAAGCTGGGCTCATTCTCTCCCTGGGCAGGAGGGGAGAGGGCATGGTGGTAGGCTTGTCCTCCACAGCCCTCCTGAACCCACCTCCCCAATGCGTCTTACAGCCCCAGGATGAGCACCTCAACAACTTCTGCCGACTGCTGGGGGTGGAGCACAGTCAGATGGAGCACTGGCTCTGCCATCGTAAGCTGGTCACCACCTCGGAGACCTACGTCAAGACCATGTCCCTGCAGCAGGTGATCAACGCACGCAACGCCCTGGCCAAGCACATCTACGCCCAGCTGTTCGGCTGGATTGTGGAGCATATCAACAAGGCCCTGCACACCTCTCTCAAGCAGCACTCCTTCATTGGGGTCCTGGACATCTACGGGTAGGCCCCCGCCCATCCTCCTGCCTTTCATTCCACCTGAGGACCCTTAGTGTCTTTCTGCTAGCGTTGGAGAGTCGGCAAGGGCTGTGGAGACCTCCCTGGAGGCTCTCGACCAGGGGAGTGTGAAATGTGGGATGGCCGGGGTCACTGCTGGCACCTAGTGGCCTGAGGCCAGGGATGCTAGTTGTCCTTCAATAGGGAGGTCAGTCCCAGGAATAATGGACCCCATCAAAACGCTAGTAGCTTCTGCTTTGAGAAACCCTATAGACATCCCCTTTTACAACTGAAAAACAGGGCCAGAGAGGGAAATGTCTTGCCCAACGTCAGACTGGAAGTTACCATGAACTTAAACTCAGGTTTTGTACCTCAGTTATATTTCTTTTAAGTCTACTATTTGACCTTGTTCACTGTATCACCAATCAAGCTGATTATTTTAATGGTTTTTCCCAGCACTATACAGATGGGTGTTGTCTGTGGTCTGTCTTGAGGTTTCTCTTGATTTCAGAATTCTAGCTTAATGGAAGGGACTTCAGTTATAGCAAAATTACAGCGTATTTTGCAGGAAGCGGCAACAGGGCACAGGGGCAAGTCTATTTGACGAGGCATCAGGAGACTGGTGTTTTAACTCGCTGCTGTCACCAGCTAGCTGAATGACTACAGATCACAGCCCTTTCTGGCCTTTAGTCTCCTTAGCTTGAAATAAAGTCCTGAGCCAGAGCCTCTGAGTTCTTTCAGATCCTCCTGGAGTTGCCTGAAATCGTATGTACTGGGTTGCAGCCTCCCTTGCATTTCTTTTATGATCAATGTCCTGCCACCTTTAAGCTGATAATAGGTTAAATCCTCCTGGCTCTTTATATCATAGAAGTCATGGTTTCTGTCTTAAAATAGCAGTTTGGACCCATAGAAGCACAGAGTTATAAGAACAGTGATGCTCTAGTGGAAACAAATGCTTGGTGGACTGATGAGCTGGGCCTCCCCTTCTGGTGAGGCTGTAGTAAAGGAGATCAAGGCAGCGGAAGATGCGCTTGCTGGTGTGGTCAGGGAAGCTGTGTGGGAAGGTGAGGTGTGAAGCGGATCTTCTAAAGGGATGCAATAGAATATGGGAGAGGGCAGGCGCTGTTGGGAATAGGAGCTCAGTCCAGAGGATAGGGAAAAGCAAAGTGTGAAAGGAAAGCTCCCAAGTGTTGGGATCAAACAGTGGAGAATCTCCCTGGAGTGAGAAGCAGGAGAATGCATGTACCCTCTCCAGCGCTCTCAGGGTGTTAGCGGGGAACCGTGTGCAAGCCTCTGCTCTCGTCGTCTGAGTGCCTGCTTTGTGCTCAGCTGTTGGAGAGCAGGGAACGGTCAGTGTACCTTGCTGTCAACGCTTAATTCTGTGGTGGTCATGCTGCTCAACTTCAGCTCATTGGGTTTCCAAAAACACCCACCTTTAAAATAACCTTCTGAAGTAAGACCCAAAGAGACTTAGCCTGTAGCATCTGACTCAACTCCCTTCATCTACCCGGGTAAGAATTCCTGAATTTTCAATTTGGGAAGATTAACATGCAGACTGGTTGTTAACAGCAGGCAAAAATATTTGGACCTCAGTGCTGCTGATACGTAACACACCATGCCTCAGTTCTCCTACAGCTGTATACCATCTTAGCAGTGCCCTGCGTTTAAATAGACGGGCTCCTCCCTTCCCAGGAATTCCCAGTGCAAGACTGCACACTGGTGGGGGCCTCTAAGTTGGGCTTGTAGTGCTGCTGAGTCTGGAGATATCTCTTGCAAGCTGGGACTTTGTGCTTATATTCGTCATTTAATTTTATAATTTAGTTTAATTTCTCTAAGGTCTGCCTAAAGGAGAGAGAGATTGCAGGGAAGTCTTGCCTATAGTTTGAAAGGTAGACTTCTCCATGGCTGGGTGGGGATCCTGAGGACTCGGTCTCCCATTTGTGGTGCCAGCTCCTGACGTGTGTGTGTCTCTGATCTGGGAGTGGCCATGTGTTCCTTGGAGAAGGTTTGACAGCTTTTCAGGCTCGGGCCACAGGGCCAAGCAATGTGGGCAACACGCGTGAGCACTCTTGGGCACCTTCCTGCACTTTACACTTCCTTCCAGGCTTACTTGGCTGTGCTCGCTTCTTCTTTAATCCTGCTCATTCTCAGAAGCTAATTTTCCTTATCAAACTGTGTCATAAAGTGGTCACATTCAGAAAGTGATTCATTCTCCTGGAGAGAGGCCACCCACCATTCCTCCTCCATATGCTCAGTGCAATGCCGAGTTCCCCCTCTTCAGCTAGAGTTGAAGGCAGCAAGTCAGATACAAGGTAGGTTCAGGGTCAACAGAGCTGGCTGGCTGGCTGGACCATTTGTTGCCATGAAAGCACTTGCATTCCCTGACCATACATACACACGCTCCCCAACAGTCCTGGGCTGCCGAGAAAATACTGTAGAAATCTGCCCTGACCTTGCCTTTCTTTTCTGGCCAAGAGGGTGTGTAAGGAACTTTAAAACCCCAAACATTGCAGGAAAGCAGGTGACTTGGATCTGGAGGTGCTGATTCTGATCTATCAGGGCAGTGGCAACCTTTTTTTTTTAGTCTGGGAGAAAATGACAACATAGGGAAATCTGGGATGACTTCTGTTGAGCTTTTTACTGTCCTCTCCCTTTCCCAATCGTCGTGTCTTTCTGCCTTATTTCCTTTAGACTTCAGAGGTCTTCCACGGAATCTTTTTTGCTGTGGCCATCCCTCAGTTATCTGGAAGGCATCCCACTTGATGCTCCACCTCTATTGCCCTCTCCAAGCATCTCCCTCTTGTATCAAACCAATCCCGATCCTTAGGCTGATAGTGTAACCATGGGGAAGAGAAGCATTTCATCCTCCAAGGCATTAGGAAAACTCCGGCCTTAGTTTTTGAGTCTTCTACACAAATCCCTGACACCTGACACTAGAGAATGAAGAACACCTCTCTGTTCTTACTGTTTCTCGGCCCCAGTATGGGAATACCCAAGTGCACATAGAAGATGCCCCTGGTATAACCGAATGTCTTTGTCACCTGTGAGCTACAGTGGCATGTGGAAGCTGGCGGGAATGGGAAGGTTGATAGGGATGTGTTTCTGTATGCATTAAATCCCATTCATTAGGAGGGAAGGAGCAAGGAGCTATCTCCCTCTCTGAATTAGGTTAGAAATGTGCAAAGCTAACAAAGAGGAGTGGAATTGCTATTGCCCCTCTTCCCAACAAGTAGACAGTAGTTACTTTAACTGGGTAACTATTCCCAGATGAACTCTAGTACCTATCTAGGGCATAATTGGCTCACCCAGTCGAGTTCATCCTAGAGACAACTGAAAACAGTTCTGAAGGGTGGATGAGCCGCTCCAGATTTTTCTACAAATGTTTAATGTTACTACAGAAGCAGCAGCCAGAGTGAATAAACACCCACTTCTACGTATTTAAGAGAGCAGTGCACAAGCCAGCATCAGACACATATGTCTCCCCTTATCATGATTTGCTAACTGGCAGTAGTTCAGACAGGAGAAAAGTCTGAATTCCTAAATAAGTAGCATGTGCCACAGTTGCTGGAGAGCCCCTGGCTTAGAGGCCTTTTTCCCCGGGCTCTCCTGAACATTTCTAGACACCCCGTGTCCTAGTAGAAGGGTGGCTTCCCTCCATCTTGCTCCCCTGCCCCGGCGCCAGAAAAGTGGGAAGCAAGCAACACCCAGGAGGGCAGTGTAGCCAACCTGGCCAAGTCCTTCCCTTGCCTAAGGATCTGTGAGGCTGCCTGCGGGGTGTTATCAGGCAGCGGATAGAAATGAATCGAGGAGAGTGCCAGGCAGCTTTTGGCAGGCGTTTCCTTTCCAGGTTGCATTAACCAGCGTTTGCCTCTACAGGCTTGATTAATCGCAATCATCATCCTTTCTTCCTCTCCCCTCCTCCAGGCAACAAGAAAGAAATGGCTTCAATTTGGGAAAAATACACTCACTTGTTGTTGAGCCTTCAAAATGACAGGGTAGCAGGGGGCTGTGGCCACGGCCAGCCTGTTCTTGATGAGAACAGTTGGCTTAGGAGACGTTCAGAGTAAGGCAGGGTATAGATTCATGACCGATGCTGAAGAACAGTGTGGGAGAGGGTGCAGAGGGAGGGTGGGGAAGTTTGGGCTCCTGGAAGCAGAAAATGGAATTTGCTGGGGTTTTTTTTTAAATCCTTCTCAGCCCTCTCTTACTTTCTATCTCTTACAGTACTTCCTAACTTTAAATTTGCATCCAACTCTACTTAGTGCTTTTTAATGAGGTATTTTTTAAATAATCATTTTAAATTGTGGTTAAAAAAAAGTTTACCAGCTGAACCATTTTAAGCATAGAGTTCAGTAGTGTTAAGTAAATCCACATTGTTGTGCAACTGATCTCCAGAGCTTTCCATGTTGGAAACTGAAACTACCTACTGAGCAGCTCCCATCGCCTCCCCCCAATTCCCGGGCAACCACCATTCTTGGTTTCTGTGAGTTTGACCACTTCAAATACCTCATGGAAGTGGGTCGTATAGTATTTGTCTTCTTGTACCTGGCTTATTTCATTTGGCATAAGGTCTTCAAGATTCACCCATGTTGTAGCATATAGACAGATTTCCTTCTTTATTTAAAGCTGAATAATCCATCATGTGTATGTGCCCCATTTATGCACTTACCCAGTGATGGGCATTTGGCCTGCTCTCATAGCTATGGTGAATAATGCTGTAATAAACAAGGGCATGCAGATACCCTTTTTAAAAAGTCTTTTAGACATATACACAGAAGGAGGAATTGCTGGATCATATGATAATTCTATTTTTCATTTTTTAAGGGAACTCCGTATTGTTTTCCATAGTAGCTGAGCATTTTACATTCTTTCCAATAGTGTATGAAGTTTCCAGTTTCTCCACATCCTTTCCTACTCTCTTTGCTGGTTTTTTGTTTTGTTTTTTGGGTTTTTTTGGTAGTAGCCATTCTAATAGATACCAGGTGATATCTCATTGATTGCGGTTTTGATTTGCATTTCTCTAATGATTAATGATGTAGATCATTTTCTCATATGCTTGACCATTCATATACCTTCTTGGTAGAAGTGTTCAAGTCCTTTGCCCATTTTTTAATCAAGAAGTTTTTTGTTGAGTTATTGGAATTTTTAAAATATATTCTGGATATGAATCCCCTATCAGAAATATGATTTGCAGATATTTTCTGCCATTCCACAAGTTGCCTTTAATAATATATTTTTAAATTCTTAGGCAAACTGTTTACCTTCATCATTTTGATGGAAATCATTCTTTGTTTTGTTTTCTTGGTCTCCTTCTTTAATATGGACTTACAGATAATTTTACAACATCCATTTAGTTATTCAGAGAAGACTACCCAACTCCTCTCTAGCCAGTATGAAAGGTTTCACAGAGCTTGGAGGGGGGAGAAGTCAGTGACTGAATTTACCTTCCAGCCTGTGAACAGGGATAGCCCATAAGGTCCCCACATGTGTCATCTTTGGGGTGGACATGCCTGGCTAGCCTCAGCCTTCTCAGATCTAGCAGATTGCCAAAGCCTTTGGGTTTGCCCTGGAGTCTCCAAGTCTCTCAGGAGAGCATTGTAAATCACAGTGTTCTAAAGCCAAGCTCAACCTTCCAGAGTTGCTCTGATGTAGCCCTTTCTTTGGAGTGTTCCTGGAGCCAGACACCCCTCTGTGCCCTTAAGGCTCAGATAAAGTCTCTGTGTCCATGCCAGAATCCACATGAACACACCCTTCTTCAAAATCCTGCCGCACATAAAATCTGCCTCCCCTGGGAGATCTCATCTACTGGTCTCCTCTTCCCAGTGGCTATTTTGGGCAGGGCCCATGACTTGCTCTTCTTTGCAGCTCTTCCAGCTCTTGGAACAGTTGACTGATGGATTGAGAGAGGATTACCACATGGTAGGCATTTTCCCGTTTCACATCAGAGTTCAGGCACAGAGGAGAGCCAGGAAGTGGACGTACTGCAAACTGAGTAGATGTACGTCCTGCAGAAGACTCACTGTTCTTGGCCTTGGGATGTCATCAGCACCTAGGGCTGTGCTTTCCCTGAAGGACAAGTCCTGCATGGGGACATAGAGGCACAGAGAGAAGCCGTGAGCAGAACTCAAGTCCTGCCATTCTAAGGTGTGGCCAGCATCCCAAGACTGTTCAGTAAATATATCAAGAGCCCTCCCCTTGTGAGGTTTCATGGGCTTCAGTCAGGGAAAGAGACGTTGAGAGGACTTGACTTAATAATCCTTCCCTTGAAGTCTGTCTCTTTATCTGACCTATACCCTATATCTTCTCATTCAACCTTTGGTAGAAGGGTAGGAAGTAGTCTGTGTAAAATAGACAAGGCTGAGCTAAGATATTCCAGCCCCTTTGACCCCCCATGCTCTAGGAAAAGAACTGTTTCCCAACCTTCAAAGCGGCTCACTGCCTCTGCTCTAGAGAGAGATTCATGGAGGTTAATAGCAGTTTCACTTTCCAGCAGATACGACCTTATTCTTAGAGGCATTTGTGGCCCTTAGCATACCCTGAAATTGGGGCAGAATGAGAAGGAAATTGTATACTATTCTAGTACACTTTGAAGATCGGAGGAAATTGACATAGGGATGACATTACCACCACACGGGCAAATCTCAGCCTTCAGCATCCAGTCTTATTCTAGGTTTTGACCTTCCTTACCTAAGGATTCTGGTCTAAATATTTTTGACATTGATTTTACAGGAGCAATCCAATCCCCTCTAGTATATAAATTTTTTGTGACATTTTAATATGGTGAACTATAAATTGATCCATTGTGTTTAAAAAGTCATCTCTGTTGATGGGAAGTATTACTGGAGATAATTCCACTGTAGAGGAGAAGTCATGCTATCTCCCCGACTCTGATTTTCTGAGTTCAGTCATCTTAGACATTTTCCAAGTTACCCAGGGCCCTCATTCATCTCTGACCCTCTGGCATTACAGTAATTACACTAGATGGCAGAGGAATTGTTATCAGATAATATCTTAGAAATAGGGAAATTATGAGCTAATTTCAGGCTATCTCAAATTAATGAGAATGTTCTTTGTGGAGTGCTACCAATGTAAACCTTCAAAAAATGACAAGTGGGAGATATTTAAATCTTTTATCTGTGGAACTCAGTATAAGCCCTGCAAGCACACCCAATCATCATTATCTAGCCAATTGCTAGGGTGGCTTTTTTGTCTTCCTTCTAGGCTTTATTAATTAAATCTCCTCTGGACTTGTCTGCCAGCAGCAGCGCCTCTTCGGGTGGTGGGAGAGGAAATGAGGTTCTAAGTGTAACTCGGTCTGCAGGACCACCCTCTGGGCTGAGAAGGCCCCCATCCAGGGTCATGACTGGCAGACACCGTTTCTCCCTCTGACCTGGTCTGGAGTGCAGGTCCTTCTTAGCGTCTTTGATCTTGTTTAATTAACCTAGAATTATTTCTCTTATGTGAGTCTGACCAAAGGCTTTCTTTAATGTATTCTTCTCTAAGCAGTTGACTCCTTTGATCTCAAGATGTCTTCCCCCTTCTCCATGTCTTACACTGTGGTGTGTTGGCGGGGTGGGGGTGAGCCCAGAGGAGGAGGAAGCAGCCTGATGTTTTCAGGCACTGACCCAGCCCTGTTGGGTGGCTGATGGCGTGTGCTCCTGCTGGGCCCTCTGCACAAGGGGCTGCCTCTCCACCCTTGCCAGGGGCAGCTCCAGCACCTCTCTGGGGGAGTGGTAATTGGCAACTGGGGAGTAAGTCTGTTTAGAAGAGCTGACTTAATTTTATATAAGATGGAGAAAATTCGGTTGTCCATACTGAAGAATGAGAGCTGAAGTGCCAGGTGATGAAGGCTGAAGCCTGAGCCTAGGTCCCTCATTGCCATGGCCACTCTCCTTGTGCTCAGATTCCTCCTCTATGGGAAGTTATCCTTCTTGTCCACAGCTCTTTTGAGCCATCTTCTCCTACTTTTCCTAATGAAACATTTACTCTTCTCTAAATGAAGAATGTTGTCTTAGAAATAGGGCTCTCTGGGTTCAAATACTGGCTCTTCTGCCTACTGACTCTGATTTGGGCAGGTTATTTAGTCTCCCTATGAAACACCCGGGGCCTAGCACCCTGTAGGGGCTGGGTACCAGGGCCACTGCCAGTTCATTCAGCCTGTTATAGGAATGAGAAAAAGGCACCTCTTCCTCCAAGATTTCTGCCCCTTTTCGCTACATCTTATTGTATATCAACTCTTAAACATGCACTAAATAAAACCTTCCTTAACCAATATTAGAGCAAGGTACTTTCATAGACTGGGAGTCTGGGATGGGGATGGGATGAAGACATAAATTGGTTCCACCTTTCTGGAAGTTAATTTGTGTCTACTTTTTAAGAATCCAGACTCTGACATGCTGATTCTCCAGGGTAGCATCCTATGGAAGGAATCTTGAATTCCGAGATGTACATGCAACGTTTGTCACAGCATTGGTAGCAGCTGAAAACCGGGAAAAGAACCCAAGTGTCCTGCACTAGGGGGCTGGCTAAATTATGACTCATCTGCGGGGGGGAACATGGCCTTTATGTGGAATGGAAAAAGGCACCTGCTCTGGCTGGTGAGGGATCTGTGCTGGAGCTCAGAGAAGAGCTGGATGAGAGCAGCCTGTGGACGTCC